>NC_057740.1:21836668-21954151 GCF_004010195.1 Chiloscyllium plagiosum | reverse complement strand
TAGTCTGCTTAAAACATGGGATCAGGATTTGGGACTAGAAATCTCTATAGAAATGTGGAATGATATTTGGGAAAATGCTAGAAGAATTACTATTTGTAACAGAACCCAGGCTATCCAGCTGAAGATACTTCATAGGGCCCATATAGCACCGGTTCAATTGGCAAAATTTAAGGCAGGAGCATCTCCAATGTGTCCTAAATGCAAAATAGAGGTGGGCACTCTTGTACATTGCTTATGGACCTGTCATAAGATCCGTAGATATTGGACTAAAGTAGCAATTAACCTGACAGAAATTTTAGGAACGGAAATTAAAGTGGACCCTGTATCCCTCCTCTTGGGCTTTTCGAACTTTCCCTCCCTGGACACGTACGGGAAGAGACTATTTTCTATTCTTTCTTTCTGTGCAAGGAAAAATATTTTGGTGAACTGGGCGGCTGAGGGCCCCCCTGGACTTTCAAATTGGCACAGATTAATTATGGAATGTATTCCCCTTGACTTCCTCACAAATATGGTGCACTGAAAGACCGAATTATTTTATAAAATATGGCAGCCCTTCTTGAATTACGTAAATACAGATATTTTGGCTATCCTAACAAGGGCTTTTATTTAATTGAGATTACAAACCTGGCTGGTCCGGTGACCCTCGGGGGAGGAATCCCACACGAATACGGGTTTTATTACATCTGATGTTAACACATTCTGAGCATGTAAGAGACTTAAATATACACTCTGGTTAGTTGTAGGTTAGATTAGTAGATAATTGAGTTTTGTTTGTTTTTTTTTCTTCTTTTTCGTTTTTTTTTTGTTTTTTTTGTTAAATTTTGGCTATTGTATATTTGAGCTAATTGTATATCAATGTTTATATCTGAGAGTTTTGTTTATTTTTGTAAACTTGTAAAAATGTTAAATTTCTAATAAAAATATCTATAAAAAAATTATGGAGGACATTCCCTTGGATTTTTTAATTACAAACATGGTGCACCACATAACAGACCTGTTTTATAAGACATGGCAGCCCTATTTGAGTCATTTGGATACAGATTTGTCTGCTATCTTAACTAGGGCATTTGTTTAACCAGGATGGTTAGGTTTGCTGAGCCCTGGGGCTCGGAGGGGGGACCCCTGAGTTATATCCACAACGCTCCTATTCTTTTGTTTGGGAGCTTTGCGCCAAACATTGCTATTTTGTGTTTCTAATGTGTTTTTGTTTTTTTTTGTTTTATTAGTCACTTACTCATTCATTGGTATTGTTTTGCACAGTGTTAGGTTTTGTTTTGTATTATAGAGTAGGTTAGTAGTTAGTAGCCAGTTGCTGCATTGTAATTTGCATTTTTCTTTATTATACCGATATTTGTTACTTGTTATATTTTCAATAACTTAATATTTTTGTAAAAACATTCTTCTTCATGCTAATAAATATATTTACAAAAAAAAAACCCAGCTGCACTTCCAAAACAAGTGCTCTGTTCCAAGCTCCATCACGGCAAGTGGTTACCAGGAGAGAGCAAGTAAATGCTTCAAGGACATCCTCAAAGCCTTCCTGAAAACTGCAAACATCACAAATTTTCGGGATCTCTTGGCTAAGACCACCCAAACTGGAAAAGAAGCATCTTTGAAAGTGGCAATAAATGTCCAACAGGCTCAGGTAGAAATTAATGCAAACAGCACAACAAACATTCAAAAACTCCATGCATACCCACCCACCCCGTTCATCAAATACCACTACCGCAGATGTGGCAAGATGTGCAGTTCCAGCATTGTACTGGTTGGACACCTCAGAGTCCACACCTGGGAGTAGAAGATGGAGTGCTTAAGGAGTGGGAAAAGAAGATACACATTGCCCAACCATCTTCAATTGCCTCAAATGACCTTCCCTCGATTATAAAAAGTCACTAATGATTGCATAATGTTCAGTACCATTTGTGCCTTCTCAGATACTGAAGCAGTCCATATGCAAACGAAACAAGATCTATATAATATCCATGTTGAAATGACAAGTAGCAAGTAACATTAGAGCCACAAGCGCCAGGCACCAACCACCTCCAAGGGGAGAGAATCCAACCATCATGCCTCCACATTCACTGAATCCCTTTACTATCAACATTACCATTGGCCAGAAACAGAACTGGACGAGCCATCAAGATATTACAGGTACAAGAACTGGTCAGAGAATAGGCATCCCCTAGTAACTCACCTCCTGATTCCCTGATACCTGTTTATCATGTACAAAGGCACAGTCAGGAGTGTGATGGAATGCTGTCTACTTGCCCGGATAAGCACACCTCCATCAATGCCATCCAGGACAAAACAGCCCACTTAATTGGCATGACATCCACAAATATTCACTCCACCAACATGATGCGCAGTGGCAGCAATGTACTGTATTTCATCCATAAAATGCAGTGCAGAAAGGCTCCTTAGCATTTTCAAAACACATGACCTCTAACATCGAGAAACACAAGTTCAGAAAACACATCGGAGCATCACCTTCAGGAAGAAGAATATTGCTATCATGAAGTCCAGTGGTAACAACAGCTTGGAGGATGGTTTCAACTGCAGATTAACGGTTAGGGTCAGAATTGGGTAACATTACAAAATATTGACGTGAGCAAGGAAGTAGGAAGGGGAATTGAAATAGGCAGTGACTGGGAGGCCGGACAGTCCCTGCAATAGGGGTACCCTCTGCATCGGGGATACCAAACGTAATCTTAGCTGGATCTCAGCTGGGCCCGCCGGGGCCGACGGACCTCCCAGTCACAGCCCATTTTAATTCCCCTCCCCACATGAATATCCTTGGCCTCCACCATTGCCACAATGAACCAAACCGCAAATTGGAGGAACAGCACCTCATCTTCTGTCTGCACTCCCTACAGCCCAGAGGACTCAACACTGAGTTCTCCAATTTCAAATAATCTTGCTTCCCATCCCCTGACTCCCTTCACAGCCCCTCCGTCTCTCTGCCACCAACCAGATTCAGTCCTCCCATTGACCAACCAGGTTGTACCCTTCACCTGTGTTCACCTATCCCCACTTCACCACCCTGCCCCCACCACCCTCTTTATCTGCAGCTCCCCCTACACCCACCCCCAGCCCTGACGGGTTGCATCAGGGACATCGACCTTTCTACCTCACAATGCTGTGGGGCTTTCTGTGTTCTTTTAGCCTTATGCCTGTCTAGTTTGTTCTGATTTTAACAAAGTGGTCTCTCCCTGAGCATGCAATGGAGGAGAGTTTGGTTTAAAAATAAAACATTTTATTAACAAAGAGTAAAAAAAAAAGAACAAACCAAAACATTTACTTATAATACAAATCAAAGATTGTTAAAACATGCCATGAAAGTATAATCCCATTAATCCTAAAACATTTTTTTTTATAAATTGTAAAGAAACAAAACAGCTTATATGTAAGTATCCAAAAAACACCCCAGGAACTCTACCCAAAGCACCACTTGTTAAATATGCACACCACAGTCCTTGTATCTAACACCTCAATATATTCAAATCATTTGTGACGTCAACTTTTAGACAAGAACTGCTAATAGCTTTTTTCCTCCAGCATTTACCTACTTAAAGTAACTTAAAGTGTTTTACCCCCCATAAAAAGTCTCATCTGGGACTAACACTAACTCTCCACTCTAAGCTAACCTAGTTCACTCTATATCCTTTCCTTCTCAGGCCAGCACTGTTCTAGACAATTCTATATTCCAAACACTTTACAAAACTCAAAGCAAAGCTGAAACCAAAAGCTTCCCTCTAAGCTTATAGGTATGTCTGAGAATCCCCCCCAAAAAATTTAAATCAGCAACACAGAAGAGATTTACCCCATGCTGTAATCTGTGAAAATTCGAGAGGCAAAGAACTATCCCAAAAGTCACTATTTAAAGTAAAAATTAACAACATTTTTTAAGTCTAACAGAATAATTGACTCACAACTATTTAAAACTCCTTTTCTCTAACCTATCTTTTACCTTCCCCCCACAATACTCGTCCGATAAAACCCCCAATTAAGATTTAGAGAAAAATTCAAATTTCAAAACCAGCCAGCAGTCAAATCTTCTTTGTATTCTCCTCTGTAAATCTGCTCTCCAGGTTGGTGTCTGTGTTTTTTCTGTGCAAACTCCTCCGCCAGACAGGTACCGCTCAGAGTTCTTAGTAGCAGTCCACATCTGTCGGTCTTTTGGCACTTCTCCTTCAACTGTTCAATTTGTTTCATATTTATACCCCAAAGCTTCAGATCATTTTATTGGTGTTAATATTATCAAAATACTAAATTCAAATTTAATTGGAGTTTGGTATTTTGGTGCATAATTTAAACTGATTGCCGAATTTGAATTTGTTTCCAGGCAACCAGCTAATCTATTGTTTGACCAAATGTTACATTGTTACCTTGTTCAGAACACTTGGTGCTGTGTCAGTTCTGCTAGCTTTTAACTCTCTTAAGGGTATAGTACCCCTTACACCTTTATAAGGAATGTCCCCTAGGAAAGTAAACTTCCATACTTAACTGGTCTGACGTAGGAGATCCACAGCAATGCGGTTGACTCCAACTGCGCTCTGGACAATTAGGGACAGGCAATAAATGCTGGCCTAGACCATTCCTGGCCTCATACCATTCCTGAGTTTAAAAACTAAGCTCCTTTTCCCTGCAAATATCCTATATATAGATGATGGATTCATAACCTTTTAAACTGCAGCCACGTCAGGATTTCTTTACAGATCTTAATACGCTTCATTTCGCACAAATTCACTTTTGAGCTATAGCAATGTTCCCTTTCCTTGATGTGCTAGCTGAGAAAACTGTTAATGAGTGTTATGGTTAATATACACATTGGGATTCATACAACTTCATGTCTTACAAAATTGGCTTTATCAACAATCTTATAAATAGGGTCTTAGCCATTTGTTCACATTGCAAACTTGAAGAAATAGAGTGCAAAGCTACCCTACAAAGCAATGGCTAAACCAATAATATGTTTGCTCACTGTATTTCACACAAACTTCTAATTGGGACAAAGGGTACCACTTTCAGACCAAAAAGTATCCAGTCTTTAAATTACCCTGGAAAAACAAGAATCTGAAAACAAAATAAGAAACAGATTAAGCAGCCCGTTTCATGCAATAGTAATCAGTGGCTATTTGAGTGATATTTTCCATGAAAAAGATGTGATCAGTCCCAAAAGACTTTCTGCGTACCACGTAATTGAGCAACATTGCATATGAATTTCAGTGCCTGTGTGATGCTGTGCATCCCAAAAACTGGCTGAATAAAATCAAAAACAGCATGTTCCTTCTGATATGATAGACACACTACAGATTATACTCAACTAGTCCACACTTGCAAAACCAAAAACACAACATCTGTTAGACAGGATTCCAAGATTGTATAGTCATACTGAACAGTCCTGAATGCACTAATCCCTGACACTGAACAATTTAAAATACTCAAATTTATAATATGGCTTGCTTACATTAGCTAGAAATGGCTTGCATTTATACAAAGGAAAACAGTTCATTTTTAAATTACCCAAGAGCTTGCAGAACTATGCAGTTCCCCATTGTTTTCTCCTTCACAACACCTCTGCCGATCAGAATCAACTTGACAACCCATCACCATTCCTTTCTCCTGTAGTAAACATTCTTGTGATCATTTGAAATTAGAAATTAATGTAATTGTCCTGATGAATGGGAGATGAAAAGCTTCAGTAACATGGAGGTGATGGCCTAGTGATACTGCTGAACTGCTAATGCAGAGAACCAGACAATGTGCTGTGGATCTCCGTTTGAATCCCACCATGGCAGAGGGTTGTATTTGAATTCACAAAAAAGAACAATCTGGAATTAACAGTCTAATGATCATGAAATCATTGTTAATTGAGACCAGAAACCCCATCTGGTTCACGAGCCTCCTTTATGGAAGGAAACTACCATCCTTACCTGGTCTGAACTGCATGTGACTGCAGACCCACAGCAATGTGATTGACACTTCGCTGCCCTCTAGGATGGCA
The DNA here is from genome assembly GCF_004010195.1 of Chiloscyllium plagiosum. Classification (NCBI taxonomy): domain Eukaryota; kingdom Metazoa; phylum Chordata; class Chondrichthyes; order Orectolobiformes; family Hemiscylliidae; genus Chiloscyllium; species Chiloscyllium plagiosum. Next base: position 21,948,147 of record NC_057740.1, on the reverse strand, counting down.
ATAAGTACTGGCCTAACCAGTGACTCCCTTAATCCATGAATTAGAAAAAAAAGGTGTCTCTTTTCAACAATATTCATATTCTATATTGCAAGCAACTAAACTACTCACTGTTCTGAACCAATGAAAGCCTGAATGCCAAGCAGAAATGGTATTGTACAGTCTAGTTCTAGACATTTATGTCAGGCTGTGTAAATCTAAGGTCTGAGAATAAGGTCCATGAAAACGTTTTGGCACTTCATAAAAATAGAAACTGGCAGAGCTGACAAGTCTCATTGAGCCAAAATATTACTGACAGCATCACAACATGGACGAGGTGTAGCAACAGGAACAGTGCAAGCCCTGATGACAACACAGACAGGCAAGAATTAGACATCAGACCGCCCCCCAATACTACTGATGAACTTGGATAGCAATTGTCTTTAGGAATATGACTAATGAATTCCACATAAGAAATTGAAACAAAATCAATGTCATTAAAAGTGTAGCTTCAAAGAATGAGTCCCTTCAGAGTCATAAACCTGTAGGTTTAAAGACAATAGTTTGGAACAATGTTTAACTGCATGTCATTTTTTTATTATGGCATTTTAACATAATTGCAGAATTTGAGAAATAGAATCTTGATGTAATTGCTATATGAATCCTATAAAAAGTCAAATGCTTTCTGCCACAGTTCAACACATTAGTCTTCTTGCAACTCATTTAGCAAAAATTAAAATTCAACAGCATTTCAAAACCTGATTTCACAGGACAACAGAACATCATAATTAGTTCACCAAATTTCAACTTTTATTGAGAAAAGTTAACATTGATATTTCCTTTAATTGCCCATGACAGAATGAGACATACGAAAGGGAACTAATGTATTTGCTGACATTAATCTCCAGAATCTCTTTGGATAGTCACCACTGTCTGTGTAGCAGTTAAATATAAATTGTATTTGCTTTCCTTCTGAGGTAAAAGTCGTTATCCACTTTACAATAGAGTTTGCCATTATTCCAAGCAAATTATTAGTTTATTTATTGTGCAATTTTCCCCCAAGATAAACTTTCCAAAATTCCTGACAATCTTTTTTTTAAAAAGCAAAGTTGGATATTTTTGGTGTATAATTCAGAATAATGTAATTGTTTACATTGGAATTTGCATTACAGTAAGAAAAACAATATTAGCTTAAAAACAAGAATTCTCTCCAATATGAACCGTGGATGACAGGAGAAATTGTACGACTAATCTAGAGGAAAAGGGAAGCATACATAAGGTCTAGGCAGCTAAGAACAGAACGGGCCCTGGAAGAATATCGGAAGAGTCGGACAAGTCTTAAACAAGGGATCATGAAATAGCTTTAGCGAACAGAATTAAGGAAAAGCCCAAAACATTTCATTCTTATATAAGCAAGCGGGTAACTAGAGAAAGGATTGGTCCACTAAAGGATAACGAAGGAAGGCTGTGTGTCGAACCTGAGAGAATGGGTGAGATTCGGAATGATTACTTTGCTTCAGTGTTCACTGAGGAGAGGAACATGATGAATGTTGAGATTAGAGATAGAAGTTTGATTAGACTGGATCATGTTGACATAAGTAGGGAGAATGTGTTGGGTAGGCTAGAAATTATTAAGGTGACAAATCCCCAGGACCGGATGGGATCTATCCCAGGTTGCTGAGGGAGGCGAGAGAGGAAATAGCTGGGGCCATGACAGATAGTTTTGTGGCATCCTTAAATACAGGTGAGGCGCCGGAGGACTGCTCATGTTGTCCCCCTGTACAAGAAGGGTAGTAGGGATATTCCAGGTAACTACATACCAGTGAGCCTGACGTCAGTGGTAGGAAAGTTGCTGGAGGACGTACTGAGGGATAGGCTCTATTTATATTTAGAAAAGAATGGGCTTATCAGTGAAAGGCAACATGGTTTTATGCGGGGGAGATCGTGCCTTACCAACTTAATAGAGTTTTTCAAGGAAGTGACCAAGTTGATAGATGAAGGAAGGGCTGTTGAAGTCATATATATGGACTTTAGTAAGGCATTTGATAAGGTTCCCCATGGTAGACTAATGGAGAAAGTGAAGTCACATGGTGTGCAGGGTGTTCTAGTTAGGTGGATAAAGAACTGGTTGAGCAACAAGAGACAGAATAGTAGTTGAAGGGAGTTTCCCAAAATGGAGAAAGGTGACCAGTGGTGTTCCATAGGGGTCAGTGTTGGGGCCACTGTTGTTTGTAGTATACATAAATGATCTGGAAGAGGGCACTGTTGGTATGATCAGCAAGTTTGCAGATGATACTAAGATTGGTGGAGTAGCAGAAAGCATAAGGGACTGTCAGAGAATACAGGAAGATATAGATAGGCTGGAGGGTTGGGTAGAAAAGTGGCAGATGGTTTTCAAAATGATATGGATGCTTTGGAGAGGGTACAGAGAAGGTTTACAAGGATGTTGCCTGGTATGGAAAGTGCTAGCTATGAAAAAAGGTTGAGTAGGTTAGGTTTATTTTCATTAGAAAAAAGGAGATTGAGGGGGGGACCTGATTGAAGTTTATAAAATCATGAAGGGTATAGAAAGGGTGGATAGAGACAAGCTATTTCCCAGGATCAAGGATTCAATAACGAGAGGTCACGCTTTCAAGGTGAGAGGTGGAAAGTTTAAGGGGGATACACCAGCAAGTACTTCACACAGAGGGTGGTGGGCGTTTGGAACGCGTTGCCAGCAGAGGTGGTAGAGGAAGGCATGGTAGATTCATTTAAGATGCGTCTGGATAAACACATGAGTAGAGGGATACAGATGCTTAGGAATTGACCAACAGGTTTAGATAGTATGTTTGGATCGGCTCAGGCTTGGAGGGCCGAAGGACCTGTTCCTGGGCTGTAAAGTTTCTTTGTTCTTTGTTCTATATTACTTTAATGAGTGTTTCTATTGTCTCACCATTATTCTGCATGCATTAGCTTAGCCATATTCTTTAAACAAAAGATAAAATTGAACATCCATTGTCACAGACTTTCTCGTTGATAATGTTACGTGAAACTATCAATAGTTACTTTCCATGAGTCCAGAAAATATCATTCATACAGCTCAGATTAAATATGAATGGGAAGCATAGGTATCTTATTTAGTGGAAATCAATTACTGGGTATAGCATTAGTCAGTCACTTTCATGCAAGATTATAGTACACAATAATTGTAACATTGTTGTATGTTCCACTCAATTCCATTCAAATTGTGGAATTTACACCAGTAAAAACTGTATTTGTTCTCATTATTCCTTTGTAAAAGCCACTTAGTTTTTGTACTATGAACTACAAATGGGAGAAGATACTGCTTTAAACCAAGGAATCTATGCAATATGTTTGCAGTTTTGAAATCAAGTTATGGAATATTTTGTAAGTTGTATATACAAAGTTGCCTTATTCAAGCAGTCCGGAAACATTTCAGAGAGATTGACACCATCTGTGCACGAGTCTGGCAATTCTGCCCAGATAGTCTTTTGATTGGAAAAAGATCAAATCAGGACCAGTTGTGTTCAGCACAGTAACTCCTACTTGACTGGTTCCTGGACAGGTGACATAGCTACATCCTTGGGTGTGGACAATTCAGCAGAAATATTCAGCCTGTAAAGACAAAAGTATCCATCTCTCGCTCTGTCTCTCTCACCCTCCTTTCTGTATGAAGGTGTAAAGGAACATTCGTATTAGCTATCTACTCTCCCTCATTCCTCTCTAAGTTGTTCTCTCTTTCAATCCCCTGTTGAAAGGGAAAGGGGTCAAATAAAACACCTTAAGAGCCACTGAAAGGGCAAACTCTCAAAACAGTCAATGAGTTAGGTCACATTGGGCAACTTTGGTGGTTCTATAAAATCTTCACATTCGCAACAACTTGCAGTGCACTACCACAGAGAGTAATGACACTTCTGACATAGCGACTTATGTAGTTTTCATAATATAAGTAGTAATACACAGAAATTCAAAAGTTGCTGTTAGTTAATCTACACTATTCCATAGGTGCAACATTGACATAGTCCCCCAGACTACAATCAACGTTAGAAGTGATATGAAGTTACCTCTTTATTAGTCTTGCTGTTAAAAGTCCTTGATAAGGTTGCACTTTTTTCAAAAATTGATGTAATTGGGTTTTTAAAACAGAATACTAAGATTACTATTACTAGCAATTAACCTCAGTAGCACTGAAAACATGTTTTTAAATATTTGCATCAAATTTCCCCATGTGTTTAAATTATTTTTTAATTTTAAGGTTAAGGTGAAGATGAACACAATAAAATTTAGTGTTAAAAATGTATTTTACTTCCTGGTTTGCTGGCTATAAGGATTTTTCAACAGAAATGGGTGCTTAATCTACTTGATCATATAGTTTTTGCTGAATGCCTGGAGAAGTCCTCTCTTTAGCACCATTTTAAAACTGATGCAATGAAAGGAGAAATCCATTCTGTATATCATTTAGGTATTTGTGGACTGCTTTTTTTAAGATCAACAACACTGCAAATATTTTGGCATTACATACTTATAGTCTTCTAGCTCCAAACTATGATACGGCTTTTTGCTTCATCACCTTCCCAATAACCTTCCCAAACTCTCAAGTGGTTTAAAAAAAAGAAAATGGACACAATTGAATTAAGAGATTAGAAAATTTAGACAAATTAGACAAGGAGAGTATGGAACATCCTCAGACTTTAACAAAGTATCTGAAGAACTGAACTTTTATCACCACATGATAAGATTAATCATAGGAAAAAAAGATGTACCTGCCTGCACTTAGTGGTGCATAGTATCAAACTCAGCTTAGGCTCAGACTTACAAATGAATCAGATGATGATGGGTTTCGAAATCTAAGCACTTGACTGAGGATAACACTTCAATAGAGTGTTGGGAAAGTGCTATAGTCAGAGATACCAACTTTCCAATAGGATTTTAAACTGAACTTTCCTCTTAGGAGGATATAAATGATGCCATGACGCGATTTGAAGAATAACAGGTGTTATATCCTAATGCCTGACTGACACTAACCAAACAGATTAACTGGTTAATTTCTGTTTTGCTGTTTTTGAAGCTTCGTATAGGCAAGTTAGATGCAGTATTTTGTGAATTTTAAAAGTGTCTAAACTTCAAAAGAAATTTATGTGCTACATATCTTTATGACTTATCATTAGGTCATGCAAGGTGCTGCGTAAATGCAAGCTATTCCATTTCCTCTCATGGTAAATTTACAATGTTCTATTCATCAATTAGATAGGTATGTGCTTTCATAATTTATAATTTGGAAGAAAAGATTCTTATGGATTTCATCGAGAATTGTGATAAAAGCAGTATAGAGATAAATAAGAACCAAACCTGCCAGGGAATATCACTATCATTTGAAATTAGTATTAATCTTGGCACATTAGGCACCACTGTTCTTTTGAAACCACGTCATCTCTGATAGATGCACTAAAATTCAAAATATATTTATAGCAAACAATATGTGTTGAGAGAGCAAGAAAGCACGCACATAGTCTTTAAGATCACTAAGTGGAAGAGTCTGAAAACTGTACATAATTAAACAGAATTTATTAAGTAAAACATTAGAAGAAATAATTTTACTCTAAAGGCTAAGCTACTGATTGAAAGATTACCCTCTGCCTCTGCATTTTGCCTTGCAACACAAAGAAGACATCTAAGCACTGCTTTCTGTTATATTTTTATGCCTAGAAGGGTTTCCAGAGTAAATGCCAATTTCTTTTGACCAGTATTGCACACCATAATATTATGACTTGGCAAGTACAATAATTGGTAGAGTCATAAACATTATAATAATGTAATTGCATAACAAGGCAAGGACAGATGTAAAACTATTAAATTATAAAGTATGTTGAGAGTGGCAGTCCTTTTCATTCTAAGCCTGAAAACAACGCAAATGATTATAGTGTGTGCAACTAAACTACTATTAATGATCTTTTCAACACATTATTTCTCAATTTAACTTCCTACTCGGTATTTGTCTTCATGTTATTTTCATCAGCCAAGATAGGAGTGAGATGGCAGAAAATGATGTTACAAATGTCTATAGGGATTTCAAATCCTTCTTTATGATTAATCAAAAGACATGATTAATCAAAAGTAACTAACAGGTTGTATGGAATCAAAGTTTAATTCTCTTGTGATAGGGAGTTAGGTGGAAACTGCATTCTTCTAGCAGAAACCCTACGATGTAATGAGGTGTATTATTCCTGACTGAAAAATCACTTCAATTGTTAAGTCATTAGGATAATTATGTCACAAATATCTTAATCCAAACTTCTTGTTCTCTGAATGATTTTCTAACAACCAGTTAGAATGAGTAGCAACTATTTATCTTACGTGCATAATAGTGTGACAGGCAAGTTGAGGTTAAGAAGAAAAGTACTCACAAAATGAGTAGGCTATTTAGCCTCTTGGCCTGATCCACCAATCAAAAAAGGTGACTGCTCCGATTGTGGCCTTGATTTCACTTTCTGACTTGCCCCATATTGCCAACAGCCACCAATTATGTCCACAACCCCACCCCCTCAAAACATAGAAGTCCTTGTTGAATAGCTACCTGTTGAATTCAACTTTGAACATCTTCAGTGATCCATCCTCTGATGCTACTGGAGAAAGAGAATGCAAAAGAATAGTGACCCTCAAGAATTTCTCATCTCTTGTTTTAAATGGGAGATGCTTTACTTTTAATCTGTGCATCTAACTCTAGATGCACCCATGAACAGAGGCTTTATTAAGCCAGATATTACAAGAAAGTAACTGAGAAAACCTCAACAATTTCAGATTTTATTGTGCACATAAAAGATGCACAAAATAATGATCGGTTTAAATAAAGTAAATAAAGGAAATTGTTCCCAAAAAGAGCAGGAAACAGCAATTTGAAGTTTTGGGCAAAACATGAAGTGTTTTTAAAAAAGAACATGTGGAAAGATAATGGAATACCATGCAGGAGGAAGGCAAATGCTCAAATGATTTCAAAAAGGAATTGGATGGACACTTGAAGGAAATAAAAAAAAGCAAGCCTACAAAGGATAGAACAAAGGAATGGGACTAACTGATTGATTGTGAAGATTAGCCCTGAGACTTAAACAATGTTGATAGCATAACAAACAAAATGGAAGGCATCATCATAACTTCCAAAAGTAAATACTGACATAAAAGCATAGTCAAATGTTGTCACAACTATAAAGTCCATAAACAAGAAATACTGATATTTTCTAGTCAACTTGTTCAGAAATGTTATTACACACCTCTTGAGCAGGTGGTATTAAGCCTAGCCTCCTGGTCCAAAGGTAGGGATACTACTACTGCACCAGAGGAAATATGTATAATCTGTACAAAATTTTAAATAAGTACACTTAAAAATAGAATTTTAATAGGGGAATTTCATTTTAAGGATACGGTTTATAATAACCATAACTATTTACCTTTCCAAATGTCATGGCTTAATTCATTTGAAACTTAAATACAAATGTCAGACATTTTCATAGGCAACTCTCTTACAACCCACATCGTTAACACTAGCATATTGGCAACATTTATGAATTGTTGACATAACAACCTCAGGCCTTATATTTTGTTTGTCTTCTATTCAGTCCACAGTGGATATTTACAATACTTTCACAGATTCTCAGAACACACTAGAAAATGAAAATGAAACTAAAATATGAACAATTATCAACTGCCAATGCTTGCACACCAATTGCAAATATTCCAACCATCAGAGACTAGGTGCACACAAGGTTGTGATCAATGGAAAATGTACAATATATTGAAATTCTACCAAATGCAAACCGTATAAAATCAAAACTTTCCACAGAAAAAATAAAAGTCAAAACACAATGTCACGTATGAATATTCCATGCACAAAGGATGATGACAATGACAAGCAGCCCCTTCCACCTGAGGCATTATCACAATTCTGTTGAAACATGGACATCTCTGCAGTCAGTCAACAGACCTGTAGAAACGATATTTGCCAAAGAAACAAATAGGCACATTGATTGATACAAGGCCCATCTTGGAAAACTCTTAAATCCAAGGAAGTCAGAAGATCATATCTATCGTGAATCTGCCTGTCAATCTTTGGATGATGTCAAAAGAACCTTCGGCCCCACCTTCACCAAAATTGTTCTTTGAAATCACAGATGGGAAGTGTGCACAAACAGGAACAAGCAAGTTGGCTAGATAGAGCAATACTCCAAGAGAAGATCACCGCCTGTGTTCAATGATATTTTGTAGATACCCTTCATGTATAAGCTGGATGCAGAATCCTCATTACTTGAGCATGACATCCTAACAGAATGGGAAGCATCTGAAAAGGACTGTATGAAATCGAAGCTATTCAAGCAGGAAAAACACCACCTTCTGTCAAACCTACAGGACCTGCTGGAAAGACGACTGGGATAAGCATAGTACAAAAGATCATGCCCTACAAAGAAAGGCAATTATAGGGGGTTGCAACAACTACAAAAGCAAATCACTCCAGAATTTTTGCCTGGGTCATTCAAATGAGGTTCCACCAACTAATCAGAATTTACTCAGAGCTACAATGTAGTTTCAAAGCAGGAAAATCCAAAGCAGAAATGACATTCTCACTATCTCAGCTTAACAGACGTGCAGAAAGCAGCAAATACCACTTTTGCATCTCACAAAAGCATTTAGAGACATAAAGTCATAGAGATGTACAGTACCAAAACAGACCCTTTGGTCCAACTCGTCCATGCTGACCAGATATCCCAACATGATCTAGTCTCATTTTCCAGCACTTGATCCATATCCCTCTAAACCCATCCTATTCATATACCCATCCAGATGCCTTTTAAATGTTACAATTGTACGAGCCTCCACCACTTTCTCTGGCAGCTCATTCCATACACACACACCACCCTTTGCATGAAAAGATTGCCCTTTAGGTCCCTTTTACATCTTTCCCTTCTCACCCTAAATGGAATGACTGAGCAGAATGAGCTTCTTTAAAATACTAGAGAACACTCAACTTTACTTTACACTTTCATATGGTCCTTTCATGATAACAAGCAGAACCATCCATGAACTGAATCATATATTTTCTTGGCTAAGTCTAAATTATAGAGTTTCATGGAGAGTTTTTCCTCCATGAGGCTTAGCACATTTTCTCATGGCATCTTAAACTCGTATCATTAATGATCTAGCCCACCTTTACAGTATCCCCCATCAGATTCTAGCCCCATTCATCCACTCACCACACTCCGAGCAATTTGCCATTGCCAGGTTCCCCAGAAATTGATCAGTATCCCTGGTGCTGGCACTGGCATAGGTACCATATTTACAAGGCCATTGTGCACACTGGACAACTGCTGTCAGGCTGGAACATTCCTGCAGAGATCCTGACATTTGCCTTGGACACAGCAAACTGGAGAAAATCGACAATCCACTTTGTGGCCAGGAATCTGGAAGTCCTGGTGGACGTAGTGATGCAAAGGCAGAACATCCTCTTCCCCCAAGACAGTGATGGAGGCCATAATACCAGACTAAAGCTGGTGTGAGGTTTGCCACCTGGGTCAGTGCAGTGTCAGCTGTCTGGAGGAATTCACAAATGTAGGAAGGAGGTCAATTACTTCCACCACTCCACCATTGTTTCACCATCTTCTCTCCAATACCACACACTTATCTTTGATATTGTACCCACTTCCCTCCAAGGCGCATGCTCTACTACTCACTATTGCCAGCAGCATTTCCTCACTCACTGTCATCCACATTGAACCAGACACAAAACCTTGCACGCCTATGTACTGTGTTTTCACTCACTTGGGACACCTTCCCACTATGCTGAGAATAAAAGTTGTGCCACCTACTTTAATCTCCCTTAATTCTGGCTTGCCCCATTCCAGGGAAAGAAGCAGTCCACAATAGGGCAGAAAGAATCAAGATAGGTAGTGGGCTGCTTGACATTTGGTTCCTCACCATGTATGTGGAGAGTATCCTAACTCTGATGACCCCAATCAGTTGAATCATCATGTCCAAGGCTCCCTGATCAAGACAATTTCCCTGACTTGACTGAGCACTGCTGACAACTGATAAGCTTGTGAATCAGAGGTATGCCATGAGGGCTCTTAAAGGCTGACACATCAGATGCCAAAGTCCATGGACATGGTGTGTGTGGGAATGGTGCTTAAAAATGAGTTTCTGGAAAAGCGCAGCAGGTCAGGCAGCATCAAAGGAACAGGAGAATCGACGTTTCGGGCATAACCATAAGCCCTTCTTCAGGAAAAATTTCTGAAGAAGGGCTTATGCCCGAAACATCGATTCTCCTGTTCCTTTGATGCTGCCTGACCTGCTGCGCTTTTCCAGCAACACATCTTTAAGCTCTGATCTCCAGCATCTGCAGTCCTCACTTTCTCCTGTGTGGGAATGGTGCCCATGTTGCGTGCCCCGAGGTGTCTGGTGTAAAAGAATGGGGGTCCTATGGAGCAAGCAGCTCTGACTTCCACGTCAAGAATTCTCTGTTTACTTTTCTCATGGGTTTGGAAGAATGGGAAGTTGCATATTAATGAAGCAAGATTTGCAATTAACAAGGTGCTTAACAAGCAATAATCTCACTTCAAAGAAAATTCACCACCGTCTAGTGAGAATTTCACCTTGACACCCAGAACATAGATAAAATATGAAGCAAGTAGCTCCCGACATCAAGATAGGCCTAATTGGACTTTTCATATGATTCTACCATATTTCTTGCCATAGCCCACATCGTTCAGGTCCCTATAAGATTCTGCCTCATATGCCCCTACCAATAGAATATACTTCCATAAATGATCAAATGGGAATCTCTTCAATCAATCAAGACTAACAGCTGAGACAACTGGAGCATGTCCTAATGACTGGATTTCAGTGTATTGACATTGCTGTCATAATTTCCCAGACAGAAGACATAGCTGAAGCTCATGGATCACTTGCGCAATGTGTTTGAGTACATAAGATTGTGTGATGTTTCTAAACACATTCAGAGTCAACAGCACACCACTGAAAACATTCAGAAAATTATCCTATCTTGCATCCACAGTGACAGACAACTTATTTATTGATAAACAGCTAGGCACACACTTTGGATAAAGAGCCCCCAACTCTGGTTAACTAAACACAGGCTTCAAAAAAAAAAATCAAGAAATATCCTGCAAGACTACAATGCTTATCTTCATATTGCTGTATCCTCGGCAATTTCCGTATGTCAGCAATGCCTGGGCAACTTGCAACTGCCAAGAAGAAAAAGGCCATCACTGGTGTCTACAATGCACCCTCAGTATCACGTAGAAAGACAATATCACTAATGAAGCAGTTCCTTCTTGGGGAAAAAAAAGCCATGCATGGCAACATTAATCAAGCAAGGAAGACTTTGCTGTCTAAGGCATGTGCACAAAATGGAAGATGATCAGGTTCTCAAAAACGTGATATATGATGAGGTTGTCAATGCAAAGAAATCAATAGTGTGCCCAAAGCTCTGATTCATGAAGTCTGTCAAGCGACACAAAAATCCACATTAACAACAAGTGGGAAACTCTAAATGATAATCCATCCAAATGGCAAACCCAGCTATTGGCAGGAATTTGTCAGCACCATGATACCTGATTTCAGAGCTCCAGAGCAAATGATAGGCCTGTCAACAAGGCATTAGCACAGATCATTCCATATGACAATGTGGGTGGCATATGCAGTAGAATTCGGCTTCCCAAAATTGCTTTATCAGCCATTAAAAGATTGAGAACAGATTATCTCAACTGATCTCACCAAAATGTGTTAAGGATACATTCCCAATATCCTTTCCAAGCAAAAGAGTGTCAATCATTTAAATACCTTGCTATGCAAACCTAAAAGCTCTTCTTTTAAAAACAAAAATCAGTCATTTGATTGATGTTATTTTAGTAGAGATGACCACAATATTCATTCAGTTAGTACTGGTTCCCACAGATTTTGGTCACATTCCTAATTTTGTACTGGAGACTTAAAACCAACTAGATTCGGTTAGATTCCCTACAGTGTGGAAACAGGCCCTTCAGCCCAACAAGTCCATTTTGCATAAAGAAACTGAATAAATAGCACCCGTCTCTATCCAACATCTTTATATTATTATTACTACTACAATATTTTTATGATATAAAAATCATACTTCGAAAACTTAGAAAAATACTAAGTATTGTTCAGTTATTATTAGTTTGTTAACTCAGTTGAAAAACAGTGTACTAAATTACTCTTATTCAACCTCTCCAGCTGTGAAACATTAACTCCACAGATCACATCTAAAAATCGATCAATTTCTAAAACATTAACTTCTGAAAATAATCTCAAGTTCCAAATTTGACTTAATTTTTTTTAAATGAAATGATTATATAGGAGTTATATTCCATGCGTTTTGCTTTCACCTTTATTGTGTGAATCTTCAATCTTTTTGATTAATTAGCCTGCCTACTGCCTATTCTGTTACTGGATTCCACAGACCGTCTACAAATATTATCAAATTCAACTTAGCATTGAAAAAGAGGAATGTATGCTTTAGACAGCACTCCTCCACCTTCAGCCTGCCCTAAGGTCAATGGAGAGCATGCTTTCACCACTAACTGTAAAATCTGGGCCATTAATATGATATGTACATGAGGCAATATTTAATGCTCTCCACCTTAATGCATTATTAGTGCTATTATTTGGAACTTTAAAAAATTCCAAGGAAAGTTCTCAAAGAGATTACATGAATTTTGATGAGGTCAAAGACACAACTCAAATACATGAAGCCTATATCAATGCATGACTTTAAATCATGCTTTGGTCTGAACTTAAAAGGCATTCTAGAATAAAGGCAAAATATAAGCTTTGTCCTTAACTAGTTACTCTTTAACTACACCAGAAACTTGCTCCCAGATGCAAAAGCATAACATTTGTTGCTAGAGGTTTATAATCCCATTAATCTTGTGGAATTTCTACTACAATATCAAGGTTTCATGTATGCATTTTTAAAATCAATGCAAGAATTATGATGTTTCTGATTATAGAAGCCAAAATGTGGATGTGTTATTTTGATTAATCTTTATTTCCTAAGCCAGGCAGGAACATTTTACACATCATTCCAATTCAACTTTGCTTTGCATCTGAATCCAGGCAAATATAACTTCAAAGTTATATAAATCATACTGGACTCTAAATATTAATGCTGTATCTCTCTCCACAGATGCTGCCAGATCTGCTGACTTTCTCCAGCACTTTGTCTTTATTTCAAATTTAACTCTCAACCAGGGGGATATTTTACAAGAAATCACAATTAAATTAATGTCACCTGACCAACTCTGAATACAGCAGTATCCCATCATGAGAGGAATCAAAGTTGTTTGTACTTACGAGAGAGTATTTTTTCAGAATCCAATGATCAGATGTTAATTCCCAAACCCACTAATATATGAAACTTCCTGTAACTAAGCTAATTTTAAGCAGGACATCATGTTGTAGAAGTATGCTTTCAGTGAAAACTCAATTCCAAGCTAACTTGATCTACCTGTCAGTTTCATTCACTAGCGCTTTATAGGCAAAAATCAATAGCAATCTATCAAAATGGAATCCATTAATTCATTTGAAATACAAATTTAGACATTATATTCATGATTAGGAAGTGACTCACATGTGGTTTACGACTCAGTTAAGAAAACTGTATACTGTAAATGATTAATTCACTGGAGGGGAAAGTAATAATATTTAAATTTCAGCAGCATAATTCATTGTTACTTCATGCAAGTTACAAAGTAATGATAAGGTCACAAGCACTTCCATGTAATTCCCAAATCCAAAATATGTTAACAAATATCATCAACAATATATTCTATAACATTGTTATTACAAACATTGGAGTTAATTAATAAGTTAAAATCAGCACTGAAAGTTTTAACTATGCATTTTGTAAAATACAACACTGGGAAGAGTGGAGTTCTATTCTTGTGAATAAAATTGCAATAAAATACTATTTTAATATAGATTTTGTATTTTCAGGGGAACAGAAAAAACATTATATTCATTTCCTGTTAATAATATAAATTGTTCGTGCATCTACTGTTAAAATAAGGTTAAGGCTGAAACCACTTTTCTTGCCAAATGTACAGCAGGGGATCTAATAAATCCTAAAGTCGTTAAAATATTCTCCCAACATTTATTTCACATTTATAAAACCCCATGTGATGGTCCATAATTGATTTTTTTTAATGGATATTACTGTCAAAAAAGTCAGCGGACTACAATTGCCTTCCAAGAGAAGTGTTGTACAAGAGTGTTGATGAGCTTTGAAATAAACCATTGGCTGTTGCTGTTAGGCGCGGGTGGAGGGAGCTGTCCATTGTACTGTACCACAGACAGACGGGCTGCAGTAAGATGCCATGACACCTCCATTCATTCAATTTCCATTCCCCTGAGCACTGAATGCACAAAGACGGAAAATCCACACAGCTATATCAGCCACCTTTTGTTAAAACAAAATGAACAAATTGTCCATTTACATGCTTATGGTAAAGGAATATTTGAAACATATGTTCGTCGGAAACATGTATTTAAAAAGTGTACACGATTTGAAAGCATGCGAAAATTTTAAGTTTGTTTCAATTCCCGAATGTTTAACATATTTACTTGACAAAAACTGTTCCAGTTTAGTTTAAACAGTCGAATCGCTCCAAATTGCTATTTAGAAAGAACGGGAATTTGAAAGTAACTTCTCCAACCTCGGTCCTTACATAAAAGATAGCAGGGTCGGTTAATATTTTAACTTGAAATAAAGCAAAATAGAGTGGGGGGGGGGTGCACTAAACAACCACCTAACAGGACCCACCCCCACCCCAGGTGCGGTATATTGTCGGTAAAAAATCTGACAGATGGCCTGCAATGAATTAAATGTGATAGTGGCATGAGGGTGTCACTAATTCGGAAATCCCAACCAAACAAAATGCCCAGCGCATTCCAAATAGAAAATAACTGCCACACCACTGACGTCTTGAAATTTTAAAAACGAAATATTATTTCGGGTTCAAGTAACGAGGCCCGATTTGCTTCATCTGGTTTGACAGCGTCCCAGACAAACGCTGGCAAAAGAAAGAGTACCCCCTTGGAGAAAGAATCCCTCGCTCTCCGTCAGGTGAATGCAAATGGACCAAATGACTATTTTGCTTAAAATTTCTGAATGAATTGTGTGTGTGTGTGTGTGTGTGCGTGTTCCTACTAAAGTCTACAGCGGCTGCTGATATCCGTTCATTCATTGATGAACAATCGCAGCCGCCGTGAAAGCAGTGAGTGACAGGAGGGGTTGGGGTTGGGTTTGGGATGAGGGTGCTGGGGCTGGGGGTAGGGATGGAGGGTAAGGATGGCGGGGGACTCTTACCTCCAACACAAAGGAGAGACATGTCTCCTCGCTCCTCGGCCACACTCCACTGATTCTCTTGCTCTTCCGACGACTTTCGCGCCCCCCTCTCTTTCTCCGGCCGTTAGATACACGGTACGTTACTCTTTTTCTTTTTTTGTGGTGGGGGGGGCGGTGGTTAGTGAGTGTGTATTGAGAGGCTGCCCCTGTCGCCCCGCTCTTGGCGACAGCAGCTGTCGGTGTCGCTGTCGCTGTCTCTCTCGCGCTCTCCGCTCCTGACCGTTACTCCACAGCCGCCATTTTGTTGGGAGCAGCCCCTGGACCGGCTGACGTCACAATGGGGCGGCGCGAGAATGGAATTGGCGGGATGACAGCAGCTGGACAGATCCCAGCAGGGATCCGGAGTAATCTCGGACAGATCCCAGCAGGGGATCCGGAGCAATCTCGGACAGATCCCAGCAGGGGATCCGGAGCAATCTCGGACAGATCCCAGTAGGGATCCGGAGCGATCTCGGACAGATCCCAGCAGGGATCCGGAGCGATCTCGGACAGATCCCAGCAGGGATCCGAAGAAATCGCGGACAGATCCCTGCAGTGACCAGGAGAAAGCGCGCACATACCCCTGCAGGGATCAGGACAAATCTCGGACAGATCCCAACAGGGACCAGGAGAAAGCGCGGACAGACCACTGCAGGGATCAGGAGAGACCGTGGACAGATCCTAACAGGGATCCACAGAAAGCGCGTCGACTTCCGAACAGATCCCGACGTGTCCAGAGAAATCGCGACCAACTTCGTACAGATCCCGACCAGGACCCAGAGTAGGCGTACCCAACTCCGACAGTTCACATCCTACAACTCCGAACGGATGCCAGAAGTCTGGAAAGATCCCAACAGGGCTGTATCGATCCAACAAATCCAGACAGATCAAAGTTAATCTGGAAAGATCCCAAATTCGTCACACCTCTGTGTATATCCAAAATATATCTCCGCAACTCCACTTGGATCCAATTAGCCCTTGACCAATCTCACTATCACCAGAGCGATCACAATGGCTCCAGACACAACCCAGATGGTGCTAATAAGGC
Source organism: Chiloscyllium plagiosum (assembly GCF_004010195.1). Lineage (NCBI taxonomy): Eukaryota > Metazoa > Chordata > Chondrichthyes > Orectolobiformes > Hemiscylliidae > Chiloscyllium > Chiloscyllium plagiosum. The sequence goes on along the minus strand of NC_057740.1, from coordinate 21,931,714 downwards.
AGATCTCAGTCAGATTCCAGAATTTCAGACAGATCCAAATAACTGGACGTTCCACAGCAACTCCAGATAGATACCAGAAGCTTACGGTCCTTGTGAAAACTCCAGCAGAACATGGTGTGAGGCTGGCAGATCAAATCAACTCCAAGCAGGAAGACTTATGACCCAAAAGACAGAAGTTGATGGAGAAACTCAGCGGGCCAAGCATCAGTCTTCTTCAGAACTGTACTCCAAACGATGGCTGTGATTTCTCTCCACAGATGCTGCCTGATCTGCTGAGTTTCTCTGGCAATTTCTGTTTTTGTTCAGATTTCCAGCAGCTGCAGCTCTTTGATTTATGTTAGGATTGTGAGCCAGAGGAACTCAAGCTGCTCCTGCGGCAACAACGGTGACCCATCACATCAAACAGTAGGCATTAACCAGAGAAAGCCTGGGATGTTGGCGGGATGTGGGGGGGGGGGGGGGAGGAGGTGTTCAACTGAGAGGTGATGTTCTGTCATAAAACGGGACTGTTGAAGGAAGCACTCACCCCATGTACCCTTTCCTGTTTGAGCTCCAGACAGGCATAACTGCTGGGATTCCTGTTCTCTTCCTAATAATCGGAACATTGTTACTGGGTGCGAAATAGCGATTAATTGGGAACTTAAGAACCTAACCTACCATTCACCAAATCACTGCGAGGAGGTGAGTGGGTAAGCAGCCGGAAAATCACCTTGGAATGCTTTACCCCACCACACTTGCAAGTCTGCCCATAAAACGCTGTTCTTGGAATCTTCCCCAAACTAAACCCACCCAAATACATCCAATCTTAAACATGTTAAAATTCACCATTCTTTCCTAAAGTGTCTGAAGATGCAATAAGACAAGAATTTCCAGAAATGAATGATTGCACAATTACACCTTCATTTTGAAGATGGTCAGTCTAGGAACAGAAGTGTTGGAAATATTAAACAAATACTTCATAGATAATTATTTCCTAATACCAAATTCTCATGATATTTAAATAATTATGTTAAAATTAATTATGATTGCTTGCGTGAGATGTTGGGCAAGATCGTTTAAGTTATCGTTTTAGTCAATGGCCTAAATTACAGGTTGGCCTAAAAGAGTGCAACACCATGTCTGGGGATCTACATCAACATTGTAGCTATCAAACCCTGCTCACTAGTATGTGGTGTGTGGTGCAATGGGTGACAAGTGCAAAACATCTGCAGGACAACAAGACCATTGTGATCATACTGCAAGTTGATTTAAGCAAGCACATACTATTCTGCAGCACAGTGGTGCTATTATCTTTGACTGGAAGTGTTTATCAATAAAGATCACTTGCGTTTATATAGGATCTAATTTTGCTAAAACGTTTCAAATTGTTTCAGTTAATTAATCACATTTGGAATGTAGCAATCATTCTTTTGTAGTCAAACAGAGCAGCTATTCTACCGGACATTATTGCAAATATCCTTGAGGTGAATGAACACTGCCATTACGTTGTAACAAATCACTAAATTGCTCAAGTAAGGTCAGCTGTGTAATAAATTCAGTTTTATCATTGGTCAGAAGAAGACTGAAACTTGTTTACCAGCTGTGTATGGAAACAAGATAATACTCAAAACTACAAATCAGTGAGCTTTACATCTGTAGCAGGCACAATATAAGGTGATATCCTGGAAGAAGGTTGAAGGAGTATCATTTTGTAAAAAAAAAGTAATCATTTGGTTTTATCATTCAGAGATTGTGCTTGACAAATTTAATCAGAGTTCTTCAACACAAGAATTGGTGGAAAGGCAACTCAGTGGATGTCAGTTCCTCTGTTAATATATCATCGCTCAAACATTTCTTTTATGTGGAGAAGTAAACTTGACTTCAGAATAGTGTCTTTAAAAAACACATTTGTCCTTAAAATAATTTGAGTGACGTGATATGAAAGTAGAATGGAGTTACATATTTTGACATTTACCGTCAGGTTTGCTTTGAAATGTTACATTTATTCATTGTGTAACTGTTTGAAGCAATAAACATTCACACTAATTTTTACATTTTCTGGTTGCCCATTAAAGGGTGAAGCACGTTTTGTACTCTGCACATCATTTATTGTGATCCCTTCTCCTGATTGGAATCTGATTCTAGTATTCTAATCTGGAAACAGACAGTAGCTCTGCAAATATGAAAATATTGTGGCAAAATGCCAAGAAGTCTTAATGGACTCTCTGAAACAATTCATCTTAAGCCAGGCACTGGAAGGTGATTATGAATAAAAGGTGAAAAGTCAGAATGAATTAATACGTGAATGCCAAAAACACAGGCATTTTCCTCCTTTATCCATTTTGAAATTCAAAGGTTTGTGTTTTTATTTACTTCATGTTCTTTCCTACTTTTTATTAAATTTGATCCTTCTTTGCAGTTTAATGAATTATCCTTCTAGCTCGCATAAATACTTCCAGTTTTTGGACTGGCATTACCTTCTTCATAGAAATTTATTGTATTGTTACAATTAATGCACAGACATTACATCCCTGTAATATAGTATGGTTTCTGCACTTAAACTCACTATCTGCTCAGTTTTATTTAAAGTTACAAGTGTCGGTTTTATTTTATTCACTATCTCCATTCTGCACGGTGGGAATGGCTTGTGTGAGGGGATTAAACCCACTCAAAGCCGCTCCGTTCACACTCAGCTGCATTTCAGCTGCAGCAGCTTGTAGTCAGCCGAGGATCTCTATGTAGGAAACCGTCAGTCTAATTTAAATCTACGAATTGAAGATTGATTATATAACTGACATGCAATGCGATTTGAACTATGATTCAGTAGGAGGTGTGTGATGTCAAATATGCCAGAAACACAGTATTTAAAAGAAGGACCGGGAAGTACAGCAGTCCTGTGTTTACCCTTTGAGAGGATTCCTAAGGATGTCTGGAGAAACAGAAATACACTCTAGGCCTTGGATGTCTCCCTTAGTTCTTCCCAAATTTTCCTCAGCAGCAGCCCAGCTTCCATCTCCACTTGCTGACCTCGATATCATTCCTACCAGTTTCAATTTCAAACTTTGAAAGCAAATGGTGATTAAAATGAAGCAAAACCTTCGCGATGCTTCCTCCGAATTTGTTTGGGCACCGCCTAGTTCGGGCTTCGCGGGCACCAAACCTGCCCTCTTCTTAAAATATCTCTCCCAGAATGTAAAGTAGCCTCGTGCGCACTCGTAATTCAAAGTGTAATTATGTATACACAAAACAAAGGGCGTTTGAACTGTTCGAGATTTCAACAAACCGGGTTGTTAGGTGTTTTTATGTGCGTGTGTGAATTGCTAGAGCTCTGTTCTTACAAGGTCGGTACAAGTCTGTCAGAATGCCGCCACAGTCTGATAGATAGTCTTGAGATTTTCCACTATGCTGCTACTCGTTGACAGTGTAGAAAGTACAGCAACTGATTTCAGTTCTACACAGGGTCGTCAAATACACTGGTGTTAGTTATAGCTTATTAAAATAAAGGAAACGTCGAAAAGGACCACATAATAGCGCAATGAAGTTGTACAAGACATTTTGAAATCACAAGAAGTTCCCATATTGTTTATTTGTGAACAGGTGGAAAAGGTGCCTAAGAGCCATTGAAGGAACTATTAGAAGCGACACGTTCTGAAGAAGGGTCACTGGACTCCAAACGTCAATTCTGCTTTCTCTGCACAGATGCTGCCAGACCTGCTGAGTTTCTCCAGCAAGTTATGTTTTATTTTGTTACAGATTTCCAGCATCTGCAATCCTGTTTTATTAGAGAAGGGACTTTGAGTCAAACAGGCTGAGATTGAAAAATCGATTCAAATCTGTTTAGTTTGAAGTAAAGAAAAACTGTCAAATAAACTCAAAGAACGTTAAAAGCTCGATTGCAGCTCCAACAGAATCTTACCGCTCTTGTACCAGCAAATAAAATTCTTTCTAACTAACCAGAACATCACCCATAACTGCATATTTCTTCCCGGTAACAGGTGCATTCTATCTAACCAACGGCAAATACAGGAGATCCAACCGAGTGGAATATGCAAACTCGATTGCCATATTCCACTACACAATCCCAGCCTAAAGACAGACCAAGGCCCTCCCAACCTCTCAACTGTGCCAGATTAGCAGATTATGGGAACACCACCATCTGCAACTTCCCTTCCAAGTCACATGCCATCGCCACTCGGAACTGTAACGGCCTTTATTCACTGTTATTGGAACACATTCTTGGCATCTCCTTTCATACCAGCACTGGGTATACCTTCAACCCAAAGACTGTACTACCTTCTCCAGGCCAATTAGCAATGCCCACACCCTGTGGACGAATTACACACAAAAACGCAGTGTGACTCAGTCGTGAAGCAGTGCAACTTCACAAGAAAGTTAGAAGAAAAAGTAAAATTCATCGAATGATGTGCCATTCTCCTGCCAGTGTTTCTGTGGAATGTTGGAATAAAGGCAGAATTTTGCCATGCGCTTCTGACAGAGAGGACACGATCCTTTCTATCGTCCAATTGTGGAAAATGAGACGCCGGAAAACATGCTGTGAGACATCCGAGGAACTATCAGGCATCCATCAAACCTCTACAAAGCTGAACAAGGCCCATTGCTAAACGCGAACACTCTGAAATCCCCATTGATTGCCTCCTAGTTGTAACCATAGCGTAGATAACTGCGATGATGGCAAGTGTACAGTACTCCCACACAACGCCAAATAACAGGTTCAACCTGAATTAATAAACCTTGGAAGACAGCGCAATCTGTGATAATCATATACTTCCCGACAAAAGGCAGTGGGTAGTGGATTTATCAATAAACCCCTTCGGATTGCCCACGTGAATTTTACACCATGGCACTGGAGTAACTGCCAAAGCTCAAGGGATATATCTAAATCCACAACGTGCCAACAAAGCAGGAAAATATACTGTAATATGACTGCCATTTACGGAAATAGGTCGACAGCATCACCAGACGCTCAGCAAAGCTCGCTAATTAAGATAATGTATCATGGTACCATCTGCATGCTACAGTACAAATATAATGTAACCTTGTCAGCATTCTTGGTCGAGACCCAAGAGTAGTTGCAAGTTTCAAAAGTAGCTATGTCGCCACCATTTGACAAAAATGTGGAATTTGTTCCCGGAAACTGTCGCCTATTAGAGAGATGCTGGATTTTTCACTGAACTGGTTCTAATCGAATGGCAATTTTTTTACAGCTTTCCATGGTGACCGGGATCTTTATTTTAGAGAAAACAAAGTGTTTGGGAAGCCTCTTGTTTGCAGTGAAAGAAATGTAATTTAATCATGACATTGTGTGCGCGTAAGCGGCGCAATGATATTGTGGCTGACTTACCACATTTCGTTTTAAAGATGAAAACCGTGTTTTGACAGAGTGCCTGTTTGTCATTAATGCACATTAATTGTATACGGCATGAATTTTGATGTTCTCCCGGGAGTGTCAGGGTATTTTATATGGTCATATTGCTTAATTTTTAAACTTATTTCTTAAACTTATTTCTTGTGTGGTGTTAATTTGAATATACTATATGCAAAAATCAAAATGTCTATCGAATGCCCTTTCATGAGAGGGAGGTAACAATCCAGTTGCGTTTGCACTTTCGAAGCATACCCAGCCATCAGCTCTGGATGTTAAACATAGTTTCAATTTCCTTTAAAAAGCGGTTCAAACACAATTCGTTTTTATCCCAGTTTCTGTGTTTTAAAGACCGGAGTCGTCATCATCATGACTAAAATACTGCACGAGTTTTTTTTACACAATTGGCAGAAAGGTCGTTGAGATCTTGCCTATGATGTATTGAAAGCATAATCAAGTGCATAGCACCTTCTTGTTTTAAAGTTATGCTTATGTTATCTCTTCCCTTATGATTGTTGATAATATAGGTTTATTATTGAGTGGCTATGACGGTAAATGGCAGACGTTGTCATCAGGCAGGATAGCTTTAAAACAGAGTCGCTGTTCAGAGCGTGAGCTAGGGGTTCACCCCTCTTCCCCAGGGGGTTTTAAATGGCGGAGAAGGAAATAAGGAGCTTGGGAGAGACAAATAGAGTCTTTAACAGCACGGACAGAGGCCCTTCGGCTCATCGTGATCGAAAATGTAGTCAGGCATCTATTTATTCTAATACAAGTGTTCCACCACTTGTATGCTATGGCATTTCAAGAATTCTTCGAAATAGTTATAGAGTCACGAAGATGTACAGCACGGAAACAGGCCCTTCGGTCCAACTCGTCCATGCAGATCAGATATCCTAACCTAATATAGTACCATTTGCGAGCACTTGGCCCATATCCCTCTAAACCCTTCCCTTCCAGATGCCTTTTAAATATTGTAACTGTACTAGCCTCCATCACTTCCTTTGGCAACTCATTCCATACAAACACCACCCTGCACGTGAAAAAGTTGCCCCTCAGGTCCCTTTTATATCTTTTCTTGCTCACCTAAACTTATGCCATCTAGTTCTGGACTTCCCTATCCCACAGAAATGACCTTGTTTTATCCTATCCATGCCACGTAGTTTTATAAACCTCTATAAGGTCACCCCTCAGCCTCCGACACTTCAGGGAAAACAGCCACAGCTTATTCAGACTTTCCATATAGCTCAAATCGTCCTACCCTGGCAACATCCTTGTAATCCTTTCTGAATCTTTTCAAGTTTCACAACATCTTTCTGATAAGAAGGAGACCAGAATTGCACACAATATTCCAACAGTGGCTTAACCAATGTCCTGTATAGCCGCAACACGACCTCCCAACTCCTGTACTCAATATTCTGACCAATAAAGGAAAGTATACCAAACGCCTTCTTCAATATCCTATCTACCAGCAACTCTACTTTCAAGGAAGTATGAACCTGCACTCCAAGGTACTTTGTTCAGCAACACTCCCCAGGACCTTACTATTATGTGTATGAGTCCTACTCTGATTTACTTTTCCAAAATGCAGCACCTTGCATTTATCTAAATTAAACTCCATCTGCCACCCCTCAGACCATTGGCCCATCTGACTAAGATCCTGTTGTACTCTGAGGTAACCTTCTTTGCTGTCCAGTACACCTCCAATTTTGGTGTCAGCTGCAAACTTACTAAATATACCTCCCATGTTCACATCCAAATCATTTATATAAATGTCAAAAAGTAGTGGACCCATCACCAATCCTTGTGACACTCCACTGGTCACAGGCCTCCAGTCTGAAAAGCAACCCTCCACCACTACCCTCTGTCTTTTACCTTTGAGCCAGTTCTGTATTAAAATGGCTAGTTCTCCCTGTATTCCATGAGGTCTAACCTTGCCAACCGGTCTCCCAGAAGGAACTTTGTTGAATGCCTTACTGGAGTCCATATAGATCACATCTACCATTCTGTCCCCATTAATCCTCTTTGTTACTTCTTCAAAAAACTCAGACACGTTTCCCACGCACAAAGCCATGTTGACTACCCCTAATCTGCCCTCGCCTTTCCAAATACATATGAATCCTGTCCCTCAGGATTCCCTCCAACAACTTGCCCACCATGATGTCAGGCTCACCAGTCTATAGAACATAAAACATTACACCGCAGTACAGGCCCATTGGCCCTCAATGTTGCACTGACCTGTGGAACCAATCTGAAGCACATCTAACCTGTACTATTCCATTTTTGTCCATATGCCTACATAATGACAATTTAAATGCCCTTAAGTTGGCGAGTCTACTACTGTTGAAACTTTATTGCTGGAACAGCACAGCAGGTCAGGCAGCATCCAGGGAACAGGAGATTCGACGTTTCGGGCACAGGCCCTTCTTCAGGAAATGAAGAAGGGCCTGTGCCCGAAACGTCGAATCTCCTGTTCCCTGGATGCTGCCTGACCTGCTGTGCTGTTCCAGCAATAAAGTTTCAACTTTGATCTCCAGCATCTGCAGACCTCACTTTCTCCTCGAGTCTACTACTGTTGCAGGCAGTGCGTTCCACACCCTTACTACTCTCTGAGTAAAGAAACTACCTCTGATATCTGATCTATATCTACCACCCCTCAATTTAAAGCTACGTTCCCTCGTGCTATCCATTGCCATCTGAGGAGAAAAGCTCTCACTGTCCAACCTATCTAACCCTCTGATTATCTTATATGTGTCAATTGTCACAACTTAACCTTCTTCTCTCTAATGAAAACAGCCTCAAGTCCTTCAGCTTTTCATCTTAAGACTTTCCCTCCATACCAGGCAACATCCTAGTAAATCTCCTCTGCACCCTTTCCAAAGCTTCCACATCCTTCCTATAATGTGTGACCAGAACTGTATGCAATACTCCAAGTGTGGCCGCATCAGAGTTTTGTACAGCTGCAGCATGACCTCATGTTTCCGAAACTCAATCCTTCTACCAATAATAGCTAACACACCATATGCCTTCTTAACAGCCCTATCAACCTGGGTGGCAACTTTCGAGGATCTATGTACCTGGACACCAAGATCTCTCTGCTCATCTACACTACCAAGAATCTTACCATTAGCCCAGTACTCTGCATTCCTGTTATTTATTCCAAAGTGAATCACCTCACACTTTTCCGCATTAAACTCCATTTGCCACCTCTCAGCCCAGCTCTTCAGCTTATCTATGTCCGTCTGTAACCCAGAACATTTTTCGTCACTATCCACAACTCTACAGACCTTCATGTCATCCGCAATTTTACTAATCCAGCCTTCTTTGCCCTCATCCAGGTCATTTAAATAAATGACAAACAACAGTGGACCCAAAACAGATCCTTGCAGTATCCCCCTAGTAACTGAACTCCAGGATGAATATTTCCCATCAACCACTACCCTCTGTTTTCTTTCAGCTAGCCAATGTTTGATCCAAACTGCTCTATCATCATCACTCCGATGCCTCCATATTTTGTACAATAGCCTACCATGAGGAACCTTATCAATACCTTACTGAAATCCATATACACCACATCAACCGCTTTACCCTCATCTACTTGTTTGGTCACTTTGTCAAAGATCTCAGTAAGGTTTGTGAGGCACGACCTACCCTTCACAGAACCGTGCTTACTAACCCTAATCAACTTGTTCCTCTCTAGATGATTATAAATCCTATCTCTTATAACCCTTTCCAACACTTTACCCACAACCAAAGTAAAGCTCACAGGTCTATATTCCCAGGGCTGTCTCTACTCCCCTTCTTGAACAAGGGAACAACATATGTTGTCCTCCGGTCTTCTGGCACTACTCCTGTAGACAATGACGACATAAAGATCAAAGCTAAAGGCTCAACAATCTCCTCCCTGACTTTGCGGAGAATCCTAGGATAAATCCCATCCGGCCCAGGAGACTTATCTATTTTTACATTTTCCAGAATTGCTAACACCTCCTCCTTAGGCAGCTCAATCCCATCTAGTCAAGTAGCCTGTATGTCAGTATTCTCCTCGACCACATTGTCTTTTTCTAGTGTGAATACTGATAAAAAGTATGCATTTAAGACTTCCCCTATCTCCTCTGACTCCACGCACAACTTCCCACTACTATGCTTGATTGGCCCTAATCTTACTCTTGTCATTCTTTTATTCCTGATATAGCTATAGAAAGCCTGAGGGTTTTCCTGGATCCTATCCAACAATGACTTCGCATGTCCACTCCTGACTCTTCAGCTTTCTCTTTAGGTCTTTCCTGGCTAACCTGTAACTCTCAAGCACCCTAACTGAGCCATCACATCTCATCCTGACATAAGCCTTCTTCTTCCTTTTGAAGAGAGATTCAAGTTCCTTAGTAAACCACAGCTCCCACACTTGAAAACTTCCTCCCTGCCTGACTGGTACATACTTATCAAGGGCCCACAGTAGCTGGTTCTTGAATAAGCTCCATATTTCAATTGTGCCCATCCCCTGCAGTTTATTTTCCCAAATTATGTATCCTAAATCTTTCCTAATCACATCTTAATTGCCTTTCCCCCAACTATAGCTCCTGCCCTGCAGTATATACCTATCCCTTTCCATCACTAAAGTAAACATAACCAAATTGTGGTCACTATCACCAAAGTGCTCATCCACCTCCAAATCTAACACATGGCCAGGTTCATTACCCAGTACCAAATCTAATGTGGCCTCGCCCCTTGTTGACCTGTCTACATCCTGTGTCAGGAAACCCTCCTGCACACATTGGACAACAACTGACCCATCTAAAGTACTTGAACTATAGTATTCCCACTCAATATTTGGAAAGTTGAAGTCCCCCATAACAATGACTCTCTCACTCTCGCTCCTATCGAGAATCATCTTTGCTATCCTATCCTTTACATCTCTGGAACTATTTGGAGGCCGTTAGAAAACTCCCAACAGGGCAACCTCTCCTTTCCTGCTTCTAATCTCAGCCCATACTATCTCAGTAGAGGTAGCCTACTATTTCCCAGGCTGCTGTAAAATAGTACTGCAACCGTAGTACTGCAACCGTAATACTGTCCTTGACTAACAGTGCCACACTATTCCCTCTTTTACCATTTTCTCTGTTCTTACTGAAACATCTAAATCCCTGAACTTGTAATAACCATTCCTGTCCCTGCTCTACCCATGTGTCCGAAATGGCCACAACATCAAAAGCCCAGGCACCAACCCATGCTGCAAGTTCACCCACCTTATTCCTGATGAAGGGCTTTTGCCCGAAACGTCGATTTCGAAGCTCCTTGGATGCTGCCTGAACTGCTGTGCTCTTCCAGCACCACTAATCCAGAATCTGGTTTCCAGCATTTGCAGTCATTGTTTTTACCTTATTCCAGATGATCCTGGCATTGAAGTAGACACACTTCAAACCAACTTCTTGTCTGCCAGTACCTTCTTGCGATCTTGAAATCTTCATTCTGACTTCACTACTCTCATCCTCCTGTATACTCAAACTACAATTTTGGTTCCCATCCCCTGCTGAATTAGTTTAAACCCACCCGAACAGCATCAGCAAATTCCCCCCCCAGGATATTGGTACCCCTCTGATTCAGGTGAAGACCATCCTGTTTGTAAATGTCCCACCTACCCCAGAAAGAGCCTCAATTATCCAGGAATCCAAAAGCCTCCATCCTGCACCATCCCTGCAGCCATGTGTTCAGCTCCTCTCTCTCCTTATTCCTCGCTTTGCTGGCATGTGGCACAGGCAACAAACCAGAGATAACAACTCTGTTTGTTCTAGCTCCAAGCTTCCACCCTAACTCCCTGCATTTCTGCTTTAAATCCCCATCTCTCTTCCTACTTATGTCGCTGGTGCCTATGTGGACCACGGCTTTGGGCTGCTCCCCCCCCCAAGGATTCTGAAAAGTTGATCAAACATCACAAACCCTGGCACCTGGGAGGCAACAAACCAAACGTGAGTCTCTCTCATTCCCACAGAACCTTCTAACTGTCCCCCTAACTAAGGAGTCCCCAATGACTAATGCTCTGCTCCTCTTCCCCTTCCCTTCTGAACAACAGGGACAGACTCTGTGCCAGAGATCTGTGCCCCATTGCCCCTTATAGTTCCCTGGCTTTTCCTTACTTTCTCAAATAGTGGCACCATGTTTGCCAATCTCCAGTCTTCCGGCACCTCACCTGTGTCTGTCAATGGCACAAATATCTCAACAAGGGGCCCAGCAATCATTTCCTGAGCTTCCCACAGAGTTCTAGGGTACATCAGGTCCTGGGGATTTATTTATTGTTATGCATTTCAAGACATCCAGCACCTCCTCCTCTGTAATACGGACATTTTTCATGCTGTCACCATCTATTTCCCCACAGTCTATATCTTCCATGTCCTTCTCCACAGTAAACACTGATGCAAAATACTAATTTAATATCTCCCCCATCTCCTGCAGCTCCACACATAGGCTGCCTTGCTGATATTTGACAGGCCCTATACTGTCCCTACTTATCCTTTTGTCCTTAATGTATGTATAAAAACCCTTTGGATTCTCCTTATCCTATTTGCCAAAGCTATCTCATGTCCCCTTTTTGCCTTCCTGAATTCTAAAATGTCTTGAGGTTTTCTGGCTCTGTGGCCCTTTTGGGCAAAGAGTTCCAGATGCCCACATTCCTCTGGGTGACATTGTTCCTCACATTCCCTTTAAATCTTTTTCTTACCTTACAACTATGCCATTTCGATATTGACCCATATGCAAAGGGGAAAGATTTCTTCCTATCTGTCCTGTCTATGCTCCTCAGAACTTTGTGCACCTTAATCAGATCCTCCTACAGCCTTGTCTGCTGGAAAGAAAACAACTCCAGCCTGCCTGGTCTCTATCTAGCTGAACCAGTCCAGCACAAGCAGCATATTGGTCTCTTCTGCACCCTTTTAAATGTAATCACATTCTTTGGTGCAGTGAGCAGAAATGCACACAGGTCAGCAGGTGTGGCCTAACTAATACGACATAATAGCTCCATCATAACCTCCTTGCACTTGCATTCAAATGGAAAAAAATTGATGAATCAATATTACACTTATGCAAACCAAAACCAGAAGACACTGACAATAAGAATAAAGAAACAGCAAGTGAACAAACCCAGGCAGCATCAGCGGTGCAAAACAAGTGTTAACATTTCATGTCTATGACTTGTTATCAGCACTCCAAAGAAATTGGATTCTAAGTTTTAAAGACAATGGAAAGCAAGAGTGAGCTGGAAGAGCAAAGAGGAATAGTTTAGGGTAACATTAAATATGATTTCCTGATGCTAAAGCCAAAATAGAAGTGCAGAACCAAAGGTCGTGTCCAAATAAAGCTGAATTGTTCGAGAAGCTCCATGTGAATGCAACACCGCGGGATAAATAAAGAGAAAGACCAACTTAGCAAATAAAAATGCACCATAAGAAAGAAATAGAAGAAAAGGTTATGATGAAAAGTTGCTGAACTCAAGGTTGAGTCTAGAAGGCTGTAGAGTACCGAGTGGAAAGATGAGGTGTTGCTCCTGGAGCTTAGAGAGAGCTTGCCTGGAACGGGAGCGGATTTGAACGGTCAGCGTGACAGCGAGCTAGAGAATTATATTTTAAGAACTGGAAGCTCAAATTGCGGTTTGCCGACAGAGGGGAGGTGGTCCACAAAGTCTGCATTTGGCCTCCCCAGTTGCTGACGGCGGGGGCATTTGTGGTACAGTGGGAACGTCCCTACCTCTGGACCAGGAGGCCCAGGACCAAGTCTCACTGGCTTCAGCTGTGTGAAGAAAAATACCAGGGAGGACCACATGGAAGTAGATGAGATATTAAGCTCTCTGCCGAGAAGTCCGCTTGGTGGACAGGTTTCAGATCTCGACCTGGTCCTGCTTTCCTTTTTGCTGCGTGACCTGATGTGAGTTCGGATTTTTCCCCCGTTTTGGTCCTACCTTCTCAAATATGTGGGTGTGGCCGAAACCTTGGGAAGGTAGGACCTGCACTTTGAGTTAACAATGGAGACTGGAATGAACAAGCCCGATTGTTAGCGGGGGAAAGAAATCATTAAGACGTGAGAGGATGTGTGAGGAAACCGAGTTAACTGTTTCCGAACCGCGTCGGAGTGACTGAAGTTTAGATACTAAGCCGCACTTTTGCAAGCAAGCCATCTTTTCAAATCACAGCCGGTTAAATTCACAATCAGCTCGTACATGCAGCTGTCTCAAACTGCCTCCAGTCATATCGCACCATTTAGGTTGCAGTACTATATTCTTTAGGCGAATGATGAATTGCATTACCTGAGTACTGACCTTAAAACATTGCTTATATAAAGCAGAAAAGCTCTGAAAATAAATGGAATAAAGATGCAACAAAAGACATCGTGTGGCTTTTGAAATTAAAAAAAAATGTCTGATGAAGGAGCTGGAGAATGTTCCCCTTTCTATAGCAGCAACATTGCATTGACAATAGTAAATGTCATGTCTTTTCCTGATCTTTTTGCCGACATAGATGACACCTTTCTATTTAAACCACCCGCCGGTGTTTTATGGTTAATTATTGAATTAATTTACAGAAAGTCAAGTGAACATGTTGAGAGTTATTTCATGTTTGTGCATGAGCATTTTTTGATTTTTTTCGCAGCTATTAAATATTTATGTTGTAAAATCCTACTCGGTCTCTTCACTCTGTGGTGTGTTGCTTCCAGCATGATGACTCACCACACTGAGTACCCGTGAATTATTGCTTAATATTGGAACTGTGATTCACTTTCCAGGCCGTTCCTGTACTTAACCTGAACAGTTGATCGTAAGACAAGTATGCAGCAAAATGAAATTGCTGATACACTTTTATTTAACAGAAGAAAATGAATCATGAGTTTATCACACTTGTCAAGGAACAAAACTGTGGGGATTGTAAATGTCGCAACAGCCTCCAAATAATCTTGTAAGTGATGCCTAAATGGCATTGCCTGAGATACTGAACAAAAAAACAGCCATTTCCCATAACCAGGGAAAGAGACTTTTGAAAGGCACGCCCCGGTGGAACCATTTTAAATCTGTCAAATACTGAAATCTCTATACACCTTCACTGCAGTTAAGGTCCTCAATCATTTACCCGGTTACTCTTGGTGATGTATTCGAAGTTTTGTGTTCTGGCATGAACGCAGTGAATCATATTTTATGTAATAACCTGCCTGTAGACCTGCTAACGACAGTTGAATTCATATCCCCACTTAACTAATCCATTTGGAAGTGCTGTACTTTGCTCTGAATTTGCTGAACTGTAAAAGAGTGACAGTATGCTATATTTGTGACCCATTTAATCTACGGTTCTGAAATTGTATCGAAGCTGACAGTACTGCACACAGGATAGCGTGCTAAAAACGGATTCCTCCTCAGAAGTGCGCTGTGCATCATAATCAGAAACGATGGCATTTTTGCATTTGAAGACCTTGCTGCAAAGGTTTGATTTTTGAGTCAAAGATTCACATGTATCTGCGCGTGTGCAAGGATGGGGCAGCAGAGTGCCTCACTCCAGAGCATGAAGATGCTGTGGAAATGAAGACAGCTGGGAACAGTCACCTTTCTCTGAAGGAACTTGATGAATCGAAATTTTCCACAACCACTCCTTCGCTTACTAACTGGCACAGAAAACATTAGCTTAAATCTAAAAGTAAGGCAATCTTCACGGCTACAGAGCATGGATTCTTGAAGAAAACCAGGAAAGTGTGGGGAAAGAAAATGTCTGTAACACTGACAATTCTCCTATTGGCCAGGCCTATTGGTGATATGTGTGTGATGTCCCTCTAGGCGGTGCTCCGGTCTCCACTCGCTCATAAGGTACAGTCTGTCCAGCAATGGTGATTAGCTATTTCAGGGTGCCAAAGTTACACGCACTGGACGGATGGCAGTCTCTATCGTTCACACCACTATCAGCTTTTACATTTTCTTGCAGGAAATGAAGCCGCGGAAGCATATGAATCTATTTGCAGCAGCCTGGGAAATAATTTGCAGCAAAATATAACATTGTAAGCAGACTGCCATTTTGCTTTGTCCTGAGGCTGACAGGGCACCCCAATCCATAAAATTTCTTAATTTTTTCAACGGATCTGCTATATTTTAATAATCAGAGCCCTCTGTCTCTAGCTTTGAGATCCCAGGACGTGCAAATACGTGTCCAAGAAGCACACCCTCTGCAGTTCTGGAGTCATCAATTTCCTACAGCGCTTTAGTAGAGTTTGACCCTGTAAAATTAAAATAATATAATCGTAGAAATTATGTAGCTGTCGCGTCCACACTCTGATCACGATCCTGATGCTACCTTTGCTAATAATGTCCGCACTTGCTTACTGAGTAGAGATGCAGCAATGGCAGGAAGAGACAATGCTCTGTCGATTATTCGTAACGTTTATTCTCAAAATGTGGGTTTCATTTCGTGTTGGATTTTCCTGGAGATATCAGAAAAGACTGACATGCAATTCGGAGACATGTAAGCACTCTTTCTCTATTGCACTGGGGATTTAGCCTTAGGCAATGTTCCAGTGATCATAAATCCAGTTTGGAGGTGGGGGGAAATCCACTAATGCTTTGGGGTAGTGAATTTATTTACATTATCTTAGTGTTTTGCCCATGTCATCGTGGTGTCATGAAAGCATTGTCACTTCAAAGGGAGAAAAATATAAGGGCACTGTCACATAATTTACTCAATCGCTTTCAGTGTGGAAATGCCCTTCAATGAGAAATGAGGCTGAGATTGTTTAGAGACACACAATTTATATAGATATATACTATATATACTGTATGGTATACATACATATATAATCTGCACTTTTTGAAGAGCAAAGAGTTCTCCAGATACCTTAGTCAGTATTAAATCCTGAATGAACACTATATCATTTGCTTTTCTTGAGACAATGCGAGATACACACGTTATGTTGTCATAAAACAGCTCCCAGACATCTCTGCAGGAGTTGCTCAGGATAGTGTCCTAGGTCTGATCATCTTCAACTGCTTCATCAATGACCTTCCCTCCATTAGAAGGTCAGAAGTGGAGATGTTGGAAGATGATTGTTCAGTACCATTCTCGACTCCTCAGATGTGAAGCAGTCCACATTCAAATGCAACAAGGTCTGGACAATGTCCAGGTTTGGGCCGACAAGTGGCAAGTAAAATTCATGCCACACAAACGCCAGGCTATGACCATCATCAATAAGAAACAATCTAACCACTACCCTTTGATATTCAATGGTGTTACCATCACTGAATTCCCCACTATCAACATTGACCAGAAACTCAACTGGACTTGCCCCATAAATACAAAAGCTACATAGATACTGAGGCAAATAACTCACATCCTGACTCCTGAAAGTCTGACTGTCATCTATAAGGCACAAGTCAGGTTTGAGTGATGGAATACTCCCCACATGCCTGGATGGGTGCAGCTCTAACAACATTTGAAGAAGCTTGACATGCCATCCAGGACAAAGCAGGATGCTTGATTGGCATTACACACACAAACATCCACCACCAACACTCAGGAGCAACAGTATGTACTATGAACAAGATGCACTGCAGAAATTCACCAAAGATCTTCAAACAGCACCTTCCAAATGCATGACGACTTCAGTCCAGAGGAACAAGGACAGCACACCACTATCTGCAAGTTCCTCTCTAAGCTACTCATCATCCTGATTTGGAAATATATCACCATTCCCTCACTGTCACTGGGTCAAAATTCTGGAATTCCCTCCCTAATGGCAATGTGGGTCAACCCACAGCAGGTGGACTGCAGCAGTTCAAGAAGGTAGCTCACCACCACCTTCTCCAGGGAAACTAGGGACAGGCAATAAATGCTGGGCAGCCAGTGATGCCCACATCCCACAAATGAATTTTAAAAACCTAGCAGTGACTACATTTTAAAAGTAATGTATAAGTGGTCCTGTTTCAAATGTCTAGGAATATGAAAGGTCCAAAAGAAATACAAATTAGAATCATGGTGTCATAGAGATGTACAGCATGGAAACAGACCCTTTGGTCCAACTCGTCCATGCCGACCAGATATCCCAACCCAATCTAGTCTCACCTGCTAGGACTAGCCTATATCCCTCCAAACTGTTCGTATTCATATACCCATCCAAATGCCTTTTAAATGTTGCAATCGTACTGGCCTCCACCACTTCCTCTAGCAGCTCATTCCATACACGTACCACACTCTGTGAAAAAGTTGCCCCTGAGGTCTCTTTTGTTTTCTTTTATCTTTATTTTTCTGCCTAACAATCCTAAATGGGACCAGGCACAAAAGATTTAGGAGTTAGGCATTTAAAAGATAAATCTTTTTGCCTAAGAGGGAATAATGCATACAGTCTAAATTTACCGGGGTGGGGGGGGAGGTGTGTCGGGTCAGGAATAATGTGAGCAGATAAGTGGAAACAGTGCCCAGAGAGAGAGAAAGTAAGTTGGGAAGACAAAGGGATAATTGATAGTAAGCCAGGGAAGAAGAATTCAATCATTTACTTCAAATTTCAGCTACTGAAGATCTAAAACTGTCAGGGAACTTCATTAGCAAATTCACAGAGGACTGCATGCCAAAGGAGTCAATCTGGGTGTTCCCCAAGCGGAAACCTTGGATGAATGAGGAAATCCACTCCCGACTGAAGACCAGGAATGCAGCATTCAAGGTGGACGATCCAGACCTATACAGAAAATCCAGATATGACCACCACAAAGCCTGATCAGAGATACCAAGAGGCAGTACCGGACCAACTATTCCCCCTGCCACCTGTGGCGAGGCATAAACAACATAACGGGATACAAAATGAAGCAGAGCAAGATAGTGGACAATGACACATCCCTCCATGATGTGCTCAATGCTTTCTGTGCTTGGCTTGAGCAAAGTGCCAGCAGTGCGATGTTACCTGCCCTGACAGCCCCAGGCACACCTGTTCCTTTCTGCACCGCTACAGATGTCAAATCAATATTGCTGGGAGTCCACCCAAGGAAAGTGACGGGCCTGGTGGGAGTCCCCAGCAATACACACAGCTCCTACGTGGACCAGCTGGCAGAGGTATTCACTGACATCTTCAACCTCTCCCTCCCTCATCCCCATACCTAAGAAAGCACGTGCAATGTGCCTTATTGACTACCGCCTAGCAGCTGTGACCTCCATGATCATGAAGTGCTCCGAGAGGCTGGTCACGGCCCACATCAACTCCAGTCTCCCAGCCTGCCTTGGTCCCCTACAATTTGTCAACCGTTTAGATTAGATTTCCTACAGTATGGAAACAGGCCATTTGGCCCAACAAGCCCACACCGACTCTCTGAAGAGCAGTCCACCCAGACCCATTCCCCTACCCTATATTTACCCCTGACTAATGCACCTAACACTATGGGCAATTTAGCATGATAAATTCAGCTGACCTGCACATCTTTGGATTGTGGGAGGAAACCGGAGCACCCAGAGGAAACCCACGCATAACAGGTCCACAGCAGATGCCAGTTCATCGCCCCGCACTCATCCCTGGGACACCTGGACAATAAAGACACCTACATAGGGCTCCTGCTCATTGACTACAGCTCCATCTTCAACACCATTATCCCCTCCACACTGATCTCAAAACTCCAACACTTGGGTCTCAGCTCCACCCTCTGCAACTGGATCCTCAGCTTTCTGACCCATAGACTGAAATCAGAGAAGATAGACAACTGCACGTCCTCCACGATAACATTCAACACTGCAACCTCCCAAGGATGTGTTCTCAGCCCCCTAGTGCACTCCCTGAACACCCACCACTGTGTAACCAAATTCCGAACATAGGCCATTTATAAGTTTGCTGAAGACACCACTGGGGTAGGATAGATAGCAAACAACGATGAGTCAGAATACAGGAAGGAGCTAGAGGGCTTGGTGATGTAATGCAATGGTAACAATCTCAATGCCGGCAAAACTAAAGAACTGATAATTGACTTCAGAAGGAACAGAGGAGAACATTCCCCCCATCTACATCAACGGAGCAGAGGTTGAGAGGGTTGAGAACATCAGGTTCCTCGGAGTTATAATAATCAACAACCTTTCCTGGACTTTCCATGTAGATGCAACTGTCAAGAAGTCACAACAATGCCTCTTCTTCCTCAGGCAGCTCAGGAAATTCAGCATGTCCTAAGGACCCTCATCACCTTTACAGATGCACCATAGAAAGTATGCTGTCCGGGTACATAATGGTCTGGTATGGCAAATGCTCTGCCCAGGACCATAACATACTACAAAGGGTGGTGTGCACAGACCAGACTATCATGGAAGCCAACCTTCTATCCATGGACTCCATTTACACAGCTCATTACGGTGGAAAGACTGCCAATATCATCAAACACCCATCCCACCCCAGTAATGTTCTCCAATAACATCTTCGGTCAGACCCAAGATACAGAAGCTTGAACACGTGCGCCAGCAGGTTCAAGAACAGCTTCCTTCCCTGCTGTTAGTAGACTGATGAATGAACTCTCTAAGTTCAAAAAATGTTGACCTTATTAATGTTGATCTTGCCTCATGCACATCCTGTGCTGTGTCAACTGTATGTGTCTGTGTAAACTGTAAGTTTTTTATTCACCAGCGAATCCATAGTCCTTGCTTTCAATGATCTGCCTGTACTACTCACAAACACAGCTTTTCATTGTACTTAGGTACATGTGATAATAAATAAATCAAAAACTGATAATTGGGGAATCCAAGATGGCAGCAATCTAGGAAGATCAAGTTTCAGAGCTGTGTACTGCATCGCAAGTGGGATAAAGTCCTAGCTTGCCCTACCCGGACCACTGCAATATCCTGGGACTCTGGAAAAGTCATGGAGTCCCAGGAAACTGTCAGAGAGCAACTTACTTCTGTTTACGTCATCCAGGGATGCTGAAGAACGGAGCTGGTACATCTAAGGCCGGGCCCAAGGCCCAGCCTGCAGGATCCTCAGACTCGATTTCTTACCAGGTCCTGGTGAAGGAGCTCATGAAATCTCATGAGGAGAAGCTGGCCCCAATCTCTATCATGCTGCAGAAGCATAAACAGCAACTGGGACACCTGGAGAAAAGGGTGGATGAAGTAGGACACAGGATCACAGTGGTGGAAGCTGATACTAATTCCTCCAATGATAGGATCCAGGCCCTGGAGACGCAGGTCTGTAATTTGCTTGACCAGATTGATGACCTTGAGAACAGGGGCAGGAGAAATAATATTCGGATCATCGGTCTGCCGGAGGGTAATGAAGGTGAGCAGCCGGTGGAATTTATTGAGGACTGGTTGCCAAATTCCTTAACTTGGAGGCTGGAATGAGAGGCTTGATGATTGAGAGAGCTCACCAGGTCACGGCGAGGTGGTCAGGTCTGGACCAATGTTCTCGTCCTATCTTGGTGTGGTTTCATCACTATAGAGGTAAGGAGAGAATCATGGAAGTTTCCAGAATCTAGGGGAAGGATCCAAAGGCCCTAGTTTAAGAGGGCTCTATGATCATGTTCTTCCAGGACTTCTCAGCAGCGGTGAGAAAATCCTATGACTGTGTCAAGAGAAGACTGAGGGAGCTCGGGATCCAATACTCTGAGGTATCCGGCAGTGCTTCGGAACACCTTAGATGGATCGGTACATCTCTTTGACATGGACAAATTAAGTTAATCTGAACAATTTAGTATGTACAAATAGTAGTGTTCTTTGGGTATGCCTCTGCTTTACTTTAAAAAGGAAGTCGGTCGGGGCTTTCTTTTCCTTTTTTTCCATTGGTAATAATCTGATCTAAACTATGTTTGGGGGCTGTTGGGATGTGTACTTTCAAATTCTAAGTTAAGTTATACCAAAGGATGGGTGGGGTATTTACCCTTTTTACTTCAAAATTTCTTTGTCACATTGCTATTCCATGGTGTAGTTTCCTTCTTTTCCACTTGTGTTTGTGGTGCAGCTCTAGCTAGGAGGAGGGAAAATGGTTGGGATGGCTAGATGCCTAGTTATGGGCAATTTATGCCCGGTTCAGGAATTAAATGCCCTGGGTGCAGTATTGGCAAGATGGGAAGTTGGATTTTGGGATGTGTAGATGCCCCATTTGGCAGAGGGTGAGTTTCCCAATTCAGCACCATTGGTGCTTTATATGTTGGTTTGTTTTGGGGTTTTTGTTGTATGTAGTCTTTGATAGCTTTGTAGGTTTGTTAACTGTGGTGGGTTTAGTTTATGTAGTTCTTATGTTCGATGGATCTTGTGACACTAAGGCTCGGCGATTTAGAATTTGAGTTCCTTCTTTCTGGGATCTAAACGTTACTGCAGAAGGCTATGGCTAATGACATGATTAAAAGGTGTACCTGGAACATCAAGGGAGGTCACTCACCAATTAAGAGGAAGAAAGTACTTTCAAGAATTAGAAAGGAAAAGGTGGATATTGCATTATTGCAGGAGACACACTTGGACGCACTTTGAAACTACAGCAGAATGGCTTTGATCAGGTTTACTTTTCTTCTTTTAATACCAGAAGTAGGGGAGTGGCTATATTGATTAGAAGGAGTCTCCCATTTATGTTACTAGAGTGTGTTGAAGAAACACAAGAGAGGTTTGTAATCCTCAAAGCCCTGATAAACGGGGAAGAATATGGTGTTTTAAATGTCTATTGCCCTCCGACTTATCCACTCAAATTTTTGGTAGATGCATTCTCTTAAATTGATCAGTCTCAAGTCCCGGCATATCATTACAGGGGGAGATTTTAATTGTCTTATGGATCCCACAGTAGTCAGGTTGCCCAAAGACCTCCCCGATGCCATCTGTGGATCTGTGTATGGATGTAGGCTTGGTGGACATCTGGAGGCGTTTCCACCCTACAGGCAGGGATTTTACATTTTTTTTCCAATCCACACAGATGTCACGCTAGACTTGGTGTCATCTTCTACGACTGGTAATATTACCGTCTCTGATCACAATCCAATGTACCTGTTGGTTAAGATTAATTGGGCCCAAGGCATTAGTGAATGGATCCTTTTGTTCTTAAGGATAAGAAGTTTGTGGAGTACGTCTCTAAGGAATTTAGGACTTTCCTAGACAGGCTTGGTTAGTAGCCCATCTGTCCTTTGGGAAACTGCCAAAGCCTATGCCAAGGGGTCAGTTATTTCCTACTTTCAGAGGGCCTCGTTGGCCAAGCTACAGAGGATTACGGCACTGTGTTCTGCATTGAATTCTGTGCTCATGCAGACAGCAAAGAAGGAGCCTACTTTCGCAAAACAAAGGTTATATGAGCATGGTGACAAACTGAGTATGTACCTAGCATATCTTGCCAGGAAAAGGCGTGCCCCTCAAGCTATTATGCCAATTTTAACATTTTTAGGTGCAGCCAACAGGGCTGTCTCCTTTTGTCATTGCATTTTACATTGATGATTGAACCATTGGCAGAGGCCATTCATAGGGACTCCAACATATTGGCTCCAGAAGTGGGGTCAAAAATACACAAGATTCCATTGTATGCAGATGATGTCCTCATTTTTTTGTCAAATCCAGTAGTTTCGGTACCTTGCCTGATACAAAGCATCAGCTTTTTTAGCAAATTTTTGGGGTACAAGGTTAATCTTGCAAAATCAGAGGCTATGCCTATGGGTGGTCTTGCAAAGTTACTAGGTCTTGAGGGCGAATCTCGATTCCCATTTAATTGGTCACAGGGAAGTTTTATGTATTTGGGCATATTCATTACTCCAATTCTTGATCAGTTGTTTAAAGCTAATTTTGTTCAATTAATCGACAAAATCAAACAAAACCTTCAAAGATGGGAAGTGCTGACAGTCTCATGGTTAGGTTGGATAGCGCTTATTAAGATGAATATTCTCCCCCGTTTGATGTACTCTCTACAGATGCTCCCCCTGATTTTCAATAAGCAAACATTCAGGAGACTGAACGGCTGGTTCAGCTCTTTTATTTGGCATCATAAGTGGTTTCTTATTATAATAGCTAAACTGCAATTGCTTCATGGGCGGGGGGGCGGGCGGGGGGAGTGGATCTCATGGACAATAAAAACTGTCAACTAAGCTCCCTTTTATCTTACGTGAGTGATCGGGCTGTGGGGACCCTCTTTCAATATGGTTAGATATCGAAACTTCTCAGGCAAGGTGTCCCTTTACTAGCTTGCTGTTTTTGGACAAAATGAGGACAGTTAAGGGATATTGCCATAACCCAATAGTTATCAATACTGTTAAAGCATGGAGGGCAATACGGCAGAGGGAAGGCAATATTGGGAAACCTTTTTTTACACCTACAGTGGGTATGCTGGGTTTTCAACCAGGGATGATGGATTCAATATTCAAACATTGGGCAGCTCGGGGTGTGTCTTGCCTGGGTGATTTATTTGAGGGAGAGACAATGATATCTTTTGATCTTCGTGCAGAAATGAGTTTTCTAGGAGAGGCTTCTTTCATTTTTTTCAAGTTAGGGATTTTATTCAAAAAAAAGACTATATTTTTGATTGATCCCTACAAATCTGATAAAGTGAGGAGGATGCTCAGTGTTAAGAAAACACTTTATCTCATCAGATGAGTTCGATTGACTTTGCATGGTGTGGGAGAGAGACATAGGCTTTGAGGTATCCTCAGAGGCATGGGAAGATATTTGGGAAAAAGCAAGAAAGATATCAATTTGCAATAAGATCTACGCTTTACCATTGAAGATTCTCTACAGGATCCACTTGGCTCCGGATCGTTTGTCAAAACTTAAACCAGGGGTATCTTCAATATGCCCCAAGTGTAAAGTTAGTACGGGCACTCCTACCCATTGTCTCTAGTCCTGTGGTAGGCTTCAAACATACTGGAGCACTGTGACAGATACAAGAGAGGGGATTTTGGGAGGGTAGAATAGGACCCAATCTCTCCTCTTCTTGGTCTACCCAGCCTATTCCCTGTAGATTCGCATTAGAAAAACTTTTCAACATCCTCACTTTCTGCACAAATAAGAATATCTTGTTAGGCTAGGTGTCTGAAAACACTCCAGGCCTGTCAGGTTGGTGTAAGATTGTTATGGAGCATATTGTTTTTACCTCTCCTCTTCTTGGTCTACCCAGACTATTCCCTGTAGATTCGCATTAGAAAAAACTTTTCAACATCCTCACTTTCTGCACAAATAAGAATATCTTGTTAGGCTAGGTGTCTGAAAACACCCCAGGCCTGTCAGGTTGGTGTAAGATTGTTATGGAGCATATCCCTTGGATTTTCTTACAAGTATGGTATACCATAAAACTGAAAATTTTTATAAGACATGGCAGCCCTTTTTGGAATACCTGGACACAGATTTGTCTGCCACACTAATAAAGGCTTTTACATAGCCGCAATGATTGTGATTTATGAGTCCAATATCCAGAGAGGGGGAAGCTGCGAAAGTGTGAGAAAATTAATGCTCTCTACATTCAAGTGATGTTTTGTTTTGCTGTGCTGTATTATTATTTATTTAGTTAAGTAGTTGATTTGGGTTTTTTAAACATTTATATATATATATTTACACATTTGTAGATGAAAGCGGGTTTGGGTTTTTAAACTTTTTTTGATGTCCTTTCTTTGTATTGCTTTGAATTGTATTGCTTTATATTTATTGTACATTTTAAAAATCCAATTTTCAATAAAAATATATTTAAAAGAAAAGCTGATAATTGAGACAATGAGTAGGTGAAATGGATTGGGTGTGCTGAAAGCTGCCAATGTCATGAAAAGGTCTAGATGTGGGAATGGATAAAGGGCATGGAAGGAGATATTCAGTCTCTAAAACGATGGAACTTGATATTGAGTCCTGAAAGCTGCAGAGCCCCCAAGCAGAACATGCTGAACTGCACTGAAGCATTTCACAGGCCTGAGACAAAAATGTTGGTCAGGATGGCGAGTTGAAGGAGCTGGCAATTGGAACGGGGTTGGGGGTCATTTTTATGGACAACATGAATGTTCCACAAAGCAATTACCAAGTCTGCATTTTGTCTCCCTAATGTAAAAGGAGACCACATTGTGAGCAGTGAATACAGTGAACAAGATTTAGTGAAGTGCAGGTAAATTGCTCCTCTGTGGCTTTGAATAATGAGGAGAGTGGGAGTAAATGAGCAAGTGTTGTGTCATCTGTAGTTGTATGGGAAGGTGATGTTGGGGTGTGAGAAGATGTTGGGAGTGGAAGTGGGAAAGGTCTCTACAAAAATGCCGAAAAACAGAGGGTAGGGGAATACAGCATGTGTCTGGCAGTGGAATCCTGCTGGAGGTGACGGAAATGGCATATTTCTCTGTTCTGAGCTGCCTGCAACACCGTCATTTGCTAGCTAAATTAACATCTGTAGCTGCATTCACAGCACATTATCCCTCTGTTCTCCTAACTTTTCTAAAGTATTAATGTGGGTCAACTTTGCAATCCTCCCCTTATCTTTGCATTTCACAAGTTCTGCTTGTACAAAAACAATGCATCGTTACCTATGAAATCTTTCTTTCCTCATTTGTTGGCCATCTCAGAGATTTCTACCAATCTCCCTTTGCTTCCGCTACACTTTCCATCCCTTGTGGTTTGGCTCATCATCTGCTTCCAGATATACTGAATAGTATATGCTGAATGCTTCCTGTTTTGCCTCCCAATCATCTTGATACAGTTTACTGCCATTTTGGTGCTGCCAAACTGCCAGTCTGATGGGTCAAAAGATCAATCCTCAAAGGAGCCTACACCATGGCTGTCCTTGAACTGCTCTGTACAATTAATCATATCAGTTGTGGCACTGAACTATATACCCTTTGTTCTGACCCAACAATGTACACACTAAGAATGAATGCAATAAAAAAAATAACATTTATTGATTAGAATAAATGGAAAAATGTTATTGTTCCTAACACAAATATACTAATGGAACTGTCATCTCAAGACGTTTATTGGATTCCTAAGACTTCTGCAATTATTATTTTTAATAGTATATCCTTTGCTTGAATACTTTTTAAATTAAATATTGTAGGTTAAGGTTTGGTTTGCAGAAGATAGATATTGAACAAGTATACACAAATAGTTTATATATCAGTACATTGACTATGAATAGGTACTGAAGAGAAAATGAGGTCTGCAGATGCTGGAGATCAGAGATGGAAATGTGTTGCTGGAGAAGCGCAGCAGGTCAGGCAGCATCTAGGGAACAGGAGAATCGACGTTTCGGGCATTAGCCCTTCTTCAGGAAACCTATGAATAGGTACTGACAATCTAGATACAAAATATATAATTGTTTGTTGATCTCAGAGGCCTTGGAGCCGATCCCATTCAAATTGACGTGTTGATAGCTTGGATCAAAACGCAAGTAGGACAGTGGACATCAAACCTTGCCTATCACTAAGGTTTTGGCTTCCTAGGAGAGCATGCCTACACTGTGTTCCCACTGAAACCATAATTCAGATACTTTAACCAACGTTAACCATACATTCCAAGAAAGAATGCATCAAATTTAAAGTTAATCTTCAACTTGCTTTTATATTCCATTTGCTACATGTAAATCATGTTCTGAGATGCCATATATTATTACAAATACATTTTGTAGGGAGGTTATACTTCAGTTATACAAGGCACTGGGAAGACCACATCTGGTGCACTGTACACAATATTGGTTATCTTGTTTAAGGAAGGATATGAAAGCATTGGAGGCAGTTCAGAGAAGATTTACTAGCCTAATACATAGCATGAAGGTGCTGTCTTAGGAGGAAAGGTTGGACAAACTAGACTTTCACTTGTTGGAATTTGGAAGAGTAAAAAGTTGATTTGGTTGAAACAGAAGATTCTGTGAACTCTTAAGAGTAGAAACGGAGAGGATGTTTTCTTTATTGGGAGAATCTAGAACTGAGGCACACAGTTCAAAAACCAGGGATTTAAATTAAGACAGATGAGGCCATTTTTTTGCTCTCAGTGAATGGTGAATTTTTTTGGAACAATTTTCCTGAAAACATTGTGTAAACCAAGTCATTGAATATTTTTAAAACAATTTGCTAGATTTTTGCTATGCAAGGGGATGAAAGGTAATCAGGATTATGTGGGAATGCGATTTTGAGAATACCAGCCGATTAGCCATGATCTTATTGAATGGCAGCGTAGGCTCCATGGGACTACTCCTGCTCCTAATT
Source organism: Chiloscyllium plagiosum (assembly GCF_004010195.1). NCBI lineage: Eukaryota > Metazoa > Chordata > Chondrichthyes > Orectolobiformes > Hemiscylliidae > Chiloscyllium > Chiloscyllium plagiosum. The sequence goes on along the minus strand of NC_057740.1, from coordinate 21,904,253 downwards.
CATTTGCTTCTATGTAGTATTACCTGCTAAACAAAAAATGATGGGGGACAGAGAACCAGAGAAGGTAAAGGGGTGAAAGGAAGAAGACAGAAAATTGACAAAATACTGCAGGTATAAATGCATTCTATTTAGTGAACCTTTCATTTATAGACCAATTAGAAATCAGTCCCAAAATATGTTATTTGCAGATCAGTTGTGAATATTGTGGTGTAGAAAAGCAGAAAATAAAGAGCCACCTTCAATATGTTTCACAACAGTAAGAATGATTACCGATATAAAGTAAGCTACCCGTCCTACCGAATGTTCTTACTATGGGAACAACATTAACAAATCATTTCTTGGAAAGACAAACCAGAGAACATAACAACTGACTATGATCATCAAGGAATGCCTTGTCTTGGCTCAAAGAGAAGGAACTTCTAAAGGAGAATGTTTACTGTCAAAGCTAAACTAATTCATTTTATCAAAATGAATATTTTAATGTTAGATCACTAAATATGTTGCCAGAGGAGTGGGCAAGTTTGTAAAACCAAAAGATAACAAAACATAAACTAGCAAATAATATCAAATTAGACAGCAGGTGCTTGTATATAAAGGGAGAGGTCAAAGTGAACATAATCTCTGAGAAGGAGCATGTGGAAATAATAACAAGGAACCAGGAAATGGCAGAGGAGTCGAATAAATTCTTTGCATCCGTCTCCACAGTAAAAAAAACACTAATACATTCCAAAAATAGTAAGTAATCAAAGGTCAAAAGAGAGGAGGAAATAAAAACAATAACTATGAATAGAGACAAAGTACCAGGGAAACTAATCAGGTGAAAGGCAGTTATTTTCTCTAGACCTAATGGGATGTGTGGTGGGGAATATCACCAGCCTCAGAATCAGAGTTGGGGTTCAACGAGAGTTTATTGCACAAGGAATACCAGAGATCCAGGGAGAAAAGACAGCAACAGCAGTGGTCAGCTGCAATTCTTCTCTCGACACAGAGCATGTCAAAATACTTTTATACATTTTGTAATATAATTGGTCAATGATGACATTATTTGTAACATGGTTTGATTGTGGTAAACATTGCAGAATCATTAATAGTTTCAGTACAGTCAGTTCCAGTGCAGCCTTTGTTAATTTCAGAGGGGTCATTGTCAGTTTCAATGTCTGCGGGGAAGTCCATTGCTGTAGCAATGGATGCTAATCGCTCTTTCGGAGAAGGATGATTCCTACAGCCCTGGCTATTGTCACTCTGTATCGAGTCTGTATCAAACTGTTAGCATTTTCCAGACACTTTGGCGGGCAGTATACGCTACTCATGTGTATTCACTCCCCCATCCACTTTAAACTAATCAACTAGTTTGAGAGTGCATTGTGCTGGCATTCTGGTGGCCCCAGGCAGTGTCTGTGTTTGCTCTGCTGTCTCTCTCCATATTGTGGTCCGGCAGCCATCTTGTGTGTCAAGTGGCCAACTTATGGCTTAGCGGCCATCTTGTGTTGGTGTGCCTAGCGTCACCCTGCCCCTAGCCATCTCCCACTTAAGTATCCTAAGATATTAAAAAGGAAGTAACTACAGTGATAGTGGACACAATGGTAGTATGCATGCCACAAAGCTTGATACAGCAATGTAACCAAAATGATGAAAAAAGGGATTCAAGAGTGAATTGCTGGCTCTGTATGGTTATTCCGATGTCCTTTTGGGTATCTTTGATGTTGTATAGTTCAACTTCTACATTCCATACACCAGTTTTACATTGCAAGCTCATACAAGTATTTAGAGTGAACCACAAGATTCCAATATAAAACTGAAATTGCTGGAAAAGCTCAGTAGGTCTGGAAGCATCTGTGAAGAGAAATCAGAGTTAATGTTTCAGATCCGGTGACTCTTTACCAGACCCGAAACGTTAACTCTGATTTCTCTTCGCAGATGCTTCCAGACCTGCTATGGTTTTCCAGCAATTTCTGTTTTTGTTTCTGATTTATACTATTGGCAGTTCTTTTAGTTTTCACTATTTTCCAGTATTAGTACGAATGTAAAAAGTGATACATACAATCACTGATACTAAATTGAGAAGCCTCAGCTCAATAAAAATAAACACCATTCCTCAAGTCATGGAGTGGGACATATATAAGCATTCAATCTTATATATGAAATCTTTATGATCTTTATGAAATGCAAGATCTTATTAAAGATCTATTTTTAACTTTATCATAACAGCTGTTTGTGTATCAGTGTTTGGAAGAACAAGATGAATTTATAAATTTATCCTATCAATTTATCCTTCAAATTTTCGCTAATTTGATCTGTTCAGTCAGTTCTCCTATGATTAATGTGTTATTACCGTCTCATTTCTGCATCTGGACCACACTCAGCGTAGGAGCATCTTCAAGTCAATTCTTCTTGGGAGTGATTTTGCTCAAAAAACACCATCCCCAAAAGACTTTTTTTTAAAATGCCACAAAATAGCTTTCTTTAACTACTCCCATTGTATTAATATGATTTGGAGATGCCGGTGTTGGACTGGGGTGTACAAAGTTAAAAATCATACAACACCAGGTTATAGTCCAACAGGTTTAATTGGAAGCACACTAGCTTTCGGAGCGACGCTCCTTCATCAGGTGATTGTGGAGGGCTCGATCGTAACACAGAATTTATAGCAAAAGTTTGCAGTGTGATGTAACTGAAATTATACATTGAAAAATTGATTATCTGTTGAGCCTTTCATCTGTTAGATGAAAGAAGTGAAACTATCACTGTATTCTAACAGATGAAAGGCTCAACAGACAATCAATTTTTCAATGTATAATTTCAGTTACATCACACTGCAAACTTTTGCTATAAATTCTGTGTTACGATCGAGCCCTCCACAATCACCTGATGAAGGAGCGTCGCTCCGAAAGCTAGTGTGCTTCCAATTAAACCTGTTGGACTATAACCTGGTGTTGTATGATTTTTAACTTTGTATTAATCTGGCTTAATATATCTCAACAATTTTTCTGTCAATTATTTGTTGCGCCCATCCTTTAACCACAACATTTTAAATTTAGTTTCGGTTCTGAAGGGTGGGCGTGAAAATACTGGTGTACTGCACTGAAGCAGAAGACTTGAGATTTGATTCTAGTTCTGTTGCAGAATTCACACAGTTGGCCATCCAGCCCAACTGATCTACATTAGTAGTAATCTGCCACATGCATCTCCTTCCATCCCCATCGCTCTGATCTGTTTACTGGATTCCCCTTAATATAGCATTAGTTATAAAAGTTAAGATTTTCCATGTTAAAAATAAAATAAATAACAAAAGAAGTTGCAACCTGTCCATAATTCTACTTGTTCCAGTGCTCCCATTCCACCCGCTTTGATTTTAGTCTTTGAAAACAAGGAGCACCCTCCCCTCAGGTGTTGAACTGATCTCAGACAGAGAGTGCTGGTGGGACTGCAACAATTGGTTGGAAGGTTACCAGAGTAGGAACTGCAAAATTAAGAGTTCCTGAACGTTAGGTTATCAGGCCCTGCAGCTGCACACCTGCCTATAATCGGAGAAAACAACATTTTCAAAAGAAAAATGGGGCTGATAAAAGAGTGGAAGTCACGGAAGCATGAGTGGAAAAGGTAGCTTTTAAAAAAAAAAGGTCTCGAGGACTTTCATCTTTTTTATTTACAGAGACAAAAGAAAGTCACTCTTGTAACTGTTGCAACTTACAGAACTAAATTAACATTTAAACCTAAAACACCACATTTCTAAGGCAGATAGCATGCGCTTTTAAACACATTTAACCGACCTCCCTTGCTGAATTTACTGCATGCACCCAAATGTCAATACAAGCGGTTCTCTCGTTTCTCAACGATGCTTTGAAATTGGTGGACAGAACTTAACCCAGATTAAAAAGCAGAGAAAGCAGCAAGATCACTTGCTCAGTATGTGATCTTCGTTTTCTTTCGTTCGTATTACAATATAGAACACAAACATCATTCTTACCACTAACACAGGATGTCAGTATATATTTGTCAGTTATGAATATCATTTCAAATGAAAAAGTGCTCACAAATGATCTTATAGTACATGTTTATATTTATGTAAAATAAATACTATCACAAGAATGAATAGCACTATATCACCCAATTTAGAGTAGTAGTTTTCAACTTCAAGGTTTACTCTGCTTTTATTGACACACGAGGCAACGTACATGCTTATTTCGGTTTCTATTGTTCTTTTCTATTTACCCCAGCGTCAGAGGGGACCTGACAACCTGGACAATAAGACAAATAAGACGTTAACAATATTGCTGTTCAGGTTGAGTGTGTTTGGAAAGAATAAGGAAAAATTGTCACTTTAAATAAATGAGAGCAGACGTAATGTGAATATATTAATTCGAGTATTGATTTTACTGTACAATTCTTATTGGGTTTATATGAACAGCAGTACTCAATGGGATTTTGCCATCATAGCTAAGTGTCATGAAAACATGAATACGTAAAAAATAATTCTATTTACCTATTGTGAATTCATTACCAATACTTTAATCTCACCTCAAGTAATTTTTTTGAATTAATGTAATTAAAATGTGTATCATGCAGATATTAAATGAATCAATTTTGATTAGTACCAAGCACAAAAATATTTACAATTTTCTACCTGTGTGTAGCTAACTTAAAAAAACTGCAGTATTTTCATACCAAATGCAAACAAGAAATTCTATAGTGAAATTATTTGTTTGAGAAGATATGTTCCCCAGGTCTTGTACTATACATATTCCCTTACATTCTATGGAATGTAATCTTAACTAAAGAAAATGCAATAGAATTTCTAATTCCTCACCATATTTTAGATTCCAAAAGAAATTCACACAATCCAATACTTTAATTGTACATTATCTTCTATCCAAGATGGAGGACGGGAAAAAACCTGTGGCTGGAAGAGTTGCTTCTTTTTGAGGTATTTTAGGTGTTGGAGGTGATTTCCTCAAATTCCAGGAGCGGCAATTACTATTTTATATGCTGTTGCATTGTTTTGGAACTTTGGAGGAAGAAAAATCAAAACAACAGCAGTTTTAAAAGTGAGAAGGACAGAAAAAAAGGCAGTAAATGGTCAGTGAAGGAGACAGAGAATGAAGCCTACGCTAGTAACTGACACAGCAATGATCTGTGCATTTACTACCTTTGCTGTTTGAATTCATGTATCTCTGGACATCAGAGTGCATTTAGGAAAACTTAAGAGCGAAATTTACAACTGATCTTGGAGGAACCTGTATGGGAGAACTCACAGCACAGGAACAGATATGTGCATAGCATTTAATGTGTAACTTTGCTGCAAGTGCACGTTTTTTAGAACAAAAAGGCAGTGCTATTTTCTGGGTCTGTAGATCGTGAAGGAGCAAAGATGGCCTTTAGCAGAGTGATGTGCTCTTCTTGTAGGAAGTGGGAGTTTAGGGAGAGTTTAAATGATATTGAGGATTATGTCTGCAGAAATACTTTGGTCGCATAGATTGAATGGATCTGTTGGAGCGACAGTTAGAGGCAATGAGGAATTTACAACAGCCAGAAGGTGTGATGGATGGCAGTTACAAGAATGGAGAAAAGACGCAGAGCCAGTCACATAGATGAGTTAACTCCAGGAAAGGAAGGAGAGTTAGGCAGATAGTGCAAGAGGCTTCTGCGGCTATCCCCATTTCAAACAAGTACACTGTTTTGGAAAACGTAGGGGATACTGGACTCTCAGGGGAATGTAGCACGGACAGTCAAGTTTCTGGTATTGAGACTTGCTCTAAGGTAATGTACGGTGTGTCGGGTTCCAAGTGATCAATAGGGGATAGAGGACTCTATAGTGAGGGGCACAGACAGATGTTTCTGCAGCCAGTGAAAAATCAGAATGGCGTGCTGCCTCCCTAGTGCCAGGATCCAGGATGTCTCAGAGAGAATGCAGAATGTTTGCAAAGGGGAGAGGGATGAATAGGAGATCATTGATTTCAATGCATCCAACAACATAGGAACGGAAAAGGATGAAGGCAGAATATAGAAAGTTAGACAAGAATTTGAAAAAAAAAGGAGAGGTCCTTAAGGGTATTAATACCTAGCAAGTTTTGAGAAGAATTGTAGCTCACGTTGAGGTTCTGGATGTAGGTTTGCTCGCTGAGCTGGAAGGTTCGTTTTCACCTTCCAGCTCAGCGAGCAAACCTACATCCAGTATTAATACCTGGATTACTCCCAGTGCTATGAATTGGTGAGAGTAGGAATAGGAGGACAGCGCAAATGAATGAACGAGTGGCTGAGGAGCTGGCGTAAGGGAGAAGGGGTCAGATTTTTGGGTCATTGGAATCTCTTCTGGGATAGAAGTGACCTGTACAAGAAGAATGGATTGCACCGGAATCGGAAGGAGACGAGTATACTGGGAGGGTGATTTGCTAGAGCTGTTCAGGAGGATTTAAACTAGTAAGGCGGATAGTGAGGAAAGAGATCAATCTGAGACTGATACAATTGGGAAAAGGAGTGAATCAGTCAGTCAGGGCAGTCAGTCAGGGTAAGCAGGGACAAAGCAGAGAACAAGGTAGGGCTGAAATTAAACTACATTTACTTAAATGCAAGAGGCCTAACAGGAAAGGCAGATGAACTCAGGGCATGGTTCGGAACATGAGACTGGGATATGATAATAATTACAAAAACATGGCTCAGGGATGGAACAGGACTGGCAGCTTAATATTCCAAGATACATATGCTATAGGAAGGATAGAAAGGGAAGCAAGAGAGGAAGGGGAGTGGGGAATGGCATTTTTGATCAGGGATAACTTTACAGCTGTACTGAGGGAGGATATTACTGGAAATACATCCAGGGAGGCAAGTTATTTGGGTGGAACGGAGAAATAAGAAAGGGATGATCACTTTATTGGGATTGTATTATAGACCCCCTAATAGTCAGAGGGAAATTGAGAAACAAATTTGTAAAGGAGACCTCAGCTATCTGTAAGAATAATAGTGTGGTTTTGGTAGGGGATTTTAACGTTCCAAACATAGACTGGAACTGCCATAATGCTAAGGGTTTAGATGGAGAGGAATTTGTTAAGTGCTTACAAGAAAACATTCTAATTCAGTATGTGATGCATCTACTAGAGAAGGTCCAAAACTTGACCTACTCTTGGGAAATCAGACAGGGCAGGTGACTGAGGTGTCAGTGGGGAAGCACTTTGGGGCCAATGACCATAATTCTATTCGTTTTAAAATAATGATAGAAAAGGATAGACCAGATCTAGAAGTTGAAGTTCTAAATTAGAGCAAGGTTAATTTTGACAGTTTAGGCAAGAACTTTCAAAAGCTGATTGAGGCAGATATTCTCTGGTAAAGGGACAGACGGAAAATGGGAAGCCTTCAGAAATGAGGTAACGAGAGTCTAGAGACATTATAATTCCTGTTAGGGTGAAAGGAAAGGCTGGTAGGTGTAGGAAATGCTGGATGAATAAAGAAATTGAGGGTTTGGTTAAGAAAAGAAAGCAAGCATATGTCAGGTATAGACAGGAGAGATCAGGAAAATCCTTATAAGAGTATAAAGGCAGTAGGTGTATACTTAAGAGGGAAATCAGGAGGGCAAAAAGGGGACGTGATAGCTTTGGCAAATAGGGTTAAAGAGAATCCAGAAGGATTTTATAAATACATTAAGGACTAAAGGGTAATTGGGGAGGGGGGGGGTGGGGGGGGAGAAGAGAAGAAAAGCGAGGAGGAATAGGGCCCCTCAAAGATCAGCAAGGCAGCCTTTGTGTGGAGTCGCAGGAGATGGGGGAGATACTAAACAAGTATTTTGCATCAGTGTTTACTGTGAAGAAGGACATGGAAAATATAGAATGTTGGGAAATGGATGGTGACATCTTGAAAAATGTCCATATTACTGAGGAGGAAGTGCTGGTTGTCTTGAAATGCATAAAAGTGGATAAATCTCCAGGACCTGATCAGGTGTACCCTAGAACTCTGCACAAACCTAGGGAAGTGATTGCTGGCCCCTTGCTGAATCATTTGTATCATCGATAGTTACAGGTGAGCTGCCAGAACACTGGAGGTTGGCTAACGTAGTGCCACTGATTAAGAAGTGTGGCAAGGACAAGCCAGGGAACTATAGACCAGTGAGCCTGATGTCGGTGGTGGGCAAGTTGTTGGAGGGAATCCTGAGGAACAGGATGTACATGTATTTGGAAAGGCAAGCACTGATTAGGGATAGTCAACATGGCTTTGTGTGTGGGAAATCATATGTCTCACAAACTTGATTGAGTTTTTTGAAGAAGTAACAAAGAGGATTGATGAGGGCAGAGCGGTGGACGTGCTCCATATGGACTTCAATAAAGCATTCGATAAGGTTTCCCACAGGAGACTGGTTAGCAAGGTTAGATCTCATGGAATACAGGAAGAACTAACCACTTGGATACAGAACTGGCTCAAAGGTAAAAGAGAGACGGTGTTGGTGGAGGGTTACTTTTCAGACTGGAGGCCTGTGATCAGTGGAGTGCCACAAGGATCGGTGCTGGTCCTCTACTTTTTGTCATTTACAGAAATGATTTGGGTGTGAACATAGGAGGTACAGTTAGTAAGTTTGCAGATGAAGTGGAAAGCGAAGAAGATTACCTCAGATTACAACGGGATCTTGATCAGATGGGCCAATGGGCTGAGGAGTGGCAGATGGAATTTAATTTAGATAAATGCGAGGTGCTGCATTTTGGAAAAGCAAATTCGAGCAGGATATATATGCTTAATAGTAAGTTCCTAGGGAGTGTTGTTGAATAAAGTAACCTTAGAGTGCAGGCTTGTATTTCCTTGAAAGTAGAATTGCAGGTAAATAGGATAGTGAAGAAGGCCTTTAGTATGCTTTCCTTTATTGGTCAGAGTATTGAGTATCGGAGTTGAGAAGTCATGTTGCGGTTGTACAGGTCATTGGTTAGGACACTATTAGAATACTGCGTGCAATTCTGGTCTCCTTCCTACTGGAAAGATGTTGTGAAACTTGAAAGGGTTCAGAAAAGATTTACAAGGATGTTGCCACAGTTGGATGAATTGAGCTATAGGGAAAGGTTGAATAGGCTAGGGTAGTTTTTCCTGGAGCATTGGAGGCTGAGCAATGATCTTACAGAGGTTTATAAAATCATGAAGGGCAAGGATAGGATAAATAGACAAGGTCTTTTCCCTAGGGTGGGAGAGTCTAGAAGTAGAGAGAATAGGTTTAGAGTGAGAGGAAAGGGACCTAAGGGGCAACTTTTTCACACGGAAGGTGGTGTGTCTATGGAATTAGCTGCCAGAGGAAGTGGTAGAGGCTGGTATAACTGCAGCATTTAAAAGGCATCTGGATTAGTACGTGAATAAGGAGGGTTTAGAGGGATATGGGCCAAGTGCTGGCAAATGGGACTAGATTAGGTTCGGATATTGGGTCAGCATGGACGAGTTAGACCGAAGGGTTTGTTTCTGCACTGTACATCTCGGTGACTCTCTGACTCTAATATATTATTCATATTGGTGTAAGATCCTATTAATGGTTGCTGACATTTTTTATCTAGCAATTTTTGTACTGGAAAATAATGCTTTTTTTTTAAAAATAGTGTTTGAAAACATTAAAGATAAACAGACAGCAAGATCATTACTGCATCAAGTAAAAACGTAACACTTAAGCTTTCAGTTGTACAAAATACCAGCAACTATTTAGTAATCTGACAGAAAATAAATTATATATATAGAACCACCTGACTTGTGATAGTTTAAAGTTTCTGTCTTTGCACATAATTCAATTCATATCCTAGTTTAGCATACATTACAGGTATTCAAACATTATGAACATGCATACAAGACAAAGCAATACCTTTCAAATCAGAAATATCCCATCAGATCTTAGGATTATTAAAACCAGTACACTACATACGTGCAATAGTCATAAGGAGACTTAAAATGTTAATATTTTGCATAATTTACCAAGTCTATGGTGGAAACTAGCTATTTTAAAAATCCAACAAGTTGCAGTCTCTGGTGGAATACCATGGATATGGTTATTTTGCATTTTTACAAACATTTCTTTCCATCTTCATAACTTATCACTGAAAGGCAAAATTTAAGAAAATAAAAATCACAAATTGAATGTCAAAACACTAAACAATTTCTATTTTCTAAATTATTCTGGTGCAATTGAGTCAAATATCATTCTCATCAATTTGAATTTAATTAAAATTCAAGAAACGTTTCAGATTTCTATTTTGGGAATTTCTATATTGAGCAGCTGCAATTTTCCACATTAGATTGCAAGTGTCAGCAATCACTTCAAGATTAGATGCACAGTCAGGGTTCCTCTACTTATGCCAACTTCAGACCATTACCTCTAACTACATGCATCAGTGATTTTCTTTCATCTACAACATCATTGTCTAGCATTTGAGTGAGAGATTGCTAATTTAATGCTACAACGCCATGTGTAAATTAAGGAGTGTTTAAATAATTTAGAATTTGTATGGTATTTTCTCACATGTGGTTCTATAACTATTATATCTGTGCTCCTGCCAGTCTCAGTTTTTGTGCTGGACAGATGATTTTGTTCATTGTAGTGAGTGCATGAAAGTTCATCAGAAAGTAGAATGTGGAGCACAATGTGCAAGTAGTAAATTGCCTTCAAAAATAATGGAATTGCACCTACAGTTGGATGAATAAAAGGGAGATAGTATAGGTCAGGATGGAATTACTTTGGTTGTAAGGAATTATGATAATAAAGATGGAAAGAGGAAGAAACAGTGAAGCAGATGATAAATTAATGGCAATGGCAGCAGAACCAGCCGACAGCTGAAAATATGCAGGATTTCAACTAAGGACCAAGAAGCCATTCCAAAAACGTTATTATTGCTCAACAGTGTAATAAACAGAACATTACCCAAATCAGGAAAAGATTTGGTGCTTTTCACCTTCTCAGGACATCCCACAGTGCTTTACAGCTGAAGAAGAAAATTGTGAGCTGTGTGGTTTCAAGGTGATGTTTTTAAACTTTAAATATGATGAAAATACCAGACTACAGGAAATAATGTATTACTAAAGAGGAAGAATTTACGTCCGAAGATTTCAATATTTCATAATGCTACTCATGGTGAACCAAAGTACATCCTGTTTTCTAACTAGTTTTATCAATTTGTAATGAGCAAAGTGCTGCGGAATGTGCAAGCTATACACAAAAAATTTCATGTACATTATTAATGGACCTCTGTGGAATTGCACATCAGGAGCTAAACCAAATGAAGTCTTGTGCTCAAGTAGAGTTAAAAATGAGGAAGTAAGGGCATGCACCCATTACAAAGTCATAATGTTATTTTTCTTTTCTGTACCTATGTTCGCAGTTAAAATAGAAACTGCTTATGTAAACTTGTCATGTTGCAATGACATCCTCCTATTAATGGCAGAAAGGTAACACCTCCACTGAGAATGTAATTACAGGCTAACAAATTTAGATAAGATAGTTTGCACCAACATGGGGAAACAAATTAAAAATGGAAAGAAAAAGCTGACTAAAAGTATGCAAAGACAACATTTTTAATTTATTAGTATATACACAGATAACATTTCTCAAGAATTGTATGATTGGGCTCAATGTGGCAGCAGTCTTCCTAATAGGGTAGTTAAAAAAAAAGTTCCGAGATCAAGGTTAAAGTATTAAATTGTAAGTCAAAAATGGCAACTGAAAAGTCATCAATGGTCAATAAATGTTAAGTTTTACTGCAATACAAATTCTCACAGTTTTTAAAAAAATGTGGTAAAAGAACATGACCATGCATGCACATGTGTCAAAAAAGGACACTGGATTCACTGCAGGTGATACCACCTGTCAGAAGACTGAAACAGTACAAAAGAAAAATACCATGGGATTGTTTAGTTTTGACCAACTTGAATAGTACATTGATTTCTATCAAACAGATTTTAATTTTATACAGATTGGTAGACCAATTGACTCACAACTCAAAACTTATACCCCTATATCTGGCATAAAGAGAAACTGCGTGATACTGATATAACAATGTATTCTTTTGCAGAGTTATTTTGCACAGAACGTTACACATGCTGTGCTCCACAGATCAACTATCTTGGTTGAAAAATACAATGTTGTTAACCTCCACAACTTAGATCACAGCTAGTATTCGGATTTATTTACATAATTTTAATTAAACAGAAGCAAAGTATTTACAGTAAGTTAGAAGTACAGGGCTGAATTTGCCTGATAACTTAAATGGTACTAGACATATCACCCACATGAGCAAACACAATCAAGCGCATTTTTATTCTTTTCCATGTACAAATGTAAATTTCTAGCTATATAGCAATAAAGGATGGAAACCTGAGACAGTAATTCCTCGCCTATCCTGACATGAGGTCAAACACCATGTCCTACCAGATACTTGTGACAATAAGTTAATCTAGCAAATACTAAAGCTGAAATGTAGCTATTAGTTAACCTCTATTTGACTTAAGAATTACATTAAAAAAAAAGTAATTTTCCTTGTTGTGTTCAAGTTATTTGTCAAACCTTACCTATCCAGCTGGCTGATGATCTCCTGCACCCTTCCAACTAGTTTTTCATATTCTATGGGACTGCTCCCAATGATATTATGGAGTTTAGCCATGTATGTATCAAGTGTTCCTTCTGTTGGTGTTTCTCCAGTACCTAGTAACAAAAAGGAGGACCAGACTGGGTGAAAATAGTAACAAACAGATTTGGATAGATATCACAAAGATGCACCGATGTCATAGAAGAGAACATTGCCAGTTACATCTTTTTGAAAGTTTCATGTTTAGTAGTAGCAAACATCAGAAATGAAATTACATCAAATCTGCAACATTAGTCTAGAATTTCCAATAAAATAGCCATTGCAGCAGAGTCAGTCATGCAGCATGGAAACAGGCCCTTTAGTCCAATTCATCTACATGGACCAGATATCCCAATCCGACCTGGTGCCATTTGGCCCAGTTCCTCTAAACCCTCGCTATTGATGCGTCAGTTAAGACACATTGTTGTCATTCTATCCACCTCCACCCACTTCTCTGGCAGCTTGTTCATACACACACTACCCTCTGCTTGAAAATGTTCCCCCTTAGGTCCCTTTTAAATCTTTCTCCTCACCATAAGAATATGGTTTCTGCACCCTCAACATTCTTTTGGAAAAAAGTCTCAGCCTTTCTTAACTCAAATCTTCCATACCCAGTTTCATCCTGAACCCTGTCTCCAAGTGTGATAACATTCTTCCTATAACTGGACAACCAGAACTGGACATACTATTCCAGAAGAGGCTTCACCAATGTTTTGGACAGCTTCAACATAACATCCCAAATTCTATACTCAAAGGATTGAGCAATGAAGGCAAGCATGCCAAACATGTTTTTAAACACACTGTCTATATGCAACACAAAATTTTAAAGAATTATGTATCTGCAGCAATAGGTCCCCCTGTTTTTACAACACTACCCAAGGCCCTACCATTAATTGTATAAGCCCTACCCTTGTTTCTTATACCAAAATGCAATACCCTACATTTATCCAGATTGAACTCCATCTGCCATTTTTCAGTCCATTGACTCATTTGATCAAGATCCCTTTGTAATCTTAGAAAACCTTCTTCAGTGTCTACTATGCCACCAACTTTGGTGTCATCCACAAACTTACAAAACATGCCTTCCATATTCTCATCCAAATCATTTATACAAATGACAAAAGACAACCCAGAATAGATCCCTGCTGGTCACAGGCCTCCAGTCCGAAAAGGAACCCTCCACTATTACTCTCTCTCTCTCCCGGTCTCCTGCAGTTAAGCCAATGATGTATCCAATTGGCAAGCTCACCTTGAATCCCACATGACCTAACTTTACTAACCAGTCTACCATGCAGAATCTTGTCAAAGGCTTTACTAAAGTCCAAATAAACACAGTGTCTACTGCTCTGCCATCAACCACCTTTTTGGTAATTTCCTCAAAAAAAAACTCAATCAAGTTTGAGAAACATGATTGTCCTTGCACAAATTTTCATGCTGACTATCCCTAATCATTTTTTTGTCTAACTGTCCATAAATTCTAATCTTTTATAATCACCTCCAACAATTTACCCACAACCGAAGTCAGACTTACAGATCTATAGTTTCCTGGTTTCTCTCCCTATAACCTTTGCCACTTTCCAGTCACCAGGCACCTCACCCTTCACTGTAGATGATGCAAACATTTCTTCATTGGGTCTCAATTTCCTCCCTATTTCCCACAACGTTCTGGGAACATTAGATCAGGTCCCAGAGATTTTGTTACCTTTATATTATCTCAGACCTCCTGAACCTCCTCTTCTGTAATGTGAACTGATTTAAAAACATTGAAGCCTCTCTCTCTCTCTCTGCATTTCTCTAGACTCCATTTCCTTCTCCACAGTAAAGATATTCATTTAGTATCTCTCCCATCTCCTGGGGTTCAACACAAAGATGATCTCCTTGATCTTTAAGAGTCCTTACACTCTCTCTAGTTACTCTTGATCTGAAATGTATTTGTAGAATCTCATGGGATTATCCTTAACCTTTTCTAACACAGCTATCTCACATCCCCTCTATGCCTTCCTGATTTCTCTCTTTAGAATTCCCCTACAATCTTTATATCAATTAAGAGACTCAATTGAACCAAGTTGTCTATATCTAAAATACGATTTTCTTTTATTTTTGACAAGAACCTCAATATTTTTATTCAGCCATTATTCCTACATCTCATGCTTTAATAACAGGAACACAATGCCTCTGAACTCTTCATCACACTCTTGATCGCCTCCCACTTCTCAGGCATCGTTTTACCTGCGAACGGTCTACTCCAATCAACTTTTGAAAGTCTTTATCTCATGGCATTAAAATTTGGTCCAATTAAGAACTTTAACTTTTATGGAAGGCTTATCCTCTTCCATAATCCTTTTGAAATGAATAGAATTATAAATCGCTAAACCCAAAGCGTTCCCCCACCTTTACTTCAGTCACCTGCCTTCCCTTGTTGACCAAAAGAAGGTCTAGCTTTGCTCCTTCTCTATTAGGAGCATCCACACATTGAAAAAGAAAGTTTTCTTGAACTCATTTGACAAATTCTTCACCATCCAAACCTTGAACACTATGGTAGCCCTAGTCAATGTTTGGAAAATTAAAATCCTCCATTATTACAATCTTATTATGCTTACATATATCGGAGATCTCCCTACATTTGTTTCTCCATTTATCTCTTACTATTGGGGGGCCTGTAGTGCAATCCCATCAAAGTGATGTTTCCCTTTCTTATTTGTACACATTAATTTCTACACATCTATTTTCATTGGACGTTTTTCACTGGAGCTTAGGACATTGAGAGATGACCTCATAGAAGTTCATAAAATAATGAGATATAGATAGGGAAAAGACAACTACTATCAATTCTAAGATGGGGAATTTCAAGACGAGGGGACATATTTTTAAGCTGAGAGATTTTAAAAAAAGACATAAGAGGCAAATGTTTTTGCACAGCGGTGCTTTGTGTGTGGAAATGAACTTCCCGAGGAAGTGGTGGATGCAGGTACAATTTAAAAGACATTTGGATAGATACATGAATAGGAGGGGTTCGGAGGGTCATGGGCCAGCAGCAGGCAGGTATTTGTTACTGTGGTGTGGTCATGAGTGAAGTCTGGCATCTGAACCCACATCCTACTGTAGTGTATTGCTTAAATGGTGCTCCTTTAGTCTGGAAGTGGTTTTTCAGTTAGTCATTTAAGTAGAAACCTTGAATTTTTAAAGGGTACATTAGACAGTGTACATTTTAAAGGGTCCATTTTATTACTTTTTTTTGACCATTGAACAAAAATACCACCGGCATTAATATTCTAATACTCAGGTTAAATTGGATATTGAACTCCGTTGTGATAAACTGCTTAAATTAAAGTGAAATGTCTGCTGTGTAAACAATATTAGAGCACAATCAAAGAAAGCCTTTTGCTTCTACATTGTAGATGGACAATGTAACATGTTGTGTCACACAATATTTAGCTCTGTTATTTAAATAGCTTAATCACTTCCTTAATGACTGGTCTTGTGTGTACAAAGTATACTTTAGTGGAAAGCAATATTTCAAGGTAACTGCCTACTTTCCACATTTATAAAGCTGCTAAGGCATAACTTTTGAAAATAAAGCCACTTTTTTTTGGGACTTTGGTGTTACTTTCTATTGTGTGTATGATCAGTACTGGTAAAATTAGGGAAATAGTTGACATTAGACAGCTTTACAATCACATGAGAAGATACGTTTCATCTGTCAACCCGGATGCATTTGGTCATGCTTCAGAGCATGAAACAGCATGGAGAGTGGGGAACCTGCCAAGTCAAAGCTGCAGTGGAACGGAGAGTGGCCTTAGACAGAGAAACAGCATTGAGAGAGGTGGACCCAGTGTTATAAGTGAAGGGAAGAGAGCTGCTGGGGAGGAGCTCAGCTTAGTGTGAAATAAACAGTGACATCATAGGAAAACCTTAAATTCATTGTTGCTTGCTCAAGGAAGTCTGACTCAGAATTGATGAACTAAAGTCTGAACTTTGGACACTGAGACATTAGTAACTACCTTTAATTCAGTCTGTGGTCAGAGACAGGAGGGTGTGACTATGAGTGAGGCAGGTGGATGGATCCAGCAGGTAGTTTTGCAGGAGCCTCAGCTCTTGTCCTTATCCAGCAGGTTCACAATCATACCATTGTGTGAATGAGAGCGGGGTCTATAGGCAGGATGGGCAAACTGACTGTAGCACAGTCGTACAGGGCACCATCAAGTGGGACAAAAAAAAAAGAGAAATGCAGTGGTAAACTTGGATAGTAAGGTTAGGGGCACAGACTCTGTTCTCTGTGGAAAGGCCTAAAAGGCTCTGTTGTCTACCCGGTGACATGTTTCAGGATGTCTTATTTGGGCTGCAAAGGAACATGGAATGGGAGGGGAAGATCCAGTTATTGTGGTCCACATAGGTACCAACAGTATAGGTAGAACAAGGAAACAGGTTTGATTGAGTGAATATGAGGAGGTAGGGGCTAAACTAAAAGCAGAACCAAAAAAAGTGGTAACTGCCAGATTGCCACCTCAGCCACAAGATAATTGGCACAGGGGCAATAAGAATAAAGATTTAAATGTGGGGCTGAAAGATTGGTGTGGGAGAAATGGGTTTGAATTCATGGGTATTGGGACCAGTACTGGGAACAAGATAGGCTGCCTAATCTTGTGGGGACTATAGTCCTGGTAAATCACAAAGGCTGCAGATGGGGCTTGAATTTAAATAACAGAAGTGGTGGTTCAGTTGCATGGAATATCAGTAAATCAAAGTTCAAGGAGAAGGTAGGAGTACAGGTGAGCGATGAGGCTGACTGTTACCAGAAAATAAAAGGAATGATATAGGCACTAGAGATCAAAAAGTAGAATCAATCCAGATAGAAGAAAAAAATAGCAAGGGAAATATGCAATCCATTGTTTCTCAGTGGGACATAGTATAAACTAGGAAATATTGGGAACTTGCAAGAAAGGCATGGCAATAATTGTTGACCCTTATCGATATACATATACAGAGGAACCTCGATTATCCGAATGAGATGGGCTGGCACTATTTCGTTCAGATAACTGAATATTCAGTTAATTGATTCAATGCCTCTGCCCTGGGCTCAGAGTTTTAAAGTTTCCTTTTTCCTCACTCACTCTGCCTGACTTGCTCTCTTTCAGTTTCTGGGTTTGTTTCTGAGCATACTCACTTGTGTATAAGGGACCTGCAGCATTGCTGAAGCCTCCCACAACCTATACCCCCTCCAGAGTAAGAGCTGAGATGAGATCAACCATGAACATATTGAATTACACAGCAGACTCAAGGGGCTCAATTGCCTACACCTGTTCCTAGTTGTTAGGTTCTTATGAGCATCATGAATTCTCTAACTCCTCCAATAGCAGCCACTTCATTTTCTGGGAAAGGCAAAGGAAAGCATTTAAATTTTAAAAATAAATTAACAGTCCAGGGGCAATTTAAGAAAGCTAAAAATCTACAAAACCTTTTCCTCACAAATGACCAGCAGGCAATCAAAAGAATTCTGGGAGACTATTGAGCATGAAGCATATCTGCTCATATGCGAGCCACATTTTTGTACACTGTCGGCCAAAGCCAGGGCCTGCTCACTTTTAAATGTTTGTAACAAATTTGCACTCGTGGTGTATGATCCAGTTCGAGATTCTATGGCCAACTTAGAAAAATCTTGCATCTGACCCAGTTCCATTTCAATCAACCTCTTTGCAACGCTCTGTATTCTTCCCTACCCGATTTATTACAAATTATCGGTCGATCGTCAAAGTCTCCTTTTATTATTTCAAAGATATCAATAAAGGTCTACTTCTATCTGGTGCAAAAGAAAATGCATTGCAGTAATTTATCTAACCCATGACCTAATTTGCAATCGCACAGGACTTTTGTCTTATTTAATAGCCACTTGTCTCTGTGACTTGGTGTTTACTGGCATTTTGGTGTTTCTACTTATCTGCTTAAATGTATTTTTTTCATATTTCACTTCAGAAATCATTGCACCCACCATTCAGATTTATTGTCATCAACAATGGCCCAGATTTTCTGACAAGATATGAAAACCTTATTTCAATCCTGTTTGGACAAAAAGGCACATTCCTTGAGATGAGTTCTCCCTGAAAATTTTCTGGTCAGTAGTATTCTCACCTAAAATCAGCACAAACAATTTCAAGTGGTCACAATAACAGAAGCATGGAGCATGCCTCCATTAGTAACCACTCCTCCTTTTTCAGTTTAAGTGCTGTACTCAGATCAGAGTTGTATAACACTGAAACAGACCATTTTGTTCAACTCATCTGTGCCGATCAGCCGTCTTAAATTAATCGGAGGACCAACACCTCGGTAACTATTCAACTGAACCCTGACTCACCACCCATAATTGACCCAACACCCCACCAGATGTGACTTCACCCTGGGCAGGCTCACCGCTGAAGCTCCCCCGATCTTCCTCAACTTGGCACCCTTACCCTTCTCTCACCAACCCGACAGCCAAACTCCAAATTCACCTTAAATACTTAGTTTCTCTGAACAGCTTTCAAAATAGTAAATGGATCTTTAAGTCACCTGATTGTGTCATTCGTGTAAATGATTAGGATGTGCACATTGGAGGAATTGTTAGTAAATTTGCAGATGACATCAAAATTGGTGGTGTAGTGAAAAGTGAAGAAGATTATCTAAGAGTACAACAGGATCTTGAATTTTTTGTGGGGAGGAGTTGCAGAAGTTTAATTTAGATAAATGTGAGATGCTACATTTTGGAAGGGCAAGTCTTTTACAGTTAAATGGTAGGACCCTTGGGAGAATTGCCGGACCACGACCTAGGGACACAGGTGCAGAGTTCCTTGAAAGTGGAGTTGCAGGCAGATAAGATAGTGAAAAAGGGTGTTTGGTATGCTTGCCTATTGATCAGAATATTGAGTATAGGAATTGGGATGTCATGATGTGATTATGTAGGACATTAGTGAGGTCTTCTGTAGGAAGGTCACCCTTCTTGTAGAATCATAGATTCATACAGCATAGAAACAGACCCTTCGGTCCAATCAATCCGTGCTGAACAATACATTACTTTCTCTATCTAACCAATGTTAGATTTCCAAGTGAAGGGAGATGGGTGATCCATTTTCAGACCTCAGTCAGTTGAGTTTTGACTGTTCCAAAGGTGTACAGACTCCATTTAGTCACCACTCTCCCTCAAGATTCTCTTTTTTCCTTAAAGATAATTACCTCAAGGAGCACATTTGGAACAGTCAAAACCCAACTGACTGAGATCCGAAAATGAATCATCCATCTCCCTTCTCCTGGGAGTATAATAGTGTTTCAACAGGGAAAGTAATATCTGCAAAAGAATGTAATGACCAGAACTCATCACAGGTGAGTACAATGCAATGGTTGAATGGCTATGGGAGTCATGTCAGAAAAATAATTACAACAAGGAAATTACAATACATATGTACACCATGAGCTATGCCAGTTGTTCAAAATGGCCTGGAAATTATATCTGCACAATTTTGTGGATGATTCAATTACTACTTTCTTTAAACTATTTTCTATTCTCACCTGGAATGGGAATTGAAGCAAAGCTGGTGGTAAGGGCCTGGCGTACTGCCTGGAGCTGATGTTGCAAGGTCAGTGTTTGCCTCTCTTCCAATGCCAACTCCTGCTCGAGTTTCTCTTTGGCATTATTCATAGTCTCTATGTGTTTTTGTAAGATAACATTCTGCTCTTCAAATTCCACATTTGACTTCCTTAATTTTCGTAATTCTGATTCACGAGCTTGAAAAGAGAAAAGAAAAGCTCAATTTGAGTATTTGTTTAAAAAAAAAGATGACAAGTTCATAGTAGTCAGAATTTCCTCAATTTGAAAGGTGTATTAACTGTTTATTCTACTTTCTAAAAGGAGAAAGTACTGTGGCAACACAAACAAACACTCAAATTAATTAGTGTGATCAGTCCCTTGACAGAGGTGGACATTCTTTCTTTGAGATTGTGTTGAGATTTTACTGTTCAAAAAATCCTGAAGCATACAAAAGTCAAAAGCATCGAACATGCATTCAACTAAAAATGGATCAATCATAAAGATATCAATGTTTGGAAACTATCATGCACAGGGGATGTCTGATCAGTCCAAAAATCACACTAATGGCAACAAAATAGATAACCTATGCTGCTCTGAAAGGGATCTATAAGCACAGAAACATAACTAGGAAAAAAAAACATGCTACAGATAGGTAACTCATCTTCTCAATCACCAACATAAAGATATCAACTGCATTCAGTACCTTGCATGAACATTTTACCACGTGGGAATTTATAGCTTACTTCCTGCAGCTGATCCAGTGACAAGCTGAGGGGATTGGTGAAATGAGATATTAATTACTGAAATAATTTAAATACTTTGATATTAAACTTTCTTCCCCATGAAAGTAAGCCAACATTGTACAGCTCCTTCAGATGTAATTTCACTCGTTAATGCTTTGTATCAAAGTAATTAAAATTTTAAGCCTAAAATAGGAGTCATTAAAGCATGAATAATCAAAGTCAATGCCAAATAACAGCATTATGCAAGTTACAAGGTATATTATCTGAGATTACATATTTTAATTGCTACATTTATTTTGGTTCTCAAAAACTGTTTGGTTTCCTTGATTTGTTTAGTTTTGTTTTAACTAAACTGTTTGAACATATTATGACATGTCCAGAGCAAGGGGAATTTTAACTCTGGCTTTCTGGCCCAGAGGAAGGGGCACTACTATTATGCAACAAGACTGCTCCTTCACCCCCGCAACTTTTTTTGTGCCCAACTTAAGAAAGGAACTGACTTGTGTTTAAGTCATTAGGTAGCACAATTAATTAGTCTTCATTGTATTAATTAGCATGGCAAGTGGATATAATCATGATTCCCAATTGACAGAGAACACAATCCTTTCCTCATCCATTACATACAAATTGAGACAACGTCCATTTATATTCTGATTTTACAATCTTGGGAATGATCAATGTTTCTATAACTATTTAATGTCTAATAATAACTTCAACTATTTTATTTTGAATAATGCTTAAATCATAGTTAGATTGAGTCTCAATTTCCTTATTAACTATATTAGCCCAAACACTTATCATTGTTGCCAAGTTCTGTCAGTTGCCCTTTCTAGCAAGTAAGAATAGAAACTGATGATGGTTACCTCATTATCTAAAGAGACAGGGCATCTAGATCAGACACCAGACCAGAGATCACCATGGTCTGAAAGTCTTGACACTGTACTACACATCACATCTATCCACTGAACAAAACTGCCAATCAGCAGGAAAACTCGAATAGAATCAGAATACCTTTGGTCTGGTCAAGGAATTCCTCTGTAAAAATGGGGGTGTCAAACATGGAAATTCTGTCTGGTGAATCATCAGCTGCCTGAATTACAAAAGATAGACAAATGAAACACTAACCAGCCTCACTTAGACAAGGATAGTGCAGAAGCAAATAATTCATCTAGATTCTAATTAAAAGGTCATTTATTCATTCATGGTCATAAATTCATAGTCAATTAATGAATAAAGGTCAGAGGAGCATAGTCAGGGAAAAAGAGGCAGAAAGCATGGCTGAATAAAAGATATAAAACAAAAGCAGGAGGAAAAGATAGCTTCAAAGTGGCGGAGTCTAAAAAACTGGGGCCCAACCAGGATTACTAATGAAGTTACTCATTCACAACTTCTTGAAGAAAGCATTTCAGATTATGGAATCAACAACACAATCTCTAAAATTTGCAGACAATATCAATTGGAGAAAAGATGGTCAGTGCTGAAGGAAAGCATAACAAATCACAAGATGAAATTAATAAATGTATAAAATAAGTATATAATCGACAAATGTATTACAATAGTGGAAACTTGAAGGCATCACATTTTATTAAGAAAAATAAGTTACACATTACTTAGAAAAGAGAAACCTAAAAGAAGATTAAAAAGGGAAAAAAAATCTGGAAGTAAACATTACACTAATCACTCAAAGATTAACAAGGCCAAAAACAGAAGCAAAACCACTGGTAGGGTTGATTGCTCGAGGGAAATAATTTAAAAGTAGGCAAGTTATGCTAAATTTATATTATTCTTGGTTAGACCACACTTGAAGGGCTCCATACAGTTTTCTGATCAGAACAGCACAAAATGGATGTAGAAGTGAAGAGAATACAGAAAATATTTACTATGATATCAGAATTGCGAGTTGAAGCTATAAAGAAAGGATGCAGAGATAGCATCTCCATTCTCTTAAAAAGAGAGGCCAAGGGGATGAATTAACAGCAATGTGAAATTATGAAAGTTTTTGAAACAGGAGACAGAGATGAAAAGGTTTTCCACTCATAGATAGACCAAAGCTAAGAGCAGTGCATTCATTCAACATAAAGTGGAGTATTAACAGTGACCTGCCAAGCTAATACTTCATTAAATATGAAAATATGTAGTTCTAAATTGACAAATTATTCACATCATGGAACAAGATTTTCCTTAGAATGAATAGAGTAATGCATTGTCCAAATAGTTTGGCGATATACAATGCAGTTGTTTAAAAAAAAAATCACATGATCACACACCTTGGGGACGGGACCATTAACTCCTGGCCACAGCTCTTCTAAAATGAAATAGCAAAACTGTTAGTTATCTTTCAATTTAAAACTTCCATTTGCATTACATAACAGCTTTAAAATAGAACATCTCAGGAGAGAAATCAAACAAAGTCAGATGATTATTAGGGAAGCTGACTAAAAGCTTGGTCAAAAATACAGTGCATTAAAAGGAAAAATAGTAGATAGGGGTTACAACTGCAAAATAACACTGAGAATTTTACAATTGAGATACGCTAGATTAGGACCTAAAGCAGGTCAGCAAGTACAACGGGTAAGTAACATTTGTGGAACAGAAAAACCATCCCAAACAAGAATGAATCTAATCACATGTCTTTGATATTCCATGACAATACCATTGCTGAAGCCCCCAGTATCAACATAGTTTCCACTCAGTGGTAATCCAACAATGTAAATACGGTGGCTACAACAGCACAAAAGGTAAAGAATTCTGCGCTAGGAACTCATCTCCAGTCTCTCCAATGCCTGCTCATTATTTCCAAGGCTAGAGTCACAAATGTGACACAATACTGTCCGTTTACCTGGAGAGTATTACAACAACACAAGCAGCTTGACATCATCCAGTACAAAGCAGCTCACTTGACTGGCACCTCATCCACCATTGTCAACATGAAGGAATGCACAGTGGCAGCTTACAAGATGCACTGCAGTAAATTTCATTGAACAAAATTGATACCATCTAGAAGGGCAACATCAGAGGATAGGCCACTTTTGGAATATCACATAATTCTAGTTTCCTTCCTATCGGAAGGATATTATGAAACTTGAAAGTGTTCAGAAAAGATTTACAAGGATGTTGCCAGGGTTGGAGGATTTGAGCTATAGGCAGAGGCTAATTAGCTGGGGTTGTTTTCCCTGGAGCATCAGAGTCTGAGGGATGACCTCAGAAGTTTATAAAATCATGAGGGGCATGGATAGGATAAATAGACAAAGTCTTTTCCCTGGGGGAGCCCAAAACAAGAGGGCATAGGCTTAGGGTGAGAGGGGAAAGATGTAAGAGGGACCCAAGGTGCAACGTTTTCCACACAGAGGGTGGTGCGTGTGTAGACTGAGCTGCCAGAGGAAGCGATGGAGACTGGTACGATTGCAACATTTAAAAAGGCACCTGGATGGGTAAATGAATAGGCAGGGTTTAAGAGGAATATGGGCCAAGTGCTGGCAAATTGGACAAGATTAGACGTGATTAGGTTTCGATATCCGGTCGGCATGGATGAGTTAAACCGAAGGTCTGTTTCCGTGCTGTACATCTCTCTGACTCTCTGTACAGGAGCACCACTACCTGCAATTTCCATCAAAGCACCACGCCATCATGATTTGGAAAAATATTGCTGTTCCTTCATTGATGCAGGGTCAAAACTCTGATATTCATTTCCTAACAGTACTCTAGGTGGATAAATTCTACAATGGACTGTAGAATTCAAGGAGGTAACCACCCTTTCAAGGGCCATTAGGAATGAATTCTGGCTCAACCAATAGTGATCATATTCTGTGATAAAGAAAGGTAATGAAAAGGTAAACAGGATTTGCTGCAAGTTAGGATAGGGACAGTCGAGATTTAGTTCAATACACCTTTATGAAGGGTAAAAGAGTCTCAATGATACCAATCAATATAAAGAAAATTTCACTGTCAGCATCATACCTCATGAACTTACTTTCTTTCATTGACGAATAGAAGTAATTCTAAAAGCTACTCTAATATTTTATTGTGCCTCACTCCCCATAATCAAAACCTTTTATTCCATGAAGATTCAACTGGTAAAAGATACTCTTCGGCATAACTGAGTGCCTTTTCAATTCCGTTTCCTCAAAACTCCAACTATCTTTTAACACTAAATACGAAGAGCTCAAGTTTTTTTTAAATTATAAGATAAAGACAGTCCATGTAGTTATTTCGGTTCCCAGCAATAGTTTCCCTTCATTTTGTCCAAAGTCTCTTCCCATTACTTTCACCTCCTGCTTTTGTTTAACTCCTGACCATTAAACAACCTGTTTCCAACACCTTATTCCGGTCTCCAATCCCACAATGATCCAATGTTTATTCGCACTATTAACCTGTAAATAGCTCCTTCAAGCACCATCCAATTCCCTCAAAGTCACCATTACCATCCTCCCTCAAAAGTAAACTCTCCCTCCATTCATTCATTTTTTTTTAAATGGGCCCCTCCTTTAACATATTTTCACCTCCCACCTCAATATTATGCCCACCAAAAACACCAAATTTCAGTATTAGAACCTAGTAGTGGCTGTTATGGTAGAGGAGGAGGAGGAATGTGGGCATCCATTCAATGGACTCACATAAATGATCATTTCAAGTATTAAAAGAAACTGACTTCTGAATATCAAAATCACCAAAAAGGGAAAATTAGCAAGTATGAAAATTATTGTTTAAACAAAGATCTTCAGTATGTTTCAGCAGTGTTAGTTTACGGTGGTGTGTACTCCAAACCAGTTCTTACCCTTCTTTAGTTTCTTCTCCTGGATTTTTTCTGTGCTCAGTTTATAGGCCTCAGTTTGCTGAAATTCTTTAAGTTCTTTCAGGTACTGTTGTTTGTCCTTTTCTGCTTCGTCCAAATAATGCTAAATATTGGATTAAATAAAAGTCTTCAACTGCTGGGTGAATAAGAGTCAGTGGCATCATGTGCATTAAGTTTATACCTGTAATCATTCATTGTGACCTTAATCAGCATAATATGTTGTACCAAGTTTCACAAGGTTCGCTCTCAAGCTTGAAATTTCCATTTGTGACGCCCATCTGGTATTCAGGACAATAAATATTGTTTCGA
Source organism: Chiloscyllium plagiosum (assembly GCF_004010195.1). Classification (NCBI taxonomy): domain Eukaryota; kingdom Metazoa; phylum Chordata; class Chondrichthyes; order Orectolobiformes; family Hemiscylliidae; genus Chiloscyllium; species Chiloscyllium plagiosum. The sequence goes on along the minus strand of NC_057740.1, from coordinate 21,878,291 downwards.
GAACAACATGTAAAAACTGAAACATTTCCTGCCACGTCTATATGGACAAAAATCATATTCTTTTAAACTCTCTATCCAAGATCATAAATATAGCAAACATTATAAAATTATGACCCTGGTCTTCAGTGTAGTCATTCTGGGAACAGTGTTACAAGTGAAAGTCTTACTTATGACAAATCAAATTTTTGAGGAAAGCATAAAAGAACAGCACAGTAGGATTAGGCACTATCTTCTGTGAGGATCAGGAGTGAGAAACATATAAATAAAGTACAGATCTTTGCAAAAAGCAAAGAGTTTGTTCCTCTGAGACAGGCAAGGAGGGGTAAGATTAAGGAACCTTGGATGATGAGAACATGAGAGCTTCTCGCCAAAAGCAAGAAGGCAGCTTATACAAGGTGGAGGAAGCAAGGATCTGGCACAGTTTTAGGATTACAGGCTTACTAGAAAGGAGGTCAGAAGTGGACTGAGGAGAACCAGGAGGGGACATGAGAAAGGCCTGGTGGGAAGGATTAGGGAGAACCCAAAAGCATTTTAGATATACGTGAGGAATAAGAGAATGAGCAGGAAGAAGGTTATGGGCGGCACGGTGGCACAGTGGATGGGCGGCACAGTGGTTAGCACTGCTGCCTCACAGCGCCAGAGACCCGGGTTCAATTCCCGCCTCAGGCGACTGACTGTGTGGAGTTTGCACATTCTCCCCGTGTCTGCGTGGGTTTCCTCCGGGTGCTCCGGTTTCCTCCCACAGTCCAAAGATGTGCAGGTCAGGTGAATTAGCCATGCTAAATTGCCCATAATGTTAGGTAAGGGGTAAACGTAGGGGTATGGGTGGGTTGCGCTTCGGCGGGGCGGTGTGGACTTGTTGGGCCGAAGGGCCTGTTTCCACACTGTAAGTAATCTAATCTAATCTAAAAAAAAAGGTAGGGCTGGTCAGGGATAGCATAGGGAACTTGTGCATGGAGTCCGAGCAGATAGGGGAAACCCTAAATGAATTTTTTGCTTCAGTTTTCACGAAGGAAAGGGACCTTGTTGTGAATGAGAACTTTAAGAGGCTGGGAAATAGGCTTGAACAGATCAAGATTGATGGAGCTGATGTGCTGGAAATTTTGGCAAACATTAAGATTGACAAGTCCCCAGGGCCGGACGATATTTATCGCAGGTTGCTCCAGGAAGCTAGAAAGGAGGTTGCTAAGCTGTTGGCGAAGATCTTTGCTTCCTTAATCTCCACAGGAGTGGTACCAAAGGATTGGAATGAGGCGAATGCTGTTCCTCTTTTCAAGAAGGGTAATAGGAAAATCAGTCAGTCAGTCAGGTTTTGGAAAGAATTCTGAGGGATAGGATTTATGACTATTTGGAAAAGCACAGCGTGATTAAAGGCAGTCAGCATGGTTTTGAGAGGGGCAGGTCATGCCTCAAATCTTATTGAGTTCTTTGAGGAGACGACGAGACAGGTCAACAAAGGTCAAGGAGTGGATGTGGCGAATATGGACTTCAGCAAGGCATTTGATAAGGTTGCCCACGGTAGGCTCATTCATAAGGTCAGGAGGTATGAGATACAGAGGATTTGGCTGCCTGGATTCAGAACTGGTTGGCTGACAGAAGGCAGAAAGTGGTTGAAGATGGAAAGTGTTCTGCCTGGAGGTCAGTGGTGAGCGATGTCCTGAAGGGTTCTGTTTCTGGGTCTCTGCTCTTTGTAGTTTTCATAAATGACAGATGAGGTGGTTATGGGGTGGGTTTGTAAATTTGCCAATGACACAAAAGGTTGTAGGTACCGTTGATAGTATAGAGGGCTATTGCAGGCTGCAGTGTGACATAGACAGGATGAGAAATTACAGATGGACTTAAACCTGAATAAATGCGAAGTGATGTATTTTGGAAGGTTGAACTTGAATGCTGAATATAGGATTAAAGACAGGATTCTTGGCAATGTGGAGGAACAGAGGGATCTTTGTGTTCAAGTATATAGATCCCTCAAAGTTGCCACCCAAGTGGACAGGGCTGTTAAGAAAGCATATGATGTTCTGGCTTTCATTAACAGGGGAATTGAGTTTAAGAGCCACAAGGTTTTGCTGCAGCTCCACAAAATCCTGGTGAGACCACACTTGGAATACTGTGTCCAGTTCTGGTCTCCCTATTATAGGAAAGAGACAGAGGCTTTGGAGAGGATACAAAGAAGGTTTACCAGGATACTGCCTGGACTGGAAGGCTTGTCTAACGAAGAATTTTCTGACTAGGCTCTGAATTTTCTCTCTGGAGAGAAGGAGGAAGAGAGGTGACCTGATCGAGGTGCACAAGGTAACGAGAGGCATGGATAGAGTCAATAGCCAGAGACTATTTCCCAGGCAGGATTGACTGACACGGGGATCATCGCTTTAAGGTGTTAGGAGGAAGGTATAGAGGAGATGTCAGAGGTAGATTCTTGACACAGTTGTGAATGCATGTAATGTGTTGCCAGTGGTGGTGGTGGAAGCAGAGTCATTAGGGACATTTAAGCGACTGTTTTACATGCACATGGACAGCAGTGAATGGAGGGGTGCGTAGGTTAGGTTATTTTATTTTCGATTAGGAATAATCCTCAGCACAACACCATGGGCCAAAGGGCTTGTTCGGTGCTGTACCTTTCTATGTTATACAATTTGAAGAAAGATATCTGTGAATATATAAATTGTGGGTAAAGCAATTAGTAATGGGCTGGCTGGTCTGCTGAAAATGTATTAAACCAAAATTTTATTTTAAAAATGGCTTTAGATTCAACTCTTGTAATTCTAAAGTGCTTAAAATTAAATAGAAATTTTGAAGTTGTCACAACCCAATGGAAAAGTGCACTGATTCTAAAGCCCCTCTATTCCAGAAATTATCACAAAAGGTAAAGGTTTAATCAAAATACTCCAAGTCCCAGATTTACTTGATGGACTCAGATCAACTGAAAACACAGGCCAGGTTTCTGTATCTAACAAGAACTCCTGTTTAGTCCAAATAGAGTCATAGAGATGTACAGCATGGAAACAGACCCTTCGGTCCACGCCGACCAATCTAGTCCCACCTGCCAGCACCCGGCCCACATCCCTCCAAATCTTCCTACTCATATACCCATCCAAACGCTTATTAAATGTTGCAATTGTACCAGCCTCCACCACAACCTCTGGCAGCTCATTCCATACACGGACCACCCTCTGCATGCAAAAGTTGCCCCTTAGGTCTCCCTTATATCTTTCTCCTTTCACCCTAAACCTATGCCCTCTAGATTAGATTAGATTACAGTGTGGAAACAGGCCCTTCAGCCCAACAAGTCCACACCGACCCGCCGAAGCGCAACCCACCCATACCCCTACGTTTACCCCTTACCTAACACTACGGGCAATTTAGCATGGCCAATTCACCTAACCTGCACATCTTTGGATTGTGGGAGGAAACCGGAGCACCCGGAGGAAACCCACGCAGACACGGGGAGAATGTGCAAACTCCACACAGTCAGTCGCCTGAGGCGGGAATTGAACCCGGGTCTCTGGCGCTGTGAGGCAGCAGTGCTAACCACTGTGCCACCGTGCCGCCCTCTAGTTCTGGACTCCCCGACCCCAGGCAAAAGACTTTGTCTATTTTTCCTATCCATGCCCCTCAATTTTGTAAACCTCTATAAGGTCACCTCTCAGCCTCCAATGCTCCAGGCAAAACAGTCCCACCCTGTTCAGCCTCTCCCTGTAGCTCAAATCCTCCAACCCTGGCAACATCCTTGTAAATCTTTTCTGAACCCTTTCAAGTTTCACAAGAACTTTTCGATAGGAAGGAGACCAGCACTGCACACAATATTCCAACAGTGGCCTAACCAATGTCCTGTACAGCCACAACATGACCTCCCAACTCCTGTACTCATTACTCTGACCAATAAAGGAAAGCATACGAAACGCCTCCTTCACTATCCTTTCTACCTGTGACTCTACTTTCAAGGAGCTATGAACCTGCACTCCAAGGTCTCTTTGTTCAGCAACACTCCCTAGGACCTTACCATTAAGTGTATAAGTCCTGCTAAGATTTGCTTTCCCAAAATGCAGCACCTCGCATCTATCCGAATTAAACTCCATCTGCCACTTCTCAGCCCATTGGCCCATCTGGTCCAGATCCTGTTGTATTCTGAGGTAACCCTCTTCGATGTCCACTACACCTCCAAGTTTGGTGTCATCTGCAAACTTACTAACTGTACCTCTTATGCTCACATCCAAATCTAGCTGCAGGGGAACAAAATTATGAACTAACAACATCCAAAGTAAGTCCAAAATTCTAACTACCTTTAAATACATACACACTCACACCCCAAAAAAAGCATTGTGTGTGAAGGACAAAACATTGGGAATCACAATTTAATCGCACCAGTCTATTGGCTTTGCTGAGGAGTTTGTTTTTCCTCCCAAGACCTTCTATCTCCAATCACCTTTCTCCCAGGTTCTTTCAGTTCTTTGCCAAAGACATGGGACTTATACATCAATTGTTCAGTTTCACCGTTACTGGTTAGAGGCAATTGTTTACAGCAAAGGGTAAGAAACAAGAGACTGCGTCCAAGTTTGAGTTATTTTGGTGTAGAGGCAGACTTCACTTCTCCCAGTCTGGAGAATGTCCTCTCCTATATCATTGACAATTGCTAGCCACTCCGTTGCCCAGGAACCAGGGTTGAGAGGTTGATACCTTTGGCATCTACAAGCAGCCACAACTAGACAATTAGCAATCTATAGCTGACCAAATCTCACAAAGCACACCCCCCCCCCCTCATATTATTTTATCTCTCTCCCCTACTGTATTCAAAGCAACTGGCAAACATAGCTCAATGAGTTCCAGTACTTGTTCTCCAAAGTGCAGTAACTCTTTCCACAGTCCTTCCTTTTAACATAATCCTTTTCTATTTTAGCCCACAATCAAAAATAAAACATAATTTAAAAAAATGTGATTTTCACAAAATTTTGCATAATTTCTTGTGATTTTTAGTCATTTCCAATCACAATTATTTCAAATTTGTTCCTGGCATTGCTGTCAATAGTAGTACTTATTGGCTATCATGATTCCCTTGGGTACATGGAGGTGAGTCACCCGCTTCAACAACTATAGTCAGTGGAGTACTATGAGAAAGGAAGTTCCTTCATTGTTGCTGGGTCACAGTCCTAAAATGATGACATATTTCCAAGTCAGGCAGGAGCCTGTACATAGTAGTGTTCCTATGTACCTGCTAACTAGCCTTTCTAGATGGCACAGTTCACAGGTTTCAGAGCTGGTATTAAAGAAACTTGGGAAAATTACTGCCGCATGTCATACATAGGTAGAATGTAAATAAACAAACCACAGTACTTAAGTGATATAAGAAGGGCCAATTAAATGATTGCTTTGTCCTAGCTGGCATCAAGCATTCTAAGTGTTGTTGAAGTTGCACTCATCCCATCAAGTGAGGAGTAATCCAACACACACTTGCTTGTAGATGATGAACAAGGTATGGGGAATATGGATGAGAGAATTTCCAGCCCCTAACCCACTTTTGTAGCCACAGTATTTGACTGGCTGGTCTAGTTTACGTTTTTGACCAAATGATGAGCCCCAAGGATGAGAAGTGTCATTTGGGCTGGGAGAAATTCTGTGATATGTTCTTGAGAAGCAGTAGTGATTAGACTTTACTACAGGTGGTCATTACCTAGCACTTAATTGGCACAACCATTACCTGCCACTTAGCAGTGCCTGAATGTTGTCAGAAATATTTTTAAAATTAACTAATTCAGACATGCTATGACACATTTCTGGGAGCAGTGGAGACTTTCACTCAAGCCTTCTGGTTCAGAAGTACGAACACTACTGCTGTGCAACAAGAATTTTATAAGAGTCTTGCTGCTTTTGGCACATACGAAGTCAATATCAGAGGAGCTGCAAATGGAAATCATCAGGGAATGTCTATTTCTGAATTATCAAAAGATACTATCAGGGCCTTTTGCTCAATCCTTTACCAAGTCACAGAGTCTTACAGCATGGAAACAGAGCTTTCAGTCCAACTAGTGCATGCCATGTTCCTAAACCAAACCAAACCAATCCCACTTGCCTGCGTTTGACCCACATCCCTCCAAACCTTTCATGTACTTATCAAAATGTCTTAAATCTACTACTTTTTCTGGCAGTTCATCCCATGTATGAACTGCACTGTATTTAAAAAGAGTTGCCCCCCCCTCCCCCACCCCATGTCCTTTTTCCATCTTTCTCCTCACCTCAAAAATGTGTCCCCGAGTTTTGAACTCCCTCACCACCTCACCTTACCTATGCCCTCATGATTTTATAAACTTCTCAATCTCCTACAATCCAGCCTATCTTTATAACTCAAACCTTCGATTCCCAGCAACATTCTGGTAAATCTTTTCAGAACCCTCTCAAATTTAATATTATCAGTCTTATAGCAGAATGACCAGGACTGGACACAGTACACCAGAAGAGGCCTCACGTCTGTGCAACCTCACCAGGAGCTGGAAGGTCATGTTGCAGCTGTACAGGACATTGGTTAGGCCACTATTGGAATACTGCATGCAATTTTGGTCTCCTTCCTATCGGAAAGATGCTGCGAAACTTGAAAGGGCTCAGAAAAGGTTTACAAGGATGTTGCCAGGGTTAGAGGGTTTGAGCTATTGGGATAGGTTGAATAGCCGAGGGCTGTTTTCCCTGGAGCATCAGAGGCTGAGGTTTATAAACCTTATAGAGGTTTATAAAACCATGAGGGGCATGTATAGGATAAATAGACAAAGTCTTTTCCCTTGGGTGGGGAGTCCAGAACTAGAGGGCATAGGTTTAGGGTGAGAGGGGAAAGACATAAAAGAGACCTACAGGGCAACTTTTTCACGCAGAGGGTGGTACGTGTTTGGAATGAGCTGCCAGAGGAAGTGGTGGAGGCTGGTACAATTGCAACATTTAAAAGGCACCTGGATAGGTATAGGAATAGGAAGGGTTTGGAGGGATATGGGCCATGTAATGGCAGGTGGGACTAGATTGGGTTGGGATATCTGGTCGAAGGGTCTGTTTCCGTGCTGTACATCTCTATGACCATGACATTTCATCTGCTATACTCCCAACATCTGAGCAATGAAGGCAATTGTTCTAAATGCCTTCTTAACCACCCGGTCTACACATGACACAAATTTCAAAGAATTATGTGCCAGAACCCCTAAGTCTCTCTGTTCTACAACATTACCCAGAGCTGTACTTTTAATTGCATAAAAGTTGTCCTGGTTTGTTTTACCAAAAATGCAATACTTCACATTTATCCAAATTAAACTCCATCTGCCATACCTCAGCCCATTGACCAATTGATCAAGATCCCTTTGTAATCTCAAATAACCTGCATTGTCCACCAATTTTGGTGTTATTCACAAATTTACTAATCACTTCTCCTACATTCTCATCCAAATCGTTTATATAAATGACAAACAAAAGTAGACCTAGTACGGATCCCTGTGGAACACCGCTGGTCACAGGCCTCAAGTCCAAAAAATCCCTCCATCATCACCCTCTGTGTCTTACTGTCAAGCCAATTTTGTATCCAATTGGCAAGCTCTCCCAAAATCCCATGTGATTTAACATTACAAATCAGCCTACCACGTAGAACCTTGTCAAAGGCTTTACTAAAGTCCATGTCTACCACTCTGCCCTTATCAATCTTTTTGATTACATCTTCAAAAAACTCAATCAAGTTTGAGAGTTAATTTCCCTTAAACAAAGCCATGCTGACTATACTTAATCAGTCCCTCCCTCTCCACATGTAAATCAAAGTCATTCAGGGACTTTAGTCATTTCTTTCTTGTCTTGCTCTTTCAACAGTTGTAGAGCAGAGTAATAAGCGAGTAATTTTCAATCTCTAAAAGGACGATGAAAAGTATATAAATAAAAACATACCTGCTTTTCTAAAGCAGGAAGTTTGCTCCATTCATTTCCAAGCATGCGTGTGATTTCTGGGAATGGCAAGTCTGGATGCTGCATACGAATTTGCTCTCGACGCTCATTGAGAAATCGGACGTACCCAGTTACAGGTGCTTTCGGACCATTGGGTAAAACTTTCTTCCTTTTCTTTCCTTTTGGCCAGCCCCGTTTTTTCACTACACGTTGCTGTGTAACAAACAGAAGCCAGTATACAGTAAACAACAAACTGACGACAACAGTGAATAAAAGAACAAATCAGAAACACTACACTATACACTCAGTTTGCATGCAAGAGATTAGACTAGTACATACTCACCAGTTTGTATAACAATATTGGCATTAAGATACTTGCATTGACCTACCCTAGCTTAAAAAAATGTGAATCCAATTTCAAAATTTAACAGTCCAAATCTGTATTCATTAACACCAATGACAAGATTAGGTGCATGCACTGATTGATTAGGCACATTGATGGATTTAAGTTTAAATCAAGATTAGACAGAAATTTTGTTGATGATGTTGAACAACGAAGATCACTTAGACTAAATTCAGAAATTTGAGGGTAAGGCAGACCATTTGCACAGACAACACTAAGTCAACTTCAATTGCCCAAATTCTATTTTGATGACAGTCAACATCTACTTTGTTTTTCTGGCCTTTTGTAACTTTAAAACTAATAGGAATTGTCACCAAAACAGAGATTTCCTCGACATAATAGACAACCTCCAAAAATGATGGAACAATGTATCATGATACCAATAATTGTTTCAACTATCCTCCAAGTCCAAGCAGATAAGAGTTCATCAAACAGAATTTTATCTTTTAAGGCTGTGTTAATCTTTTACTTTCCCTAGTAACAATGCATAATAAAAGGGCAATTATCATTTAATCTAACTGTATAATGTATTTTATCATGCTGCCAAGACTATTATCACTCTTAATAACAAGCAGATTTCCGATTGACTCCTTATAAATAAAAGCTTCTAAAAATGATGTACCCAATGAAAAAAAAGTGCATGTAGAAAATTGGAGGTGTAGTGGACAGCAAAGAGGGTTACCTCAGATTACAACAGGATCTGGACCAGATAGGCCAATGGGCTGAGAAGTGGCAGATGGAGTTTAATTCAGATAGATGGAAGGTGCTGCATTTTGGGAAAGCAAATCTTAGCAGGACTTATACACTTAATGGTAAGGTCCTAGGGAGTGTTGCTGAACAAAGAGACCTTGGAGTGCAGGTTCATAGCTCCTTGAAAGTGGAGTCGCAGGTAGATAGGATAGTGAAGGCGGCGTTTGGTATACTTTCCTTTATTGGTCAGAGTATTGAGTACAGGAGTTGGGAGGTCATGTTGCGGCCATACAGGACATTCATTAGGACACTGCTGGAATATTGCGTGCAATGCTGATCTCCTTCCTAACGGAAAGACGTTGTGAAACTTGAAAGGGTTCAGAAAAGATTTACAAGGATGTTGCCAGGGTTGGGGATTTGAGCTATAGGGAGAGGCTGAACAGGCTGGGACGGTTTTCCCTGGAGCGCCGGAGGCTGAGGGGTGACCTTTGAGGTTTAAATAATTATGAGGGGCATGGATAGGATAAATAGACAAAGTATTTTCCCTGGGGTCGGGGAGTCCAGAACTAGAGGGCATAGGTTTAAGGTGAGAGGGGAAAGATATAAGGGAGACCTAAGGGGCAACTTTTTCCACACAGAGGGTGGTACGTGTATGGAATGAGCTGCCAGAGGATGTGGTGGAGGCTGGTACAATTGCAACATTTAAGAGACATTTGGATGGGTATATGAATAGGAAGAATTTGGAGGGATATGGGCCAGGTGCTGGCAGGTGGGACTAGATTGGGTTGGGATATCTGGTCGGCATGGACAGGTTGGACCGAAGGGTCTGTTTCCATGCTGTACATCTCTATGACTCTATGACCCAGAGGAAGAGTCATATGATAAATGGGACCATTGTCACTTCCCATTCAGCATGGCTTCTTTCCAGATTTTTCTTTCTTCTCAAGATCATTTGTTGCCATCACTGGGTACAGTGTTAGGTGAAATTCTGCAATTGTGTGTAGGGTGCATTTGCACAAGGAAGAAAAATGCAGACACAGGGAGAAAAAGCGTGACTACGAGATGAATTCTTAGGTAATTATTTTTTGAACAGACATGTGGCACATGAGCTGCCAAACAGACACCAGTCTTAAGTTGTTATATTGTGTATAAATTTGAATTTCCTCAGACACTAAACTGAAGTTACACGAGATATAATTATGGACTTCAGCAATTAAATTTGCAGATTATTGGTATAATTATCTTGGAGTCTTGTGTGCACGAGGTTAAAGATCAAATGCAACAACACTATCATAATTTCAATAAATCATATGCATTGAAGACAGACAAGATTTTGAGAGACCCAGTTACTAGATTATAAAATTCAAAACACAATATAGATAATTTTCTTACCTCTTCTTCACCATTATTTGTACCCCCAGATACATTTTTGTCAGACTGCTTCTGAGATGCTGGACTTTTGGAATTCTCAATAGCTTCTTGTTTAATAACAGTCTGCAACACTCCATTGTGATTGAAAGCTTTAGAAACAAGGCTCCTGCACAAAAATGTGTAAAATACTCTTTTGCATTAATCTTTCCAATTAGATCACTTGTATGTAATTTTCAAAAATTTATCCAATTTAGATTCCTAATCCTAAACTAGTGAAGTGGTGTACATTTTATCTTAAACTACAGTTCAATCGATGTATGCATAAAGGACTGAAGTTATCACATCAAGCAATCTGAATGCAACTTTTCAAATATCTAACTATGCTTGTTCTGTATAAAATTTGGTATTTATTAGTTAGTAGAAGTATAACTTTAAAAACTGGAATTTGATTAAGGACTATATAAATTAAGTATTCTGATCAGTACAAGTTTATTCTCTATGCAAATAAAAGCCACTCAAAGTCTTAAAGTTCTGCATGCAAATTTTCATCTTTCCTATTTGGTTAATGAAACAACTGCAGAGAGGCTGATATCTTGTCACAAAGTCACCATTTATTTATTTACATGGGCACAGTACACGCACTCTGACCAGCCAGTTCAGAGCTTGCCGCTAGAATCGGGAGACTGTGATCAAAACAGTGAAGAGGAGGGCAGAAATTAAATCAAAATAGAGTTCGAGGGGGATTTTCTATTTATAGCCATCAGCCAGGGCTCACTGATTCGCCCTGGTTAACAACCCCAATCAAGGATCTCATTTAATGAGATCCACCCGGCCCTTGCTCCAAATCACTAGTTACCAACTATCAGAAAGAACTCTGTTCTACCAAACTCAGTACCCTGACTCATACTATACCGCCATTTTTAACTCAAAGCTTAGCTTTTAAGTATGAATCTTTGAAGGGTTTAACAGAAATCTGCATGCAAATAAATACAAGTTCATGAAAACTGCCAGTTGGGATCCCAGGAAATAAAAACAGCTAGCTTATAGCTTCTTTTAGAGATAAAGTAAACATATGGAAAACAATATATTATCATGACCAGAAACCTACGAATCTGCTAGAAACTTACAGGGCCTTAAGTAAAGACGATGAAGTGATCATTTGAACAAGCAAATAAAAGACTGCAAATCAAATATGAAAGTGGTCAGTTTTTTCACTGGAGTCTACGAGGTTGAGAGGTGATCTTACAGAAGTTTATAAAATCATGAGGGGTATGAATAGGTTTAAGGGAAGTACAGCTTCCCTACGATGGGGGATTTCAAGACTAAGGAGCATATTTTTAAAGTGAGAGGAGAGAGAGATCTAAAAATGACAAGGGACAAATTATTTACAGAGGATGGTTACACGTGGAATGAACTTCCAGAGAAAGTGGTGGAAGCAGGCACAAGTACAATGTTTAAAAGTCACTTGGATAAGTACATGAATAAGAAAGATTTAGATGGATATGGGCCAGATGCAGGCAAGTGGAACTAGTTTAGTTTGGGATTATGTTTGGCATGGACTAGTTGATCCAAAGGCTATTTTCGTGTTGTCCAACTCTGACTAATCCAAAACACATTACTGTATTCTATCTTTGCCAAGGTATACTGACAGTAAAAGAGCAGTAGTGGAATCAAAGTTTACAGGGAAAAAGGCAGGAAAGTGGATAAAGGAACGTTGGATCCGTTATAATCCATTGGCTCGAGTGGCTGAACAGCCTACTTCTCTTCCTATTCCTTATGATCTTATTTGCGCTTACTAGAGGGATCGCCACTTTCCAATACAGCACTATCCACATAAAAGACAATTCCATGGCTGTCACTGGAAACCAGAACAGGCTGTAATGTAACTAGCCTGAAATGTACAAATTGGAGTAAGAACCAGTTAAAGTCAGACTCTCAAAGTTCTTTTTTGCAGTCAAACACTTAGAGGAGTAGCAGAATTACTGTATGCCTAAACAATTTCTAAACTTTTAAATATGGATGTTAAATTCCAATCCAGCATTTAATTTTGATAATAAGTGGAACCTCCACGCTTCTGAGAAGAGACTCCAATCAGGGCTCCCCCTAGAAACATGGAGTCATTCTTCCTTTCTGACAGCTTTCTCATACACAAAACTGTCAGATGAAGGGAGATCACACCTTCCTTTCAAAAGTGGTCAGCAGCCATATTCTGACATTCATAAAGTCAGGAAGTATGGGATAGAGGGAGATTTGGCCATCTGGATTCAGAATTGGTTGGCTGACAGAAGGCAGAGAGTGCTTGTGGATGGAAAGTATTCTGCCTAGAGTGTTGAGTGGGGTCCCGCAGGGCTCTGTTCTTGGGCCTCTGCTCTTTGTAGTTTTTATAAATGACTTGGATGAGGAGGTTGAGGGGTGGGTTAGTAAAATTGCAGATGACACAAAGGTTGGAGGTGTCGTCGATAGTATAGAGGGCTACTGCAGGCTGCAGCCTGACAGACAGGATGCAGAGCTGGGCTGAGAAATGGCAGATAGAATTCAACCTGGATAAATGCGAAGTGAGAGGAACAGAGGGATCTGGGTGTGCAAGTACATAGATCCCTCAAAGTTGCCACCCAAGTGGGTAAGGTTGTTAAGAAAGGTGTTTTGGCTTTCATTAACGGGGATCGAGTTTAAGAGCCACGAAATTTGCTGCAGCTCTACAAGTCCCTGGTGAGACCACACTTGGAATATTGTGTCCAGTCCTGGTGTCCCTATTATAGGAAAGATACAGAGGCTTTGGAGAGGGTGCAAAGAAGGTTTACCAGGATGCTGCCTGGACTGGAGGGCTTGCCTTATGAAGAAAGGTTGAATAAATTCGGACTTTTCTCTCTGGAGAGAAGGAGGAAGAGAGGAGACCTGATTGAGGTGTACAAAATAATGAGTGGAATAGATAGTCGATAGCCAGAGACTTTTCCCCAGCGCAGGATTGACTGGTACGAGGAGTCATAGTTTGAAGATATTAGGAGGAAGGTATAAAGGAGATATCAGAGGTAGGTTCTTTACGCAGAGAGTTGTGAATGCATGGAATGCATTGCCAGCTGTGGTGGTGGAAGCAGAGTCATTGGGGACATTTAAGCGACTGCTAGATTTGTACATGGATAGCAGTGAGTTGAGGGGTGCGTAGGTTAAGTTACTATATTTTATATTAGGATTAAACCTCGGCACATCGTGGGCCAAAGGGCCTGTTCTGTGCTGTACTTTTCTATGTTCTATGTTCAAAGGTCTTGACAGTTGCTGTCAAACCGTAAGTACATAATGTAAATGTATAATATTAGGGTAATTAGAGATGTGCAAGGTAAACATGGGGTCTGTTGAGTAGTTACTCAGGAGTTAGATTATGTATTTAATAGAATATCATTTTCTAAGTAACCATTTCTCATAATTTCATTGGAACCCTCACAGACTCAGCTTTAAATGAAGGTTTTCAGATGGTCCCAGCACAGAGAAATGGCCCAGCATTTATGGAGTCAGAGATGTACAGCATAGAAACAGACCCTTCAGTCCAACTCGCCCATGCCGACCAGTTATCCTAACCTAATCTAGTCCCATTTGCCAGCACTTGGCTTATATCCATCTAATCCTTTCCTATTCATATACCCATCCAGATACTATAAATCGTACCAGCCTCCACCACTTCCTCTGGCAGTTCATTGCATACATGTACCACATTCTGCGTGTAAAAGTTGCCCTTAGATCCCTTTTATATAGCCTAACAAAAGGTGATATAGCTTTAAATTGAGGAGTGAGACACTCAGGACATATACCAGGGGTAGTTTCTTTACTCAGTAGTAGAGGCGTGGAACGGCTTACCTGCAACAGTAGTAGACTTGCCCATATTAAAGGCATTTAAACAGGCATACATATGGATAATAACGGAACAGTATAGGTTAGATGGGCATCAGATTCATTTCACAGGTCGACGCAACAGAGGGCCAAAGGCCCTGTACTTCGCTGTAACATTCAATGTTATATGTATCTTTCCCCTCTCACCCTAAACCTATGCCCTCTATTTCTGGACTCCCCCACACCCCCCAGGCAAAAGACATTGTCTATTTATCCTACCCATGCCCCTCATGTTTTTATGAACCTCTTATAACATCAGATTTTGAACAGCATGAGCTCTTAGGGGCAGGGTACTGGCATCAACAGAGGATTGGCTGTAGCAGAACAGAGTGGGGATAAAAGGGTCTATTTTAAGAATAGCAGTCAGTTACTAGCATGGGGCTTCATGTTGGGACCACGCTATCCATGTTAACAATCTGGATGGAAGAACTTAAGGTATTGTTGCTCAGCTTGCAGATGATATAAAGATAAGTAGGCAATGCTGAAGCAGCAAGACTACAAAGGACATGGACATGTTACAAGAGTGACAAAGAAATGGCAGATAGAATACAATGTGTGAAGAGTGAGATTATGCATTTGGGTTGGAATAAGGCAGAGATGATTTTATGAAGGGGTAAAGGCTTTGGAACTCTAAAGTACAAAGTAACTGGAGAGTCCTGGTTCAGGATTCTCTTCAGGTTAACATGCAGGTTTGGATAGCAGTCAGGAAGGGCAAATAGAATGTTGACATTCATTTCAAGAGGGCTACAATGCAACAGCTGAGATATAACTGCTGAATAAGGCTCTGTTCAGACCACATGTAGAATATTTTGAGCAGTTTTGGTTTCCGTATCTAAGGAAGGATGTCCTGGCCTTGGAGGAGTCCAGAGGAGGTTTACAAGATGATGAAACTTACAGAACACTGAGAAACCTGGGCAGAGTGGTTGTGGAGATAATGTTTCTACTCGTAGCAGACAGAGTGGTTAATCTGTGGAATTCATTGTTGCAGAAGGCTGTGAGTGCCAAGTGCACTTGAGACAGTAATAGATAAGTTCTTGATTTTTTAGGTGACCAATGGTTATGGCGAGAAAGCATGGGAATGGAGTTGTGAAATATATCAGCCATGATCAAATTGGGAGGCAGACTCCATGCGCCGAATAGCCCAGTTCTGTTCCTATATCTTAAGATCGTCTAGAGTAACTCACCCTGTGATTTTGGAAATTAGTTTCCAACAGCACAAACCAGCGGTGCAACAGTATACTCCACATTTGCCTGGACGTGTGCAGCTCCAAGAAGCTTGACACTATGCAGGACAAAGCAGGCCATTTGATGATCACTACATGCATAAGTATTCCCTCCCTCCACCACTGATATTCAGTAGCTGCAGTGTGTGCCATCTAGAAGATGAACCATGGCTCCTTTAACATCACTTTCCAAACCCATGATCATCTTTCTGTAAGCACAAGAGCAGCATACACTGGAGAAAACCACCACCTGAATCTTCCTCTGCCAACACTCACTACCCTGACATGTAAACAGATTACTGTTCCTTCAATATCACTGCATTGAAATCCTGGAGCTTCCACCCCAAGACAATTAAGGGTTCACCTACAGCAAATGTACTGACTCCAAATGGCAGATCACAATCATCTTCACCACAGTAACTAGGAATGATGTGGTCAGTGACTTCAACATCTCACAAATAAAATATAGAAGTCAGGGAATTCCACTTTACACTTATAAAACATCACCTTAAACCCTGTGAATAAAGATACTTAAGCATAAAGTTTCACACCTCCTTGGACAATTTCTTTAGAGTATGTTACAACACGGATTCCGCAAGTTCCATATGCGCATTTCTAATATAAACTGACATTTCAAATGTATGGCCAACAAAAAAAAACTCTGCCAATATCTCCAGATTTGACTTTTCCAGTGGTCTCCAAGCAGCCATGCCCCAGACCCACTTCTGAAAATTTTAATTCAGCCAAAGCTCTGCTATACACAACCAAGTTCTGCTTCTCTTACACCCCTACTCCTGGCTCCCCAATCTCAAGACTTCAAAATCAAAATGCTCATCCTTGTGCTCAAATCCCTTTATGGTATTGCATTTCTTTAACCTTCAATCTGCTTCAGCCCTACAACTTGCCATTCCTCACACTCGAGCTTTTCATACAAACTTAATTCCATTTATGGCATTTAGTAGTGGTATCTTCAGCCAACTAAGTGGAACTGCTTCACTAAATCCCTCTCGTGCTCTACGTCCTCCCATTACTCTCATTAAAACCTTCTTTTCGATAAAGCTTTCGGTCACCTCTCCCATCATCTTCTTTGACTCAGCAACAATTTTATGAGTATGCACCTTTGAAGCTTTTGGGATTTATGTCCAGAAAGACAGAAGAAATGCAACTCATTTAATTGAAAAGAACTGTGTGTGCTTTTGAAAAGTTGTCTATTACAAATGTATTTGCAAACTATTTCATATAATTTTTCATAAAAAATTCAAGATAAAACTTGTATTTATCTACTACTTTTAACATAATCAAATTGCGTATGCTATGACAAA
Source organism: Chiloscyllium plagiosum (assembly GCF_004010195.1). Classification (NCBI taxonomy): domain Eukaryota; kingdom Metazoa; phylum Chordata; class Chondrichthyes; order Orectolobiformes; family Hemiscylliidae; genus Chiloscyllium; species Chiloscyllium plagiosum. Next base: position 21,861,504 of record NC_057740.1, on the reverse strand, counting down.
CAAAATGTAACACTACTGCACATAAGATGACATCAGGGCCGATGACCAAAAGAGATAGGTTTTGAATAAGTGTCTTAAAAGTGGGGAATTCTAGAACATAGGGCTTGACTGCTGAAGGCCCAGTGTTGGAGATATTAAAATTCAAATGTTAGAGAAATCAGAGTAAGTCGAGTAGAGGGACATTTGTGAGTGATAGAGCTGGAAAACATCATATAGAGGCCATGGAAAGATTTGTAAGGATGAAAATTTTATAACTGATGTGCCATTTAAAATAAAGCCTACTTAGTTTAGGAGAATCAAACATTCGTCATGGAGAGGGGTGGACTTAGTGATATTGTGATAGGGTTTGTGATAAGCCATGGTAATCGGTACCTATGTCTTCCTAATGTTTAGCTGAAGAACATTTCTGCTTGTCCAGACATGGGACAAATGGTCTGATAATTTAAAGGCTGAGGTGGCATCTAAGTAACTGAGGGTGAGGCAGAGACGATCATGGAAACTTAAATTGTTTTCAGATTGGGTCACTAAGTGGTAGCGCATAGATGAAAAATAGAAGGCGACTAAAGATTTTTCCTTGGAGGATACTGAACCCAAAGGGCAAGAGCAAGAAGAGGAGCCATTTTGGTTATTCTTTGATGTAACTAGATAGGTAAAATGCGGTTAGGCATTTGAGTTTCCACCTGGCCTGAAAATAGTGGATATGTGTTTCATTTATCAACCAAGTCAAAGACTTCAGTAGAGTCATGATAGCCGGGAATGAAAACTTACCGTTATCATACTCAACTAGATAACATATCTGACTTTGGTGAGAACATTTTTGTGCTGTGGCAGGATGGAAACTTTATAGGAAAGATTAAGAGTTTGGAAAAATTCAGCACAAATTCAGAAAGCAACAACACAATACAGAAGGCAAAAGCTGGAGCAGTAATTTGCAAGGACATAAGAACAGAGTTCTTTTGTTGAAGAAGGGTGATGATGGCAGGTGTGAAAGGATACGACATCAGCTGGTAATAGAAGCTATGAAAGTTGGGTGGTTAATGTAAATAATCTACTCACCCAGCCATGACGACGGATTCTTTATTACTTTGTGAGGTCATTATAGGATAATCTATGACAATTTAAGAGATAAATATTAAAAAAGCCTCCATATCAATCGTCAAACAATTAGAAATAAGTAAACAAATAATTTTTCCATTCAATTTCATTTTATTACTGTAAGGATAGTCATCAATATGGCATCTTATTCCTTAACTGTATGAGTATAGTGATTGAACTAATTTCTAATTGCATATAAAAACTGGACTTACCACATATACTGCCTCTGAAGATTCAGTGACCAGGAGCATAGAGCAGATATTAACAGCTATATAAAAAACCTAAACCAATGCCATATCATAGGGCAACCTTGCTGCAAATATCAACGAGAAGAAAGAACTAGTACTAGCTGAGTAGATTTGAAAGGGCAACTTGCACCATTCTAAATGAAATCAGACTCCTGAAAGTCAGGAAAAATAACTCTGTCAAACAAAAAGTGTGTAATCAAGCAGAAAGGAAAACACTCCCTTAACCAAAATTAAAAAGCCTTGATCAATATTTTGTGGCTAGAGTAGTTGATCAAAAATCACAAGCAGACTGAAGAACATATACAGCACCACCTGACATTTTACTCAGGTAAATTACACTCTGAAAAGTAATAGTTTATAATAATAGGTATTAAAACTGCAAACATAACAACTAAACAGACACTAAACAATAGTTTCCACCAACTTAGTCAGCCTTGCACACTAAGAACAGCACTTAATGTAGGAAATGGGGTCTTGTCTGTCAGCTGAGCCAGAAAAAGCCCCACTTTATTTATCTCCTTTAGGGAAGGTTTGCCATATTAAGTATCACTCAGGCACATAAATGGACTTATAAGGCTGCCCTTAAATCAAGGATGCATGGGGACAAGTTGTTTATAGGTATCGGCTTGTCAATCAGAAATGGTGGCTGTTGTCAGCACAATATCGCCATAAGGTTGTGGATTATCACTGGATCCCAGGTTAGACATGGGAGAAGTACTGCAGGGTGGGGGTGAAGGTTACAGGTAAGGTGGTGTGGCATCAAGGAACCATTGAACAAAGGACCCCAGATGCAGTGCTTTAGTGGTTTGATCATCAGGTGGCCCATCTAGAGTCATACAGCACAGAAACAGACCCTTCAGTACAACCAGTCCATTAGAATTAGAATCCCTACAGTGTAGAAATAGGCCCTTCGGTCTAACAAGTCCACACCAACCCTCCAAAGAGTAACCCCCAGACATTCCCTTACTCTATCATCTATACTTTTCCTCGACTAATTTTTTTAAGATTTGTTTAGATTCCCTACAGAATGGAAACAGGCCCTTCAGCCCAACAAGTCCAGACTGACCCTCCAAAACAGTTAACCCACACAGACCCATTCCCTACCCGATATTTACCCTGACTAATGCACCTAACACTATGGGCAATTTAGCATGGCCAACTCACCAGACCTGCACTTCTGTGGATTGTGGGAGGAAACCAGAGAACCCAGAGGAAACCCATGTAGGCAAAGGGAGAATGTAAAAACTCCACACAGACAGTCGCCCAAGGCAGGAACTGAACCCAGGTCCCTGGTGCCGTGAACCACTTGAGCCACTGTGTTGTCTCCAACCTTCACAACTTTGGATTATGGGAGGACATCAGAGCACCTGGAGGAAATCCATGCAGACACAGGAAGAATGTGCAAACTCTACACAGACAGACAGTCACCCGAGGCTAGAATAAAACCTGGGTCCCTGGTGATGTGAAGCAACAGTGCTAACCACTGAGCCACCGGGCTGGATTAAAACACAGAAACAGCAGAATGAGGCTCTTAAATGAGCATCAGCAGCAAGAGAAGACTTTCTCATGTTTAAGATGGAGTGGTGTTTCCACCTGCCTTCCGCCCACTTGATTAAATGCCAGCCTCCCCACCAAATCCATCTGAGGCAAATGCATCAAATTTCAACAAAAAATCCTAAATCCATTGAATGCCTTAAAAAGAATCATTTGCTATAAATAAATCGAACATAAAACGGCTTTAAAATAATTCCCAATATCAATTTCAAATAAAATAAAAAAATCTGAACCAACAACACAGCACAGAAAAGATCTGCAATTTTTGAAAGACCTCTCCAGTTAATCCCGCCATTTTTCCCATTCACTAAAATTTTCCTAATTTCAAATATTTATCAAATTCCCACTCGATAGTTACCAACAAACCTAAATAATTTTAATTATGAAAAAGATCTTAAGGCTGCAGGAAACATCGCAAATTGATGGTTTTGTGCAATAACTATCTTCCAAACCAGTTCCATTCTCCACAACTGCCTCTGGCAAACATGGGCAGTTAACTGATGACAAAGGATCTGCCCGATCACCTATGTCTTTGTTAACTCTATAACTGACTATTCCAGCACTCTCTGACCATCTTCCAACCTCCATACACTTCAGATCATCTAAATCACTATTGTCCATATAACATGTCAATATCTGATCAACCATCACTGTCACATTCAACCCCTGAATGGCTTCCAGCCCAGCAGGGCCACAACTTTAAATTCTCAACAAAAAGAGCCAAAAAAAAAGCAGATGCTGGAAATCCAGATAAAAACTACTAAAATTGGTGGAGAAACTCAATAGATTGGACAGCATCTGTGGTGTTCTGAAAAAAGGCCATTGGACCTGAAGCATTAATTCTGTTTTCTGTTCATAGATGTTGTCAGACCTGCTGCATTTCTCCAGAAATTTTTATTTTTGCTTTCCATTCTCATCTTCATTTTACAAATTCTTCTACAGCTTCAACCATTTGTTTTTATTACCTTCTCAGCCTTAGAATACTCTGAATTGCTCAAGGTGGGCAGCACGGTGGCACAGTGGTTAGCACTGCTGCCTCACAGCGCCTGAGACCCGGGTTCAATTCCCGCCTCAGGCGACTGACTGTGTGGAGTTTGCACGTTCTCCCCGTGTCTGCGTGGGTTTCCTCCGGGTGCTCCGGTTTCCTCCCACAGTCCAAAAGATGTGCAGGGTCAGGTGAATTGCCCATAGTGTTAGGTAAGGGGTAAATGTAGGGGTATGGGGTGGGTTTCGCTTCGGCGGGTCGGTGTGGACTTGTTGGGCCGAAGGGCCTGTTTCCACACTGTAATGTAATCTAATCTAAGTTATAGACACTTCAGTACCCTGACTTTAATACCACTGAGGACTTAAGCTCTGGAATTTGCTCTAAGGATCTTCATTTCTATTTTGTCTTTTCCCTATAAAACACTGTCTGAACATGCTTATAGACCCCTATCCTGAAATCTCCATCCAAAGCTCTGTGTTAAATGTTATTTGGTCATCATTCCTGTGAAGTCCCTGAGAGTTTTTTTTTTAAAGATATTAAAAACACTACATAAATGCAAACAAAAACAGATATTGCTGGAGATGCTCAGCAGTTCTGGGAACATCTATGGAGAGAAATCATTCTTAATGTTTCAGGACCACTGACCCTTCCTCAGGATGCAAATATATATGCACAATGATAGGCAGCAACTTTTTTATTGAAGAATAGAGGGGTGACCTTATAGAGGTTTATAAAATCATGAGGGACATAGGCAAGTTGAAGAGCAAAGGTCTTTCTCCTAAGATTGGGAGAATTCAAAACTAGGTGGCATTTTTTTTTAAGGTGAGAGAGGAGAAAGATTTGAAAAGGGACCGGAGGGGTAATGTGGTCACACAGAAGTTGGTTGGTAAGTGGAATGAATTGCCAAAGGAAGTGACAGATGCAGGTGCAGTTACAACAATTAAAAGACATTTGGACAGGTGCACAAAGAGGAAAGGTTTAGAAGGATATGGGCCATACATAGGCAAGTGGGACTAGTTCAGTTTGGGAAATTTGGTCAGCAGGGATGAGTTGGATAGAAGAGCCTGTTTCCGTGCTGTATGACTCTATGCAGTCTATACTCAAACATAAAATGCAAGTTGTTGTTGTAATGCTGTGCCATTGAACTCTGTGTTCCTGATGGGCGCATGCGCAGAGACCCCGGCTCACACTGCCCTGGCCGTTAATTAGTTTTTTCGCCTTCTGCATCGCAACTTTAAAAAAAAATCAGAAATATATATACACAAAATGAATCGGAGATTTCCCAACCTGAAGATTTCATCCCTCCACTTTAGATCTCACCAGGCGGATTATAATTACCGCACCTCGTCAGTAAAAAAGAAATTAAGGATTCCATGCAAATAGATCTTAGTTAAAATACCTTTTCTTTAAGTTTATTAATTTGCCATCGTCCGACGAGAATTATGAATTTTTATTTTCTTTTTAAATAATCCAGTAAAGAACCCCCTTCAATTTCAACCCTCGGCGACTTCTCCCCCGCTGGAAGGAGGTACTTCTCAAACAACACTGCTACCGGAAGTAGACGCCCATCTCTGCGCTTATTGGATACGATTCCGCCGCCGATGCAAATATGTATGATAATACCAAATATCGCTCGCTGCGAGTGGTTACCTGGTGTCTCAATTATAAACGTCACAAACACCCGCTGACGGTTACGTTGTATTCTTGACCAGTAGAGAAGCTTCATGCAAATTAACCTGCCCTACCGTCCCGCCCATATCTGGCTGTAACTATACAGGCGTGGGCCGCTAAATGCAACTTGCATCATACTAACTGTACCCTGTAGAGTCTGACAATTAAAACAAAAGGGGTTATTGCGGTGCAGTGATAACGTCCCTATCTCTGATCTAGGAGACCCTGGCACAGTAGGGCTTAAGCCAGAGTTGTCTTGTCACAAAACATTCAAAGAAACAGTTATGAAGAAGGGTCAGTGAACTCGAAATGTAAACCTTGTTTTCTCCCTGCTGCCAGATCTGCTGAGTTTCTGCAAAAAATTCTCAAGAGATACTATCTTTTTTGCAAATCAATACAAAAAAAGCTTACAATGCAAACAGCTGGTTAATAACAATTGAGTATAGAGTTTTTCAAAGCACAATAAGGGATCTTTTGACACACTGTGTAGGTGCTTGTTCATAAAGCATGTATATGCTCCAGTCCTATTTCCAAAACTTGGCACATTGCTTTTGTATGCTATAGCCCATGCGATGGCACTTCAAGTTATCATTTAAATAGTGCTCATTAATTGATCTATTGTCACATTTACCGAAGTACAGTGAAAAGTGTTGCTTAAGAGCAGTACAGGCAGATCATCGTAAGCAAGCTGTACAGATCAAGGGTTATAAAAACAACTCTGGCAGCGACATACAGGTTTCATCGCACAGAGCAGGCACGAGGAGAGATCAACATTAGCGAGATCAGCATAACCTGAGGCTGGAGAGTCCATTCAGCAGTCTAGTAATGCCCAGTCCAGTAAAGCTGTTTCTGAACATGCTGATGCATGTTCAAATGTCTGCATCTTCTGCCTGAGATAAGAGGTTGTAGGAAATTATTACAGGGGTGCGATGGGTCTTTGATGATGTTGGCAGCAATAAGTTGTATAAATGGACTCCATGGATGGAAGGTTGGTTTCTGTGATGGTCTGGGCTATGCACACAACCTTCTGTAGTTTTATGGTCCTGGGCAGAGCAGTTGCCATACAGGCAGTAATGCACCTGTATAGTATGCTTTCAAGTTGGTCAGAGTCTTAAGGGACATGCCAAATTTCCTGAGCCACCTGAAGAAGAGGCGTTTGTTGTGCCTTCTTGACCGTCGCATCTACATGGGAAGTCTAAGACAGGTTGTCACTCTTAGGAACTTGATGCTGTCAACCATCTCAATCTACACTCCATTGATGGTGCATTCTCCTCCTTTCTTGGGGCAATTATCAGTTCTTTAGTTTTGCTAACATTGAGAGAGAAGCTGTTCTCATTGAACCACATCACCAAGCCCCCTCTCTACCTTCTGTATTTTGACTCGTCATTGTTAGATATCCGTCCTACTATGGTGGCGGTGTCAACAAACGTGTAGGTGGCATTTGTTCTGAAATTTGACAACACAGTCTTGGGTGTACAGGGAGTAACAGTAGGGGCTAAGGACACATCCTTTGGGGACTCCAGTGTTGAGTATTGTCTATCTTCACTGATTGCAGTCTGTGTGTCAGAAAGCAGAGGATCCAGTTGCAGAGAGTGGAGCTGAGACGAACATTTCAGGAGTTTTGAGATCAGTCTGGAGGGGATAATGATATTGAAGATGGAACTATAGTGGATAAAGATGAGTCTGACATAGGTGTCTTTGTTGTCCAGATGTTCCAGGGTTGTGTGCAGGGCTAGGTGAGAATGTGTATAGGATATAAGCAGGTAGGGAAAGAATTAAATTGAGTTTTGTGAAACAAGAGGTTCAGCTGAGCATGACTTAGATCAGATAAGAATGTGCAGCTAACAATGGGGTGCTGGAGGCAAGGGTAATGGGTTAACAAGGTGGAAAAGCATTCATTATGTAGAGCCATTTAACAATTTTGGAAGCATTCAATATGTAAGGTCAGTTTAAAAAGGTGAAAAGCCTTCATTATGTGAAGCCAGTTATTCATTGTGTTACAGCAGATGGCTTAATCTTTACTATTAACACTCACTGATCGTAATGGTCACCCAATCAATATGTGTGTTACCTTATCTGGATGCTCCTCCCTGTAAAATGGCTGTATAATTCATTAAGAAACTGCTGTTTGAGAGACAAGACTGGGAACCCATGTCCCTGCGCACACTGGCAACCCATGTCCCTGATCATTCTCTCTCCCTCCAGGGCCCGGACTAAAGATGCATAAGGTAAAGCCATACTGTCCTCCGAGCGTTTTGCTTTAACTGGGGGGGGATGCGGGATGACAGAGGGAGTTGACGTCCACTGCAGACCTGTCGTTATGTCAGTTGGCAAATTGTAAGGGATTGAGGTAGGCTGGGAAACAGGATTTGATGTGGGCCATGACCAGTCTCTCAAAGCATTTCATGAATATTGAGGACAGAGCCACTGGGCAGTAGTTATTAAGGCACATTGCATGTGTTTTCTCAGGTACTGGGATAACGGTGGTCTTCTTGATGCACTAAATCTTGAGGGCTTAACCAGAGACACCATCCAGGCTCATTGCTTTCCTTGGGCTGACTCCCAGGAAGACCGATCTGATGTCTGCAGTGGTGACAGTGGGCACAGGTGTGTCTGGAGCAAGTGTCACCGCACCACTAGCACTCTGCTCAAACTGAGTAGAGAAAGCATTGAGCACATCAGGGTGGGGGGGGTGTCTTTGTCCACTATCTTGCTCTACTTCATTTTGTATCCTGTTATGTTGTTTAGGCCTTGCCACAGGCAGCAGGTATCTGTTTGGTAGGTTTGGGCCTCTAACTTGGTCCGGTACTGCCTATTGACATCGCTGATGGCTTTGCGGAGTTCATATCTGGATTTCCTTTGTTGGACTGGGTCATCCGATTTGAATGCTGCACATCTGGTCTTTAGTAGGGAGTGGATCATCCAAGGTTTACACTTAGAGAACACTCAGTTGACTTCCTTGGTACACAATCCTCCACACATTTGCTAATGATGTCTGTGACGGTGGTTGCGTACTCAGCTAGGTTTTCTGCTGGGTACTTGTACACTGTCCAGTCCACCAATTCCAAGCTGTCCTGGAGACAGTCTTCCGCAGCCTCAGAGTGGTATTGTAGTTCCTTTTGTGAAGACTCCCCCCATTTCAGCTTCTGCTTGTAAGCTGGGAGGAGGAACACAGTGCTGTGACCTACTTTTCCGAAGTGTGGACTGGGGGTGGAGCGGTAGGCTTGACGGATGTGTAGCAATGGACCAGAATGTTCGGTCCTCATGTTGGGTAAGAGATGTGTTGGTCATACTTTGGCAGCACCCTCTTGAGCTTGGCTTAGTTGAGGTCACCGGCCATGATGAATAGGGCCTCAAGGAATTTCATCTAGAGTAGAGTATTTGTGGCAGTATAAATCACATCTAGGGCATTCTTCATACCTGCATGGAGTGGTATACAGACTGCTGTCAGGATGGCAGAAGTGAACTTGATGTCTTAATGGTTCTACCCCCTTTTAGTTTAGATACCATCTGGTGAGGTTTATTACCTCAAATCCTGTATTAACTTTCTGCCACATATACACACACACAAATCTGTGGGGTGACTTTGCATTTGCAGATACATTATATTTTCTTCAAAAAGCACAATCAGTCAATGTGGCATCTTATAAACTCCTACTTTGGAAATAAAAGACACAGACAGACTCCTCACGCCTGAAGTACATTATCTGACTGGAGGTGTCACCTCCTTTATATGGAGCTAAAAATCACAACACCAGGTTATAGTCCAACCACCCGATGAAGAAGCAACAATTCAAAAACCAGTGCTTCCAAATAAACTTGTTGGAATATGACCTGGTGTTGTGTGATTTTTAAACTTTGTCCACCTCAGTCCAACACCAGCACTTCCAAATCATGACTTTTATATTGATAACACCTTAAGTTGTCTCAGGACAGAGACTTGAAACAATTTCTGTGATATGCATATTAAATCAATTGAAACCTGCACCTCTCCTCTAACTGATTAAAGATTTAAGAGCCATCTTACGTGTGTTCAATTTGTTTGTATGAGTTGTATGACCTTTTGATAGTTTCCTTATAAATTCTGTGTGTAAGATCTTCCTTTAAGGTTGTCATGAAGATCTCTAGCTCAGGTTGTGGATGAGGTAGTTGGTTAGCAGCAAATATCGTGCATGATAACCCAGCAGCTTGGCAAGCTATCAACTACCTCAAGATCTTCCTCTCACTAACACCTGATGAAGGAGCGGTGCTCCAAAAGCCAGTGTTTTCAAATAAACCCGTTGAACTATGACCTGGTGTCATGTGACTTTTACCTTGCCCAACCCAGTCCAATACTAGCACCCCTACATCATGCTCTAAGGAAAACAGCCCCAACGTTCCTAGTCTCTCTTTATAGATGAATCATAGAATATAGAACAGTACAGCACAGAAAAGGCCCTTCAGCCCACGATGTTGTGCCGACCACTGATCCTCATGTATGCACCCTCACTTCAGCAAAGGCAAAATCTTGGTAAGTCTGTTCTGCATTGTCTTAATTTTGAAAGAGAAAATGCAGGCCATTATTTGGAAGGCGGCCCTTCAATACACCAATTAAACAGATTTTCAACTTCTCTTGTTCCAAACATTTTCCCCCAGTTACACCTTAAAATTATGTGAATTTTGAAAATCTGTCCATGGAATGTATTTATTACCCACAGAGTTCTAACTGTTCGCAGCACAGATGGAGGCCATTTGGCCCTTCAAACCAGTTCACTCCAGATCAGTTTACTTAGTCCCCCTGGATATCCTTTTACCATAGTCCTTCAAAGATTTCTATTCAGGGGCTTACTTTGAAAGCTAAGATTGAGTTTGCTGCCATCGTCCTTTGAAGCAAGTTCCAGATAACCAATTGCTTAATAAAAATATTTTCTTCATCATGCTCAGTACTTTAGCCAATCACTTTAAATTTATTGATTTGTGACCCATCTACAAATATGAATAGTTTCTCTCTATCTACTCATCCAAATCCTTTGTACATTTGAAAACCTCTATTGATTTTTCCCTTACCCTTCTCAGGAGAACAGCCTAAGCTTCTAACAATCTATTCTCAAAACTGCTGGAGTTGGTTCACACCTGAAGGTGTGAATAGATAGATAATAGATACTCAAAATAGATAGATAATAGATACTCAAAACTGAGCTGAGGAGCTCAAATAATCTGCTAGCCTCATGGACTGGCATATTCCAGACTCTACTATTACCATCAAGTCAAGAAATAGTGAGGATGATAATGAGCAATAATTTCTGCTAATAGGCCTCTCTGACTGCTCACTAGTGAGAATCTCTTCTTGACATCCAGAACTTGGTTAGCAAAAGCGACATTTTGGACTTAACATTGAGAAGGGCCTTGCCACACATCTTACATACCTTTCCCAGATTTCTCACTATAGCCCATATCATTCAGGGTCTGGCAAGAGCTTCTACCCATAGATGTGGATGTACACCACAATAGAGAGCCTTTCCATCATGGCAAAAATGATGTATTAATTTAACTAGTTGGCATAGCCAAAAATACACCTTTGTATGCCACATAGAACAATACAGCTCAGAACATGCCCTTCAGCCCTCGATGTTGCATCGACCTGTGAACTAATCTAAGCCCATCCCCCTACACTATCCCATCATCATCCATATGATTACCCAAGGCCTATTTAAATGCCCCTAATGTGGCTGAGTTAACTACATTGGCAGGCAGGACATTCCACACCCTTACCACTCTGAGTAAAGAGCCTGCCTCTGACATTGGTCTTAAATCTATCACCCCTCAATTTGCAGCTATGCCCCCTCATACAATCAGACATCATCATCCTAGGAAAAAGACTCTCACTGTCCACCCTCTCTAATCCTCTGATCATCTTGTATGTCTCTATTAAATCCCTTCTTAGCCTCCTTCTCTCCAATGAGAACAGATCCAAGTCCCTCAGCCCTCCATACCAGTCAACATCCTGCTAAATCTCCTCTGCACCTTTTTCCAATGCTTAAAAACAATACCAGGGTATAAATAATAAATAAATAAGTGCATAACAGTCAATTTTTAAGCACACTTTATGTTGGACAAGTGGACTGAAACTGTTAGCATTACATTATTTTTGATATACTGGAATGCAAGATACACTTTCACAGCTGTTGCCATAGGAGCCTTGTTGATAGCAACCAGTCGGAAAAACATTTCAATTTATAAATAAGAGATGTCGCCATTGCAGCCACAGCTATTATCTGCTTTGCTTTGTAAAATGAATTCTCTAGATGACAATCTTTATGTTCCACGAAGAACCTTAGAAGAAAAATTTCCACAGACGTCTGATAGGTAAGACAGCATTCCTTGTTGAATTCGTTGTTATTGAATTGAATGAATGAACCCATGAAAAGTAAAACAGCGCATGGGGAAATTCTCTGCAAGTAATTTCAGGTGAGATATCAAACACATTTTTGAGTAACACCAAAAGAGTCAGTTTCTGGGAACATTTGCCTGTGACTGATCTCCCCAGGAAGTGTTACAGCTGCTAATTTGATATTCAATATCCCTTGAAAACTCTATTATCTTTCTTTTTACCAGTATTATCAACCTGATGGCTGCCTTTCATTCACTGTGAATCTCACGACTTCCATCAGTCCCTTGCTCTGCTGCAGCACCAAGGCTTCCAGTCAGAGTACAATTATTGATGTAATTTTTCTCCATGATGCATCACCTCACAATTTGCCATTCTTTCACAGTCACTGGGTTAAAACCCTGGAACCTCCTTTACATCACTCTGAATGCTTATATCAGATGGACTGCAGAAATTGAAGCAGACAATTCGCCAGCCCTTTGTCAATGATACTCACATCCCATGGACAACTTTTAAAAAAAAACAATTACTGGCACTGAGTTTCAATGACTACAATTTAGTCTACTACTATCATTTCACAGTTTCTTTTAATTATTTTAAAGAATTAACTTTTATTCCTAACTTTGCTTTCATCTGCAAATATTTGAACCACTTTCTGTGGGCTGATAGACAATATATACTGAAGACAAACCATTGCAAAGTGGAACCATTACCACATTCAATCATTCTGAAAATCTTCCTGAATTCCTACCCTTTCCTCTCTTCTAACCAACTTTAATCCAGTTTGGTATTCTCCTGTTTGATATTCTCCAGTTAATTCCATTCTCCTTAATGTTTTTCTAGAAATCTCTTGTGTGGCACATTATCAAAAAAATGTCACGAGGTCCATGAATATCCCAGCTACTGTATCTGTTCTGTTTGAAAGATATTATGATGTTTGTCAATTAACCAATTTTTGCACATTGTGAAACCACGCATATAATTGAAAATATCGGTATACAAACAACCAACCAAAGCCTTGCCATAATACTACTGAAATGCTATAAGTAGAATTGCAGGTAGATAGGATAGTGAAGGCGACTTTTGGTATGTTTTTCTTTATTGGTCGGAGTATTGAGTATCGGAGTTGGGAGGTCATATTGCGGCTGTACAGGATATTGGTTAGATCACTGTTGGAATATTGTGTGCAATTCTGGTCTCCTTCCTATCACAAGGATGTTGTGAAACTTGTAAGGGTTCAGAAAATATTAGCAAGGAGGATTTGAGCTATAGGGAGAGGTTGAATAGGCTGGGGCGAGTTTCCCTGTGGCGTTGGAGGTTGAGGGGTGACCTTGTAGAGGTTTATAAAATTATGAGGGGCAGGGATAGGATAAATAGACAAAATCTTTTACCTGGGGTGGGGGAGTCCAGAACTAGAGGGCATAGGTTTAGGGTGAGAGGGGAAAAGATATAAAAGAGACCTGAGGGGCAACTTTTTCACACAGTGGTTGGTACATGTCTGGAATGAGCTGCCAGAGGAAGTGGTGGAGGCTAGTGCAATTGCAACATTTAAAAGGCATTTGGATGGGTATATGAATAGGAAGGATTTGGAGGGGTATGGGCCAGGTGCTGACAGGTGGGACTAGATTGGGTTGGGATATCTCGTCGGCATGGACGGGTTGGATCGAAGGGCCTGTTTCCATGCTGTACATCTCTATGATCTATGACTCCTCTTCTCAACCTCTCCCTTCACCTTGATGAGGTGAACATTGGGTTAAACTTACCACCAGTCACCTCTTTCTGATGAGGGAGCAGCCCTCTGCTTTGATAAGACTATGGCGACTTTACTTTTGTAGTGTGGAGAACGTGAAATTCACTATCACTGACAATAGTGGAGGAGCTGAATATCGTTAGATATTTAAGAAAACGTTAGATAAACAAGGCCGATGGAAATAATACACAATGCTTGCATGTTGACCTTAACTAGCTTCTCTCTTGAAGTCTGCAGTGATTGAAAATTAATCACAAATTATTCAGTTCCAACACCAACATTTTAGGATAAGAAAATTAGTAATGCTAACAGAAACCAATTGGAATAAGTTTTTTTTAAAAATCAAAATGTATTGCCCCATATTTCATAAGGAATTTCTCCAATCAATTGCTGCATGTACAATTTAAACAGGGTTCTGTTGATACTTTGGCAAAGCTGGGTGTCAATTCAAACAATGTCAGTCTCAAGGAAAGTATTGTGTTTACGGATACATTTTCAGATCTATGATGTGTTTTCAAAAACATATAAACCTACTCTACTTTGAACCAGACACTGTGATGGCAATCAGTATCAAGATTAGAGTGGTGCTGGAAAAGCACAGCAGGTCAGGAGCATCCGAGGAACAGGAAAAATTGATGTTTCAGACAAAAGGCCTTCATCAGGAAAGGGCTTTTGCCTGAAACATCGATCTTCCTGCTCCTCGGATGCTGTCTGACCCACTGTACTTTTCCAGCACCACACTAATCTTGACTCTAATCTCCAGCATCTGTAGTACCCATTTCTGCCACTGTGATGGCAATACTGCCTTAGAGTGAATGCGGAGCAGTACAAATTATACCTGAGGTCTGCAGAACTGAAAGGGAGGATGAATTATATTTGTGCCAAAACAGGTAACCTGATTTGAATACAAATACCAATTGTGCCACACCACTAGAATGAATTAACTTGCTGTGGCAACCTCTTTTTCTCTATGAATAATGACTACAACGAATATTGGGAATTTTAGTGAAATTTTAGGATGATTTAGAGGCTGTGGTGACTATTTTGGATATTACTAATTGGTTGAATTTCTGTTTAAACAGATGCTTGGAAAAATTACCTCTAATATTTACAGCCACAGAATAATCATTTATTAAAAACAGAAGGATTATTTTTCATAAACAAAGCATGCTTTTGCCTTCATTGAATCTATTATCATATTTTATGTTGCACAATCCTTACAAACCATAAGTAAATAGTTTACAGTAAAATTTGAAACTTTATAATACATAACACATGTCTTAACCCTAAGCATTTTTTTAAAAAATAGCTTTTTATAAGTCTTGCACAGCCACATCTTTGTTGGCATGAATATGTTCCTTCAGAACTGACTAAAATATTGGCAATGGCATAATAGATCCTTGTATTGAATGCTTCAGCTCGTTATTTTGACCACTAGCAACACAGCTGAAGCAATAATGTTGCTTTCAAAGTGGCTTCCCAAATGTGTTAATGTCACACCCCACCTATAAAATAAAATAGCTCAGGAAGTGTCACATTTTCCCGTATTGGTTGCACTGTTCTTTTCAAACTTTACCACTCCCATGTTTTCTTTTGATCTTTTATACTTCATGGATGATTCCAAAAGACCAAGTAAGTATCTCATTCTCATAATGTACAGTAACATAACACCATAACTTAATGACATTGCCTAAGGCAACAATCATATTGATCAAAACATTTTGGAATAGTGAAATGACCTGAGCAGCCAAATAGCCTACCCCTGTTCCTATTTCTTATCCTCATGAATCAGACAAAGAGGCAAAAATTAAGAGCTGGAATTTTGAATCAAATATATTTGCTAAATTGAACTTAAATATACTCAATGACTGGCCTCCACAGTCTTCTGTGGCAATGAATTCCATAGATGGTTATGGGAGAAAGCAGGAAAATGGGGTTGAGAAACCTATCAGCCGTGATCAAATGGCGGAGCAGATCCGATGGGCCAAATGGCCTAATTTCTGCTCCTTTGGTCTTATTGACCTAAAGTAATTTAATATACATATTACTTTACTGAACCTTCAGAAGTCAGATATCGACCAACTTGATAGAGTTTTTTTGACGAATTAATGGAGATGGTTAACAAAGATAGTCGGATTGATTTTCTGTATGTGGACCTTCAAAAGACATTTGATTAGATATCACAAATTTACAAAATTGGTTAAGGAAAAGAAGCCAGAGAAACAGCAACAAGCAGTTATTTTTCAATCTCGGGGCAAAGTTTACAGTTTCCTCAGGAACCAGTGTTGAGGTTGCTATTCTTTTTTGCATTTCCATTCATAGATTTGTTATAGTATAAGGTGCATGGTCCATGTGAAGGAGAGTTCTACTGAATGGGATAGAGCTCGAGTCAGTGGCTGGAAATTTGGTTCAAGTGGAAATTCAGTGCAAATGGAGAAGAAAAATGTTTTCGGTTTACCATAAGAATGAATTGCTCCAGAATGAAAAATGAGTGGGAAAGGATAAAGGGCATAGATCAAGAGGCTGACCTGGAGAAAGGCCAGTGGCAGAATAATTTCATCAACAACCTGAACTGATTAAATTATTGGCAATGGCATAATATGGCACGATTTGATTTGGTTTATTATTATCACATGCACCAAGGTAGAGTAAAAATTATTGTTTTGCATGCCAACCAAACAAATCACACCTTATATAAGTACATCAGGGTAATAGAACAGAATGCAAAGAAGTGGGGAATATTCCTCGTGTTTAAAGTGAACATAACTTCTTTAGATGTCCAGTGCTTTTCTTGTCTCTTAAAAATAGCTGCTAAATATAAAATTGATAGAGTGGTGTTGGAAAAAGCACAGCAGGTCAGACAGCATCCGAGGATCAGGAAAATCGACGTTTCGGGCAAAAGCCCTTCATCAGGAAGGGCTTTTGCCCGAAACGTCGATTTTCCTGTTCTTCAGATGCTGTCTGACCTGCTGTGCTTTTCCAGCACCACTCTGATCTAAACTCTGATTTCCAGCATCTGCAATCCTCACTTTTGCTTATAAAATTGATAGAGCTGGGTTTTTTTTACTAAAACTATATCATAACAGTAAAGCTTAAAGAATAGGGAATCTAGAGTGATTAATTTACAAATTAAATCAATACGATAGGGATAGCAGGATGGGTGATGTGTTGCTGCTGCAGCATGTGACAGCTGATGGACACAAGGTAATCCAGAGTGAACACACCTGTACTAAGTGTTTGAAGCTCAAGGGCATAAGTGGATTTTCAAAAAAAAAATTACATTGTATCTCTTATGTGCCAAATTGCCAAGATTAAGGCATATGGGAGGATACATGTTTTGAAACCAAAACATTATTTTGAAATCCATGCAATGGAAGTGGATTGTACTTGTTGCATTGTAAATGAAGCTAGAGTACTGCTCAGGCAGTGAAGGTAGGAATGTGTGCCCTGATGTTGAAGAGAATGCATTTCCAAGTATGAAGAGGTCTCTGGAAGATAGAAAGCAAAGAGCACAAAAGCTCTGTTCTGTTCAAACTGATGGAATATGGATACGCAGGTGCACCTGAAACCTGCGAGTGCACCTCTGTTGTTTCCCATTTATATAATTAACTTTTCATGGGTCACGCAGAAGAATGTTATTGAACTTTCATGATCAAACCAGGGGAATACAGATGAAGGAAAAATGCAGGAAATTATTAAACAACTTAAACAAGTTAGCAGCATTAATAAGTAGATGTCAGGTGCAGTGCAGTGCAAAGAAATACATGGTATTATATTTTAGAAAAACACATCGTTAAATATCATTAATTGAATGCATCTCCCCAGAGTGAATAAACAGAGGTATCCAATAATGACAATTAGCTTCAATATAGTTCCTTTAAAGCAGCAGAATGTCCCATAGTGCTTCATGGGAGCAGTATCAAACAAAATGTGTTGGGGTGAAGAGATTACTAAACAATTGGACAAAGGTGTAAGTTTTAAGGTTAATCTTAGAAGGATTTCAATAACATAGAATCAGAGAGGCTTAAGGAAGAAATTCCTGAGATTGGGACCTAGGCAACTGGACATTAGCCTCTGTTGGTCTGATGAGAATCAGCTGCACAAGGTATCAAAATTGGAGTGCAGAGATCATTGGTAAAGATGGTGGTGGAGAAGGTGGGCTGAGCTCGGGCATTGTCTGCTCCCATCGGCTTTCTTCCTCTTTTTTCCCTTCTTTTCACTTTGTTTCCTTTTCTTTCTTAATTTATTTCTTTTTTGGGTCTGGAGAGTGGCAGGTGAGGGAGGAGGGCTCCTGCCAAGGCAGCAGTGGTGGCAATACCAAGATGAGGCAGATGAGGCTCCAACCCAGCTCAGGGGGTCTCCTGGTGAGTGACGAGCAGGTCTCAGGCTGACCCCTCCCCCACCCCCAGCCCAGATTCACAGGCTAGGCCAAGGCTCGGGATCCGCAGCAGGGCCTGGGCACCTGAAGGAGGTGAGAGGGCGGTCTCAGCACAGCATGGGCGCGGTGCTATCCTGGTGTGGAGGCCTCTTCCCCATATGGAGGCCTTCTTCGTGTTCAGCTTTCAGTTATTCCAGTGGCCTAGCAGGCAGTCTCATCCAGAAGAGGCGGCCTGGCGTGGTGGTCTTCTTTGGTGGAGGTTTCCGGCTCAGTGTTCCAGCAGCCGGCGTGACCACCTTGACCTGGGATGGCGATCTCATCTTCAGGGTATTCTATCGTTCCTTAATTGGCTTTCCCCAAACCCAGAAGCCATTAATTGAGCTGTGATGAACTTTGAATTAATATTTCTTTTTTCATTATGTGACTTCTGTCATTGATGTAGGTGCTGCGGTGGGGCGAATTATAAAACTTTTCACTGTATTTTTCATGTAAAAATATAAATGACCATAAATTTCTATTCTATTCTATCCTTACGGCTTGTAGGGCTGCAGGACGTTATAGAGCTAAGGAGAAATGAGGCTTTTGAATGATTTGAAAACAAGAATAAAAATTAAAAATCTGTGCGTCAGTGCCAGTGTAGGGCAACACCCCAGAGTATAGATACATGAAACTAACGTGATTTTCTAACGCAAGCTTCTCATTGGAAAATGGGTGATCAGCAGAGCAAAACCTGGAATGGACTTTTTATAACCATTTGCCCACCTGAGCCAATTTTCAGCCAGGACTTTGATTGGTTTGCTCACATACTGGCCCAAAATAAGTAAGATGGGAGTCTGTTTAAACATTCAATTCATGGTCTTATTCTTACAATTGATGCATGAATTTTTGCGATAAATTCTTTGTCCTATAATCCTACTCCACTAGCTACCTGATGAAGGAGCAGCGCTCCAAAAGCGTGTACTTACAAATAAACTTGTTGGACTATAACCTGGTGTCATGTGATTTTTAACGTTGTCCACCCCAGTCCAGCTCAGGCACCTTCACATTATAATTGCAAAGTGCATGCTAGTTCCATTTGATCCAAGTATTGAGATGCCCAACTGATACTTTATAAGAGAACATGACTTCATTAACAGTAAAGGACCATCTTCTATTCCATCCACTCACAGCACTTGGCTGCTGCAGATAATGGCTGTACTGAAATGCCCCCAGACAGTCTATAGCTTGATGTGCATTTGTTATGGCATCCCAAAATTCAAACCATTTTGGACTGTCGCATTGTGTTGACATCATGAGAACATAGTCAGTGTAATTTCCAGTTGATGCCCAGCAGAAAATCTCCCTTCTAGATCTTTAAGAGTAGAAATGCAGATAGCAGAGACAACATTGAGATCATTGATACTGAATTTTCATATAGAGGATCATTCAGTAGTATTGGGGGATGAGTTGATATTAAGATAACAATTAGGTTATTTGCATAGAATCCTGACAGTGCGGAAGCAGGCCATTCAGTCCATCAAGTCCACACCACTCCTCTAAAGAGCATCCTACCTAGACCCACCCCCTACCCTATCCCTGTAACCCTGCATTTCCTATGGCCAGCCCACCTAACTTGCACATCTTTAGACAGTGGGAGGAAACCACAGCACCCAGAGGAACTACACGTAGACATGAGGAGAACATGCAAATTCCACACAGTCAGTCATAAAGTCATAGAGATGTACAACATGGAAACAGACACTTCGGTTTAACTCATCCATGCCGACCAGATATCCCAACCCAATCTAGTCCCACCTGCCAGCACCCGGGCCAAATCCCTCTAAACCCTTCCCATTCGTATAGCCATCCAGATGCCCATTAAATGTTGCAATTGTACTAGCCTCCACTTCCTCTGGCAGCTCATTCCATACATGAATCACCCTGTGTTTGAAAACGTTGCCCCTTAGATCGCTTTTATATCTTTCCACTCTCACCCTAAACCTATGCCCTTTAGTTCTGGACTTCCACACCCCAGGGAAAATACCTTTTCTATTTATCCTATCCATGCCCCTCATTATTTTATAAACTTCTATAAGGTCACCCCTCAGCCTCAGACGCTCCAGGGAAAACAGTCCCAGCCTATTCAGCTTCACCTTATAGCTCAACTCCTCCAACAACTCCTGGCAACATCCTTGTAAATCTTCTCTGAACCCTTTCAAGTTTCACAGCATCCTTCCAACAGGAAGGAGACCAGAATTGCACGCAATATTCCAACAGTGGCCTAACCAATGTCCTGTACAGCCGAAACATGACATCCCAACTCCTGTACGCAATACTCTGACCAATAAAGGAAAGCATACCAATCGCCTTCTTTACTATCCTATCTACAGCGACTCTACTTTCAAGGAGCTATGAACCTGCACTTCAAGATCTCTTTGTTGAGCAACACTCTCTATGACCTTACTATTAAGTGTATAAATTCTGCTAAGATTTGTTTTTCCAAAATGCATCACCTCGCATTTCTCAAAATTAAACTCCATCTGCCACTCCTTAGTCCAAATAGATCATGTCCATGCTCTGCCCTCGTCAATTCTGTTTGTTATTTTTTCATAAAACTCAATTAAGTTAGTGAGATATGATTTCCCGTGCACAAAGCCATGCTAACTATCCCTAATCAGTCCTTGCCTTTCCAAAATGTGTCCCTCAGGATTCCCTCCCACCACCAATGTCAGGTTCGCTAGTCTATAGTTCCCTGACTTGTCCTTAACTACCTTTCTTAAAATGGTACCACTTCAGCCAATCTCCGGTCTTCTGGCACCTCACCTGTGACTATTGATGATACAACTGCAATTCTGGTCTCCTGCCTATCGGAAAGATGTTGTGAAAAGATTTACAAGGATGTTGCCAGGGTTGG
Source organism: Chiloscyllium plagiosum (assembly GCF_004010195.1). Taxonomy (NCBI): domain Eukaryota; kingdom Metazoa; phylum Chordata; class Chondrichthyes; order Orectolobiformes; family Hemiscylliidae; genus Chiloscyllium; species Chiloscyllium plagiosum. The sequence continues at coordinate 21,840,563 of NC_057740.1, read as the reverse complement.
AGGATTTGAGCTATAGGGAGAGGCTGAACAGGCTGGGGCTGTTTTCCCTGGAGCGTTGGAAGCTGAGGGGTGACCTTATCAAGGTTTAAAAAAATTATGAGGGGCATGGATAGGATAAATAGGCAAAGTATTTTCCCTGGGGTTGGGGAATCCAGAACTGGAGGGCATAGGTTTAGGGTAAGGGGAAAGATATAAAAAAAGAGACCTAAGGGGCAACCTTTTCACAAAGAGGGTGGTATGTGTATGGAATGAGCTGCCAGAGGAAGTGGTGGAGGCCAGTGCAATTGCAACATTTAAAAGGCATTTGGATGGGTATACGAATAGGAAGGGTTTGGAGGGATATGGGCCGGGTGCTGGCAGGTGGGACTAGATTGGGTTGGAATATCTGGTCAGCGTGGACGGGTTGGGCCGAAGGGTCTGTTTCTATGCTGTACATCTCTATGACTCTAACTATCTCAACAAGGGGCCCAGCAATCACTTCCTTAGCTTCCCACATAGTTCTAGGGTACGCCTAATCAGGTCCTGAGGATTTATCCAGTTTTATGCATTTCAAGGCATCCAGCAGTTCGTTCTCTGTAATATGGACATTTTTCAAGATGTCAACGTCTATTTCCCCACATTGTATACCTTCCATGTCCTTCTTCACAGTAAACACTGATGCAAAATACTCATTAATATCTCTCCCACTTCCTGCGGCTCCACACAAAGGCCCTCTTGCTGATCTTCTTATTGTATTATAGACACCGGAATCGTCAGTGGGAAATTGAGAAACAAATTTGTGAGGAGATTTCAGTTATCTGTAAGAATAATACGGTGGTTATGGTAGGGGATTTTAACTTTCCAAATATAGACTGGGACCGCCATAAGGATTACACGGAGAGGAAATTGTTAAGAGTGTACAAGAAAATTTTCTGAATCAGTATGTGGATGCACCTACTAGAGAAGGTGTAAAACCTGACCTACACTTGGGAAATAAAGCAGGGCAGGTGACTGAGGTGTCAGTGGGGGAGCACTTTGGAGCCAGCTACCCTAATTCTGTTAGTTTTAAAATAGTGATGGAAAAGGATAGTCCAGATCTAACAGTTTAAGTTCTATGTTGGAAGAAGGCTAATTTTGACGGTATTAGGCAAGAACTTTCGAAAGCTGATTGAGGGCAGATATTCGCAGGTAAAGGGATGGCTGGAAAATGGGAAGCCTTCAGAAAGGAGATAATGAGAGTCCAGTGATGGTATATTCCTGTTGTTCGGGTAAAAGGAAAGGCTATTAGTTGTAGGGAATGCTGGATGACTCAAGAAATTGACGTTTTGGTTAAGAAAAAAAGGAAGCATATGTCAGGTATAGACAGCAGATTTTAAAAGTTTTAAACTGACAATATAACAAGAATCTTATATTCTTGTGAAGAATAGTTTGAAATTATTCAAAATCTTTCCTTTTAGTTGGGGCTCCAATAGTTAATAACATCAGTTAGCAGATCTCTAGAGAACAACATTTCAATCTACTTTTTCCTTTCATGGAAATCCGAGTGAATCCTTAGAAGAGTATAAAGGCAGTAGGAGTATACTTAAGTGGGAAATCAGGAGGGCAAAAAGGGGACATGAGATAGCTTTGGCAAATAGAATTAAGGAGAATCCAAAGGGCTTTTACAAATACATTTAGGACAAAAGGGTAACTAGGGAGAGAATAGGACTCCTCAAAGATCAGTCACCGAGAATTCATTAGTAAATTATCATTATTTCTAATCTATAATCATCTTTGCCAACTGAATTTCTGACTGAGACCAATTTTATTTTTAAAATCTATGGCAATTGTAATGAAAGGAAAAAGTAGATTGAAATGTTGTTCTCTAGAGATCTGCTAACTGATGTTATTAACTATTGGAGCCCCAATTAAAAGGAAAGATTTTGAATAATTTCAAACTATTCTTCACAAGAATATAAGATTCTTGTTATATTGTCAGTTTAAAACTTTTAAAATCCATTTGGTTCCCATGTTTCTTCCTCTCAGACTTGATTTTTTTTCATTTCAGAGACTTACAGACTACACATGTGACAGTAAAATCTACACCTATTATTAAAAATTCTGTTTACTGGAAAGCAACAGAAAGGGCTCCTGGGCAGATGTGTTATACAGGAATAACAAACCTCAACAGCAGAGCAACTTATAATAGGTGGCTCAAGTCTTATACCGAAAGAGAGAAGGAAAGTCTTCCACCTGGTACTGTACAGTCTGAGTTTTCAAATTATTTATAATGTGCATTTTCTGAGCTGAGTACTTAGGACAAATAATACTGTCTTAACGCGTGACCACCATGACATTGTCCCCACCAAACAACCACATCATGATGAACATATCTATCAGATTACCAGCATATGCATCACTTAACAAAGTGACATATACTGCATTACCATCATCATCATGTGTATAAGTTTAACTCCATTATTTGTATTACATTAAAAATGTTCTCATGTGATATCTCACTTGTGATACAATCACATAACAAATTGGTGTTATAAACAAAATAGAAGCAAATTATAAGCATTTATCTTATTATCATCATGTGTATCATTTTAACACTGTCACATAAGCACTTCATACCCGGAGGTGATTTGGTGGTGGGAAACGCCAGTCAGTTATGTGAGATAACACTTCTGGATACAAAAAAAAGTACTTAATACCATCACACGTTTCATATTGAATGCTATTGAAGATATTAATACTATTATGATAATTTACATAGATCACATTATCACCGTAGATGTATTACCAACACATTTATCACATTGTCATCATAACACAATTGTTGTTGCAATTCTTGGAATTACTATTGTTCATCTGTTAATTAATTATAAAACTATATGGTTTTATTTTATTTCAAACATGAATGCACCCACTTGCTTTTATTGTTTATAGTTTGTGCGAAGATTGTGCGATTTATTGTTTATTTCTAAAATCTTATGGAATGACCTCTAGACAGTCAAGACCTACCTGAAACACTGTTTTTGTCTGAATGTTCAAAATATTTTCAAATTCCTTTACAAATCCCTGCAATCCAGCATCTTACCTTCTTACCACACCAAACAGCCCTTCATAAAGTCAGAAAGCACCCTTCCCTATGATGATGATCTCCTTCACCACACCACCTCAATATTATTGTTTCTTAAATAATTGACAATTCCAGCCTCCTTCAAAGTCTCTCCTCTGTAACCTGGCTCTGTGCGACTATACACATATGGTGCCAGCCATGATTTCCAGAATGAGTCCAATACATCTCAATTGCTTCCCTTCTCTCCCTTGCTTAGTTATCCCTGGAATACTACATTGATCTCTGCCTGAAACTCATTTTCCCCTCGATGCCATGATACAGAGATACATTCATATTTGTTCTGTCACCGAGCCTTGTCACCTCTCCTAACCCATTGTTTGTTATGGTGTTGTCAGATTCCCTGTTCTTGAATGACTCATAACTTTATCCAGCTTACACTTTGGAAAACCTAAAATATCTTCTTCAGTCACTTCCAAAAGGTATTTTCCCCAGCACCGATTCCTTCCCCATGTGTTTAAGAGTCAGAGATGTACAGCATGGAAACAAACCCTTCGGTCCAACCCGTCCATGCTGACCAGATATTCCAACCCAATCTAGTCCCACCTGCCAGCACCCGGCCCATATCCCTCCAAACCCTTCCTATTCATATACCCATCCAAATGCCTCTTAAATGTTGCAATTGTACTAGCCTCCACCACATCCTCTGGCAGCTCATTCCATACATGCACCACCTTCTGTGTGAAAAGGTTGCCCCTTAGGTCTCTTTTTTTATATCTTTCCCCTTACCCTAAACCTATGCCCTCCAGTTCTGGATTCCCCAACCCCAGGGAAAATACTTTGCCTATTTATCCT
>NC_057740.1:21822144-21836639 GCF_004010195.1 Chiloscyllium plagiosum | reverse complement strand
TATTCCAACAGTGGCCTAACCAATGTCCTGTACAGCAACAACATGACCTCCCAACTCCTGTACTCAATACTCTGATCAATAAAGGAAAGCATACCAAATGCCTTCTTCACTATCCTATCTACCTGCGACTCCACTTTCAAGGAGCTATAAATCTGCACTCCAAGGTCTCTTTGTTCAGCAACACTTCCTAGGACCTTACCATTAAGTGTATAAGTCCTGCTAAGATTTACTTTCCCAAAATGCAGCACCTCGCATTTATCTGAATTAAACTCCATCTGCCACATCTCAGCCCATTGGCTCATCTGGTTTGTTTGGACTCCAATATGCACACACTAATTAAGATCCTGACACCTGGGCTTATGATGTAACAAGCCCTTAATAAATATTACAGCAGAATTTATTTCATGACAGTGTTATTATATTTATTACAAGTTTGTTATATCTATTTAAAATCTTCTACAGTCCAGTTTCCACCTTGTAGTTTCCGTTAAAATCAGCCCAGTTTAGCCAAGTAGCCACAGATTACATTTGTACGTTTTCACACTCACATTTTACAACCTGAGCAAAAGGTAATCTATTAGTCAAAAAAAAAGCTTTGCATTGAGGTTTATTCAAGTGACATGACCATTCTGTGTGCTGATACTATTAGGATCAGTAAAGTTTGCTCATGGTGCAAAAGATGGCATCTTATGGACAGTCAACCTTTCTTTGGTGGAATGGAAGCTGTGTAGCAATGCTCATTTCTATCATTAGGTGGCAGCAGTGCGTCATGAAAGTTTAACAAAATAATTTCCCCCAGTGTGGAACATCTTGAGTGGTCACTATGGTTGTGTTTCGCTGTGTGATAATCTATCATCCCTAGAATTTCAAACACACGAGTACAATATATTACAAGGCGAAGGATTTTATTCTAGGTGTTTTTTTTCACATGTATGACATCCCAGAGATGCATTAATACAATTTATGTCCCAGAATCCACTTCGACCATTCAGATTTGGATAACCTACAGAAAATCAGAAAACCTGTTCATCCATATGTGATCAGACATGTACAAATCAAAAGTACAAAATCTGCTGTTTTATCCACAAACTGACTGATGTGGACACTAGCCACTGGTTGGTTCTGATGTTCACTGTTTAAAGCTCAGCAGAGGGGTCATCAGAGGGACTGTTACATTTTGTGCTAGAGTTTGAAAGTATGTAAGCATCTCTTTGTGCAGCACAGTAATTTAATCATCCTATCACTAGAAGGATAACGCTTCATTACAACTGGTGCCCTTTACTCATTCTAATCCCAGAACACAGAAAATCTCGTTTAAGCATGGTTTAAAATTCTATCATGCCCAGACGACATTTGCTGATGCCATTTCCCACAACATTTTCCTGCAACTCAGGTAAATGACTGAATGCACATTCTACAGTCCATTTACCTGGTTCTGTCTAGTGGATCAGTGAGATCTCTGAAAAACAAAGGAACGATCTGGACCTGCTATGCTGGGATCTGTACACAGGAGATCTTCCAACTTTACAAAATATTTACAATATCAATGAAGCAAATCACTTTGTTAGACTTCACTATTCATGTCAAAACTTATAGAATGAACAAGTGGTAATAGCTGGCTAAACAAAGGAATGCCTGTACTTTCCACTTAGTCCCAAATGTGCATAATGCAATAAGGCATCTACCTTCACTGATTGGGTCCCTTTTTTCCTCCAATCATAATAGTTACCAAAGCAACATATGTCTCATCCATGTTCACATTACACTTCTCAGCTTAAATAGCTAACTGTACTTCATTGAACCAGGTGAATGTTTCAATGAAATAAATTTTATGTTCATTCCATGTGACTCAAGTGGCAATACACACCAATACATACAAGAATGTACTCCAGACCCTGACAGGGCTAAGTTTGGCTAGCTCATTAGATGGGTGGTCTCTTGTGTAGAGGTTTTGGAGAGGAGACTAACCAAGAGAAAGGATATGGCAGCATTGCAGGAAAGCCATTTAAGTAATGTCACCCAGAGCGGGACAGAAAGGGGCAGAGTGTACAAAAATACATAAAACAATCAGCAAATAAACTCATGGGGGAAAATGGTAGATGCAAATTAATGGCAAATTATTTGGAACAAAACAAATGAAGTAAATGGGTGTGAACTCATTAGCATTACAAAGATAAGATTGCAAGGAAATTAAAGCCGATAACTAAATATTGTGGTATTTCAAAAAGGTTGAGCAGGAGGAAAGTGAGGTGAGGCACCTTTGTTAGTGTGAGATGGAATAAGTACAACAAGTAAAAGATTTTGGATCGGAAGATATTGAATCTGTATGGATAGTGGTCAGAAATAAGGGGAAGAAGACACTGGTTGGAGTATTCTACAGGGGCTTCCTAACAGTAGCTACACTGTAAACGTCAGGAGATAATATGGGCATGTTAAAAAGAAAAGGCAGTATATTAATGATAAGTGACTTTCATCTTCATGTAGATTGGGAAAATCAAATTGACAGAGGTTACCATATGATATCCCAGTACAATCAGGAATCAACCTATTTGGGATCTGGTAATGTAAAATGAAGCAAGTTTAATAAATAATCTCATGGTAAATGATCCCCTGGAAAACAGTAGCTATAACTTGGTAGAATTTACATTCAGTTTGAGAGGGAGAAATGTGGATTCATCAACAACTGTGAAGTTTAAATAATGATATTTTTAAAAAGAATGACAGCAGAGTTGGCTAGAGTGGATTGGGAAAGGAGTTTAGCAAAAAAGATGGTTCAGGAATAGTGGCAAATGTTTAAGAAAACAGTTATAACTCACAGCAACATAAAACTTTAATTAGGCCATACTTGAACACTATGTGCAGTCCTGTTACCAAGCTATAGGAAGAATGTGATTGCACTGGAGGGGGTGCAGAGGAGATTCATCAGGATGTTGACTGAAATGGAGCAGTTTAGTTATGAGAAAAGGCTGGATATGCACAGAGAATCCTGACAGGGAACTTTTTTGAGGTATATAAAATTATGAAGGGCATGGGTGGGGTGGTCAGAAAACAGCTGTTCTTATTTCAAGGGTTAATAAGGGGGGGGGGGCGTAATTTTAAGAAAAAAGGCCAGAGATTTAGAGGGAACTTAAGTGTAGAAAAATGCATCCAGAGACTGATGGAAATCTGGAATGCACTGCCTGGGAGAGAAATTAAGATAGAAAACCTCAAAACCTCAAAAAGTATTTGGATGGGTGGAAGAGCCTCTTCTGTACTGTGTGATTCTATAATAAATCCCTGTGAGAAAGAAGGATTCTAGGAAGGAGATAAATGAAACCAAATAAGTTAAAGGTGGGGTCAACCTGAAAAAAACTTTGTAGAAAGCAAGAGCATAACTTAATTGAGTTTTTTTGAACAAGTAACGAAGAGGATTGACAAAGATGGAAATGATCTATATGGACTTCATTAAAGCATTCAACAAGGTTCCTCATGGTAGACTGGATTGCAAGGTTAGATCACATGGAATACAGGGAGAACTAGCCATTTGGATACAGAACTGGCTTGAAGATAGAAGACAGAGGGTGGTAGTGGAGGGTTGTTTTTCAGACTGTAGGCCTGTGACCAGTGGAGTGCCACAAGGATCAATGGTGGTCCACTGCTTTTCATCATTTATGTAAATGATTTGAATGTGAACATAGGAGGTATGGTTAGTAAGTTTGCAGATGACGCCAAAATTGGTGGTGCAGTGGACAGCCAAGAAGGTTACCTCAGAGTACAATGGGATCTTGATCAGATGGGCCAATGCACCAATGAGTGGCAGATGGAGTTTAATTTAAATAAATGTGAGGTGCTGCATTTTGGAAAGGCAAACCAGGGCAGGACTTATACACTTAATGGTAAAGTCCTGGGGAGTATTGCTCAACAAAGAGACCTTGGAGTACAGGTTCATAGTTTCTTGAAAGTAGAGTTGCAGATAGACAAGATAGTGAAGGCAGTGTTTGGTATGCTTGCCTTTATTGGTCAGAGCATTGAGCATAGGAGTTGGGAGGTCATGTTGCAGCTATATAGGACATTGGTTAGGCCACTTTTGGAATACTACATTCAATTCTGGTCCCTCTGCAGTAGGAAGAATGTTGTGAAACTGGAAAGGGTTCAGAAAACATTTACAAGGATGTTGCCAGGTTTGGAGGATTTGATCTATAGGGAGAGGCTGAATAGGCTGGTGCTATTTTCCCTAAACTCAGAGGCGAGAGGTGACCTTATAAAATCATGAGGGCCATAGATAGGTCTTTTAGAAAAGGTATTTTCTCGAGGTAGTGGAGTCCAAAACTAAAGGTTTAATTTAAAAGGAAAAAGACTTAAAAGGGACCTAAGGGCAAATTGTTCATGCAGAGGGTGGTGCATGTATGGAATGAGCTGCCAGAGGAAGTGGCGTAGGCTGGTGCAATTACAACATTTAAAAGGCACCTGGATGGATATATGGATAGGAAGGGTTTAGAGGAATATGGGACAAGTGCTGGCAAATGGGACTTGATTAAGTCAAAATATCTGGTTGGCATGGATGAATTAAAATAATGGGTCTGTTTCAGTGCTGTACAGCTCTATGACTCTTTTAGACAATAGACAATAGGTGCAGGAGTAGGCCATTCTGCCCTTCGAGCCTGCACCACCATTCAATATGATCATGGCTGATCATCCTTAATCAGTATCTTGTTCCTGCCTTATCTCCATAACCCTTGATTCCATTATCCTTGAGAGCTTCATCCAACTCTTTCTTAAATGAATCCAGACACTGGGCCTCCACTGCCCTCTGGGGCAGAACATTCCACACAGCCACCACTCTCTGGGTGAAGAAGTTTCTCTTCATCTCTGTCCTAAATGGTCTACCCCGTATTTTTAAGCTGTGTCCTCTGGTTCGGCACTCACCCATCAGTGGAAACATGTTTCCTGCCTCCAGAGTGTCCAATCCTTTAATAATCTTATATGTCTCAATCAGATCCCCTCTCAGTCTTCTAAACTCAAGGGTACACAAGCCCAGTCGCTCCAGTCTTTCAGCATAAGGTAGTCCTGAGCCCAGAGTAGGTATCCAGGCTTCCTGTTCTTGCCACCAAAGTGGATAACCATACATTTATCCACATTAAACTGCATCTGCCATGCATCTGACCACTCACCCAACCTGTCCAGGTCACCCTGTAATCTCCTAACAACCTCCTCACATTTCACCCTCCCACCCAGCTTTGTATCATCAGCAAATTTGCTAATGTTATTACTAATACCATCTTGTATATCATTAATATATATTGTATTATATTTAGGAAGGTTTTTAAATCCAACAAATCGCGACTGTTACGAAGTTGGAACAGTGTATGTTCATTTTAAGATAGAAAATGCATTCAGAATTTTAAAGTAAATTTAAAGTACAGCCATAGCTGCCAAATCAGAACAGTTAACAGACAGACTGTTCCAAAATAGATACATGTAGACAGATTTTTAATCAAGGGAGTCAAGGGTTATAAGGAAAAGGCAGGAAGGTGTAGTTGAGTATTATCAGATTAGCCACTATGTCACTAAATGGCCGAACAGACTTAATGGGCTGAATGGCCAACTTTTGTCTTATAGTCTGACTTAACTAGTTGTCTGCATCTTCAATACTAAAGTAAGAGTTGGACAGCCATTGGCCCAAATTTAACACTGTGGAAGTGAAGTTATAATCTCATCTGCTGTCAGCCAGTCGTATCAAAAATAAAATAAAACAGATCATAATTGTAGTTTTACCTAGATTTATTTTTAAAGTGATATGTGCAATGACACATTTGGAAGTTTAACTTTTATCACTCTATATTTACCAATCCAGAAAAAGGATAGAGTGTGAGATGAAAACAATAAGTACCTTGTTCAACACGGGTCAGTTTCTTCACAAAAATAGATGCCTGAGCAAATATGTAGTTTTTCATTCGAGAGTGTTAGACTGCTGCACAGAACAGCATAATGTAAAGTCCAGGTTACATTGATATAATACAAAACAAAAACTGAAGGAACTGCGGATGCTGGAAATCAGAAACAAAAACAAAAATAAACTCAGCGGATCTGGCAGCATCTGTGGAGAGAAATCAGAATTAACATTTCAGGTCCAGTCACCCTTCTTCAGGTATCTTTCCATTCTAAATAAGGGACACTGAACCCAGTTTTTCCAGTAATTTCTGGGGTTTTTTTAAACACTGATATAATGATGAGCTTAAGGCCTATTTTCTCCCATACCCTTTGATCCCTTTAACCCTAAGAACAATATCTAACCCCTTCCTGAAAACATTCAATATTTTGGCAGAAAATTTCAGTGGCAGAAAATTCCACAGGCTCTCCACACTTGAGTAAAGAAATTTGTCCTAATCTCAGTCCTAAATGGCCTTAAACTGTGATCCCCTGCTAGATTTCCCATGTTTACTTTGTCTATTTCTGTTAGAATTGAATAAGTTTCTATGAGACCCACCTCATTGTTTTAAACTCCAGTGAATATAGTCCTACCAAATTCAGATCATCTTCATACATCAGTCCTGCCATCCTAGGGATCAGTCTGATAAACCTTTCTTGCACATTTTCCACAGCCAAAACATTCCTCCTCAGATAAAAATGTAGCATTCTATGCCAAAACATCTGTAGAAAATCTGGTAAATGTTCAAATATCACTAAAGAGGTTCTGATGAGTTAACTGAAGACTGGTAGTAGTGATAGTACTTATGCAAGTGTCCATAGGCTGAACAGTCCTCTCTGATGAGGATAATGTAACATAAAAGCAGAAGTATTTTAGAGTAGCATATCAAAGGTTAAGCTATGAGTTACAAAACACCTTTTCAATTACTTTGTGGTATCAGGTGTTGATACTTGACTTCCAATTTATACTCTAAAATAACCTGAATGATAGGTCATTAAGAAAAGCTGGCATACAGTGATCAGGATTGTGGTAGGCAAGAGCTGAACCAAACTTTTTAAACAATGTCACAATCCCACCCAATATCTATTTCCTGAGGCAACTGTATCATAACAAATCATTTCTGTGACAATATCTTTTTTTTGCAACTGAGATAATATAATGGCAGGAAGAAAAAAAAACAATTGACAAGGAAGGAGTCCCAGATCTTTGTAACTTTCTGGAAATTAATTCCTTTATACCGATGTTCACTTTTCAAGGATTAGACTGTGTATTAATACAGAACTCCTGGCTAGAAGGATCTGTTTCCATGCTGTATGACTCTATCTGAACAAGTTACATAGTTTAATAAATAAATATTTCTGGTAGTTTACTGTCTTCAACAAGACAGTTGTGCGGGAATAAGATAACATGTTGAATGTTCAGTTAAGTAAATATGACATGACTACTTACACTGATCTTGGTTTAATAGTCTATGCTGTTCAGATGAGAGAAACCTGCTGCTGTGACTCTACACTGCCAGTGCAGTATCCATCCAGGTGGAGAGATATTCCTATACCTAGGTAAAGGTTTTGGTAAGTATAAAGTAAGAATTAAACTGCATTGCATTATACTTTTGAATGTTATTAATACTACAATGTTTAGGGTTTCTCTAAACATTGATCTATTTTTAATGCAGTATGTATCCTCCTCCTAAACTCAAAGAAAAACTTAATGTGTTATTTACATTGTTCTATCTTTGAGAACTCAGAACTTGAATTCTTTAATTCCCTGTGTTTCTTTCCTTCTCCAATCTTCAGCCTTTAAGAACACAAATGTATCAGAGAAAACTATGCAAAGCACAAATTAGGCTTCGGAAGGATGTTGTGAAACTTGAAAGGGTTCAGAAAAGATTTACAAAGATGTTGCCAGGGTTAGAAAATTTGAGCTATAAGGAGAGGTTGAATAAGCTAAGGCCGTTTTCCCCGGAGCGTCAGAGGCTGAGGGGTGACCTTATAGAGGTTTATGAAATCATGAGGGACATGGATAGGGTAAATAGACAAGGTCTTTTCCCTGGAGTGGGGGAGTCCAGACCCAGAGGGCATAGGTTAAGGTGAGAGGGGAAAGATATAAAGGAGACCTAAAGGGCAACATTTTCATGAAGAGAGTGGTGCATGTGTGGAATAAGCTGACAGAGGAAGTGGTGGAGGCAGTTACAAATGCAACATTTTAAAGGCATCTGGATTGTATATGAATAGGAAGGGTTTGGAGGGATATAGGCTGGGTGCTGGTAAGTGAGACTAGATTGGGTTGGGATATCTGGTCAACATGGACGAGTTGGACCAAAGGGTCTGTTTCCGTGCTGTACATCTCTATGACTCTGTGACCCTAATTTGTAATAGAACCAGAAGGGAGAATCTGTTTTTATGGAGCAAGTTGGGGTGAAAGAATTGGTGGAAGCAGATTCAGTTGTGGCTTTCCAAGTAATTGGATTTGTACTTGAAAAGGAAAACTTTGTAGAGCAATGGGGAAAGAGAGGAGTAGTGATGCCCTTTGTATATTAATTTGTTGTCAATTATATTCAAGTGATGGGTATTATTAGGGGGTCACTTGGGCTGATGTAGAAGCAAACAGAAATTCTGAACATAAAAGTTCTAAGTGAGCTAAGGTTAAACTCCTGTATCCAATGTGTTAAGAAGTGGCACTAATTGTGTCGCTCTTCCTGGTGCGCATTGAGTGGAATGGCATTCTTTTGTGCTGCAGAGTCTCAGATTTGCAGCTGCCTGATTAATCTTGTCTTTCCTTTAATACCACTTTGGGGCTTGGTGATAATGTAAACTTTGACCTTTCACTTTTGTTTGCCAATTAAAATAATACAAAGTTAATGCACCAAGTCACAATGTGCTTTTGTAAATTACATTTAAAACTCATTCTGGATTAGTGGTGCTGAAAGAGCACAGCAGTTCAGGCAGCATCCGAGGACATTTAAAACTCAGTCTCACTCCTGACATTCAGTGTTCATCCCATCAGGAGATCATTGGAGAAGTATATCTGAGAATTGCAAAAATAATTCACTGCTGCTCTGACTCAGATTCAGGCTGACGGAGTGGTGCAGGGTCAACTGTCATTAGAAAACAATGTAACTGAAAGCAAATTATGTTAACACTCTCAATCTATTCTTCCTGGGTGCATTCGGCCTCCAGTAGATAAAAACAAGCATTTCATCCAAAAGTATTTCATCCTAATTTTAATTTCTTTTTTTTTCAGCTGCTCTTCATCCCAAATTTTCCAGGAAATGAAACTTACATACTTCACAAACTATAATTTGTGCACCTACACAATCCTTATTGTCCTTGATGTATTTAGCTAATGGTTAGTACTAATGTTGGAATCTCGTTTAAAACCTATATTTTGAAGATTTTTCCCCAGATCATACTTTTATGAAAAAGGGTTTCAATATATGACATTACCAAATATTTTGCATGATATGAATCATGTTGAGAGAGGGGAATAGGGTGGATGGTAAAACAAGAGTTGAAAAATGTCGGATAGGTCAGGTACCTTAAGCCTTGACTTGCACCCACTCCACTATGACTGCAAGCTCTGGTATTTCTGTGTGAACTCATCAAAATATTAATATCTCAGAACATTGCATTTCCCATGTTGTGCCTACTGGATCTTGAAGTTTCACCAACCTGATTATGAATGTATTCATCAACATTATTTGGTTTCTGTCAATGATTTGTCGTGGTTTCCATGCTGTGCTTCTCTATTATGAATTTATACTGTCAGAAATAAAAACCCAATAACACATCTTTGTTTATTCTACTAAGATAATTAATGTAGAGAATAAAAACAGAAAATGCTGGAGTAATTCAATGTGTCTGGCAGCATCTGTGGGAAGAGAAACAGAGTCAATGTTCCAAGTCCAATATGATGCTTCTTCAGAACTGAAAGGAGCTGTAAAATTGTGGATTTTGTGCTAATGACAAGAGAGTGAGGGGGAATAGTAGAACAGACTGCAAGGGTGCCTAGAGAAAAGGACAAACAGTGTGCTAGTGAATGTAAAGAAAAGATAGTGATGTTAAACACATGATAGGAGTGAAAAGCAGAAAATGGGTCTACTTTGCTGAGAGCAAGGCCAAATAGACACAAACAAGATGATGCCTGTGGAAGGTGGGATGATGAGCTTTTCTCAAAACTGAAGACAGATGTTGAAGCTGTTGAAGTCAGTTTTGGGTTCTCAAGGCTGTAAAGTGTCTAAGCAGAAAATGAGGCATGTGTTCCACCAGCATATATTGACCTTTGTTGGAACACTGCATCAAGCCCAGGATGGAAACGTTCGCATGGGAGCAAGTTGAATTGGCAAACAACTGGAAGGTTGAAATCATTCTTACAGACAGAGTAGAGTGTTAACGTAGGGATTTCTGTTGCTCTCTCTTTCAACATGCATTTTAATTAAGTTCTTTAGGAACATTTACATTTGTTTTTGTTTAAATATGCATGGATCTTAATTTCTTGTGTGCAATATCATAGTTAGTTAGTATTACATAAAATTGGGGAAAACTCAGCTCTAAAATATTTTTGAGCACAATGTTGAAATCTGAAATAAATACATTTGCGCAATAAATGAGTTATTAGTTTGGAGAGAAGGGACAAAAGGGAGAGAATGACTATTCAGTAGTTGTACCCCAGCTGTCATAAAATGGGTCAGGTTGACGAACCACGCAGTCTTTTATTTAATTTGTCTGAGATCATTTTTTGCCCAGGCCAAATTATTGCCCATCCACTTCACAATGTGCCCACAATGTATGAACTGTATCTATTGTTTACATGGTCGGCTGGCTCTTGGCCAATAATGAACGCATGCTGCAACCCCACCAGAGACAATACAATTCGATAAGAGATGGTATGGAAATATAATGTGATGTGGTCACTTGAAGATAAATTATTCCTTTTGTATGAAACTAAGGAAAACTGAATCACAGCCCTACTCAAAAACCTTCAGAAATCTGGAGATATAAATAAGACCGACTTCCATAAAATGAAACCAGATGGATCTAACACACCACACTTCTATGGATTACCCAAAATTCACAAACCAGGAGCAACCCCCCACCTCAGAACCTTACCTTCACTACCCACAACACCAACTTACAGATTAGCCAAGGAGCTACACCAAAGACTAAAATGCTTAAAAGACTCACGCCACTGCATCCACGCTACCCAAGAATTCTTGAAGACCAAAGACACCAAGATAGAAGAGGATGAAATAATGGTTTCCTTTGACATAACAGCCCTGTTCACTTTCATCAACATCAACCTGGCCAAGGAAACACTGACTACACAATTAGAAAAACCAAAGACACATACACCAAACACCACCAACTTAATCGGCAAGGACAATATCATCAAGCTAGTGGACCTATGCCTTACCACCCACTTCACCTTCAACAACAAAACCTACAGACAAATCAATGGAAGACCCATGGGATCTCCAATATCAGGATTCTTAGCAGAGGCAGTAATGCAGGGACTCAAACAACCAGCTCTGCCAACCATCCAACCCAAACTTTGGGTCTGCTACATGGATGACCTTTGTTATCACTAAATAAAACAAATTAGAGGAAACCTTCAAGATCATCAACAATACCCTTACTGGCATAAAATTCACTAAAGAGGATGAAAACAACAACAAACTGCCATTCCTAGATGTCACAGTAGAGCAAACAGCCAATGGGGAACTTCAAACCAGTGTCTACACAAAAAAAAACACATACAGACCAAATATTGAACTACTGAAGCAATCATCCCAACCCCCACAAACGAAGCTGTATGAGAACATCATTTCAATGAGTCACCACACACTGCAGCACCGAGGAACTACGCAGAGCAGAGGAAAATCACCTATACAGTGTATTCAAAAAGAATAGGTACCAAATGAATACAGTCTGCTGATTTCTCAGGGACAAACGCAAACAAACAGGCAAACGCATCCAGAAAAGCTAGCCACTCTCCCCTACATCAAAGACATCTCAGAAATGACTGCCAGACTACTCAGACCCCTTGGCATCATGGTAGCCCACAAACCCACCAACACATTAAAGCAGAGTTAATGAACTTGAAAGACCCTATACAGACAAAAGCAAAACTAATGTCATTTACAAAATACCTTGTAAGAACTGTAACAAACACTACATTGGACAAACAGGCAGAAAACTAGCCACCAGGATACATGAACACCAACTCGCCACAAAAGGATATGACCCACTCTCACTAGTATCTTTACATACAGATGAAGAAGGACACCACTTCGACTGGGACAACACATCCATCCCAGGCCAAGCCAAACAGAGACACACACAAGAATTCCTCGAAGCATGGCATTCCAACTGGAACTCTATCAACAAACACATCGACTTGGATCCCATTTATCAGTCCCTGAGAAAAAGAACAGGAAATGACATCACCAACCCAAGGAAACCTAAACACAAATAAAAAGCAGGCCATACCATCGGTGCTTCACCGGAGGCTCACTGATGGCGATACCTCGCCTGAAAACAAACCTTCCAGCTCAGTGAGCAAACTTACATCCAGAACCTCAACCTGAACTATAAATCTTTTCAAAACTTGCTAGTGGTAGATGTTTTAAAGAAATGAATTGGAGGAAATCACTGAACTCTCAATATTGGTCAGATATGATGAATCAGTTCAGCTCATAAAAAATATTGTTCTCAAGATTTGATGGGCACCTGTATACTTAAGAGCCATCTCAGTGCTGCAAAATACCATGAATATCATGCTGTTTTAAAAATAGCAAAAGCAACAGCACACGGAACAGGAACTGAATTCTGCATAACCACCAGCAGATCCTCTGGATCCAAAATATGGCATTGAGTGCACTGAACTGCTCAAAAAGCTAGAAAAAAAAGTTGAACAATAGTTTTGTGTGGACTGTCTCAAAAGTCATTGTTTTACAAGACTCAGAAAAGGATGTGGATCTGGCAAATGAAGTAAATATGGAAAGCAAACAACTTACATTGGGGCAATTGTGGCTGTATTGCAACTCATTGCTGTGATTTGGGAGATCACCAATTGAAAACAAAGGATAGCATAGAAAATAAAACCATCCCTTGGAAATAGGAAAAAATTCAGAAGCTGAATGCTGATAAGGTATTGAAATTGATGTATAGATTGATTTTATATAATATCGAAAATGCCTTGAAGTAACCAATGGGAAAAAATATGCATCCTTAATAGTCACCCATATTCCATTATTAAGTTAATTATAATTAACCTTTAAAATGAAATGAGCCTGACACTGTGGCAAAGAAGGGAAGGGGGCAGAATAGAAAAGTACTCGTAGTAGGGGACTCGATAGTTAGGGGAATCAACAGGAGATTTTGTGGTCAGGATCGGGATTCCTGGAAGGTATGTTGCCTCCCTGGTGCCAGGGTCCGGGACGTCTCCGATCGGGTGTATAAGATTCTAAAAGGGGAGGGCGAACAGCCAGAAATCATGTTACATATTGGCACTAATGATATAGCCAGAAAAAGGATTGAGGATATAAAAAGTGATTTCAGGAAGTTAGGATGGAAGCTGCAAAGCAGGACGAACAGAGTAGTGTTCTCTAGTTTACTACCGGTGCCACGAGATAGCGAGGCGAGGAACAGGGAGCGGGCGTGGCTTAACACGTGGCTGTGCAGCTGGTGTAGGAGGGAGGGCTTCAGATATGTAGATAATTGGGATGCCTTCTGGGGAAGGTGGGACCTGTACAAGAAGGACGGGTTGCATCTGAACTGGAAGGGGACCAATGTCCTTGGTGGAAGGTTTGTTCGAGAAGTTTGAGAGGGTTTAAACTAGTATGGCAAGTGGGTGGGAATCTGAGCTGTATACCAGAGGTGAGAGTTGATGCAAATGAGGCAATAGCAAGAGGTAGACCAGCTAGTGGGAAGGATTTTCCTGGGAAGGAACCAAGGGATCAGTTAAAGTGTATTTGCTTTAACGCAAGGAGTATCAGGAATAAAAGTGACAAACTTAGAGCATGGATCAGTACCTGGTGCTATGATGTTGTGGCCATAACAGAGACATGGGTTTCTCAGGGACAGGAATGGTTGCTGGATGTTCCAGGGTTTAGAGCATTTCAAAAGAATAGGGAGGGGGGAAAAAGAGGAGGGGGTGTAGCACTACTAATCAGAGAGGATATCACAGCTACAGAAGCTTCTATTGTCGAGGAAGATCTGCCTACCGAGTCAGTATGGGTGGAAATTAAGAACAGCATGGGAGCAGTCATTAGGGATTTACTACAGGCTCCCCAGTAGCAGCAGGGAGACTGAAGAAAGCATAGGTCGGCAGATTTTGGAAAAGTGTGGACGTAGTAGGGTTGTTGTAATGGGTGACTTTAACTTTCCCAATACTGATTGGAACCTCCTTCGAGCAGAAGATTTGAATGGAACTGTTTTTGTAAGGTGTGTCCAGGAGGGTTTCCTAACTCAGTACGTTGACAGGCCGACGAGGGGAGAGGCCATTCTAGACTTAGTGCTCGGAAATGAGCCGGGGCAGGTATCAGATCTTGTGGTGGGAGAGCATTTTGGTGATAGTGACAACAGCC
>NC_057740.1:21754390-21820262 GCF_004010195.1 Chiloscyllium plagiosum | reverse complement strand
AACAGAGAGATCTTGGTGTGCAGGTACATAGATCCCTTAAAATGGCCACCCAAGTGGACAGGGTTGTTAAGAAAGCATATGGTGTTTTGGCTTTCATTAACAGGGGGATTGAGTTTAAGAGTTGTGAGATCTTGTTGCAGCTCTATAAAACATTGGTGAGACCGCACTTGGAATACTGCATCCATATCAGGTCGCACTATTGTAGGAAAGATGTGGATGCTTTGGAGAGGGTTCAGAGGAGGTTTACCAGGATGCTGCCTGGACTGGAGGGCTTACCTTATGAAGAGAGGTTGACTGAGCTTGGACTTTTTTCATTGGAGAAAAAGAGGAGGAGAGGGGACCTAATTGAGGTATACAAGATAATGAGAGGCATAGAGAGAGTCGATAGCCAGAGACTATTTCCCAGGACAGAAATGACTAACACGAGCGGTCATAGTTTTAAGCTGATTGGAGAAAAGTATACAGGGGATGTCAGTGGCAGGTTCTTTACAACGAGGGGTCATAGTTTTAAGCTGGTTGGAGGAAAGTATAGAGGGGATGTCAGAGGTGGGTTATTTTCACAGAGAGTTGTGAGAGCATAGAATGCGTTGCCAGCAGCAGTTTTGGAAGCAAGGTCATTGGGGACATTTAAGAGACTGCTAGACATGCATATGGTCACAGAAATTTGAGGGTGCATACATGAGGATCAATGGTCGGCACAACATCGTGGGCTGAAGGGCCTGTTCTGTGCTGTACTGTTCTATGTTCTATGACTACTGCAGTACAGTGCTATTTAAAATTACTTGCAAATTCTGCACACTACCCTCTGTAACAAAATTAGGAGTGCAAATGTTGGCTATCAGAAATAAAGGCAGGAAATACTGAAAGTGCACTGGTGGACTGTGGTTATTTATAGAGAGAAAGCACTTCAAGAGAGTGAAGCAGGAAAGAAGTTAAGGAGAAAAATGAAAAGAGGTGAAATTAAATTGCATGACATAGTCTTGTCATTCGGCAGACCTATTATGTTTGTTACAGGATAGCATTAATGAAAATGAGAAAATGAGGTAAATGAGAAAATCTAAATTAGAGAATATTGAGAGAAAATGGTGGCTCCTCCTATTCAGTGGGAGTTTACGACCATAAACTCAACACAATGAGATTCTGAGGGATGCACAGAAATAATCTTTGCACAATGGAATTATAGAAGCTTACAGTACAAATAGGCCCTTTAGCCAATGGAGTCTGTATTGGCAAAAACTACTGACTTCTACATATGCCCTACTTTTCAGCACTTAGAGTCATAGAGATGTACAGCATAGAGACAGACCCTCTGGTCCAACCCGTCCATGCCGACCAGATATCCCAACTCAATCTAGTCCCACCTGCCAGCACCTGGCACCTGCCAGCACCTGGCCCATATCCCTCCAAACCCTTCCTATTCATATACCCATCCAAATGTTTTTAAATGTTACAATTGTACTAGCCTCCACCACTTCCTCTGGCAGCTCATTCCATGCACTTACCAACCTCTGTGTGCCAAAGTTGCCCTTTAGGTCTCTTTTATATCTTTCCCCTCTCACCTTAAACCTATGCCATCTAGTTCTGGACTCCCCCACACCAGGGAAAAGACGTTGTCTATTTATCCTATCCATGCACCTCGTGATTTTATAAACCTCTATAAGGTCACCCCTCAGCCTCCAATGCTCCAGGGAAAACAGCCTCAGCATATTCAACCTTTCCCTATAACTCAAATCCTCCAACCCTTGCAACATCCTTGTAAATCTTTTCTGAACCCTTTCAAGTTTCACAACATTCTTTCCGATAGGAAGGAGACCAGAATTGCACCCAATTTTCCAAAGGTGGCCTAGCCAATGTCATGTACAGCCGCAACATGACCTCCCAACTCCTGTACTTAATACTCTAACCAATAAACAAAAGCATACCAAATGCCTTCTTCACTATCCTATCTACCTGTGACTCCACTTTCAAGGAGCTATGAACCTGCACTCCAAAGTCTTTGTTCAGCAACACTCCCTATGACATTACCGTTAAGTGTATAAGTCCTGCTAAGATTTACTTTCTCAAAATGCAGCACCTCGCATTTATCTAAATTAAACTCCATCTGCCACTCCTCAGCCCATTGGCCCATCTGATCAAGATCCAGTTGTAATCTGAGGTAATCTTCTTCGCTGTCCACTACACCTCCAATTTTGGTGTCATCTGCAAACTTACTAGCTGTACCTCTTATGCTCACATCCAAATCATTTATATAAATGACGAAAAGTAGTGGACCCAGCACCGATCCTTGTGGCACTCCACTGGTCACAGGCCTCCAGTCTGAAAAACACTCTCCCACCACCACCCTCTGTCTTCTACCTTTGAGCCACTTCTGTATCCAAATGGCTAGTTATCTCTGTATTCCATGAGATCCAACCTTGCTAATCAGTCTCCCATGAGGAACCTTGTCAAATGCCTTAGTGAAGTCCATATAGATCACGTCTACCACTCTGCACTCTTCAATCCTCTTTGTTACTTCTTCAAAAAACTCAATCAAGTTTGTGAGACATGATTTCCCACACACAAAGCCATGTGGATTATCCCTAATCAGTCCTTGCCTTTCCAAATACATGTACATCCTGTCCTCAGGATTCCCTCCAACAACTTGCTCATCACCGACGTCAGGCTCACCGGTCTATAGTTCCCTGGCTTGTCCTTACCACCTTTCTTAAACAATGACACCACGTTAGCCAACCTCCAGTCTTCCGGCACCTCACCTATGACTATCAATGATACAAATATCTCAGCAAGAGGCCCAGCAATCACTTCCTTAGTTCTAGGGTACACCTGGTCAGGTCCTGGGGATTTAACTTGGCCCATTGCCTGGAATATTATGGTATTTCAGGTGCTCATCTCAGTACTTTTTAAAGATTGTCAGGTTTCTTGCCTCAACCAGGAGAAAGTGACGACTGCAGATGCTGGAGATCAAGATTGTGGTGCTGGAAAAACACAGCAGATCATGCAGCATCCGAGGAGCAGGAGAATTAACATTTCGGGCATAAGCCCTTCATCAGGATTCCTGACCTGCCGTGCTTTTCCAGCCCCACACTCTTGCCTTCTTGCCTCGACTCTGAAGCAGCACATTCCAGATTCCCACCACGCTCAGAGTAAACAATATTTCCTCGAATTCCCTCTAATCCTCTGCCTTTCACTTTAAAATTATGTTCCTCCCCTTGACTCTTCAATAGGACCAACTTACACCTGGTTAAGGAGCTTGCATTTAATATCACTGCGTGTTAGTAATATGTAATGGTTATAAGCTATACATTTTGCACTGGGCCTCTCTATATGTAGTAAAGAAAATTCTAAAGTGTTCAGGTTAGAGTTTCACTGTGGATGGTGGTGGACGAAATATTACTGAACGCTGTGCCACCACTGGTGAAATATAAATGCAATGAACCAGATTTGGAAAAATGGGTTGTGCTAGAGAAGTTTACTTAGTTTGTTGCAGATCATCTAGAGTCGTGTTGAAGGCAAAGAATTTGAAAAGTGATGTGGAAACAATGCAGGTCAGTAAAGCTGGAAAAACTGGGTGAGCAGGATTTCGTGTGAAATAGCATGAGTAGGGTGGACTTTGCACTTTGTGTTGCACCTTGTGACAGTTGAAAGGAAAGCATCAGAATAGTAAAGTCACCACTGTAGAATTCAATCATATCCTAAATATCCTTGGCAATTTTGACATCACTGTACCGCATTCCAGATTATTCCAAACGTGTAAGCCCAAGTCAGTAAAAATGTCCCTCTTAGTTATTGTGATTAAATATAATTTCCACTCCCACCTCTGGACCTTTTACACACTCTATTCAAATCCACATCATAAAGAATGTTTAGGTCATGAAAGTTATAGGGACATTTATTAACTTGAAGAACATATGGAGTTTCAAGTATTGAAGGTGAACAAGAGCAACTATGTTTCTTTAATTAAGCAGAGTACTGTAATGTAAAACTGATACAGGTGTTGAAAATCTATATATAAACATATCAAAAACTTGGATGGTGTTACAAAATTAAAATTATAATAACAGTTTTTGCAACAAACTGTAATCTCCTTTTAACAATGGGTACAGGACAGCTTTTAAAATTGGCTCCCCAAATTCACCTAACTTCTTTTGTGGATTCAACTGTGATTGAAACCAAATGTAATTATATCAAGAAGGATCATAAGAAATATTGGAAGTTCAATGGGCATTTCCATAGGAGTAAAAACAAATGAGTTGACAATGACATTGGAGGCAATGAAAAGCTCTTCCTACCATAGTTGAGAAATCATATGGCAATGGGATTGTTGTCACCGTGTTGAAGATTGTGGTGCTGGAAAAGCACAGCAGGTCTGGCAGCATCTGAGGAGCAGGAGAATCAACGTTTTGGGCATAAGCCCTTCATCTTCCTACCACATCAAACCTAAGACGACAGGAACCATCCAAGTTAATGGCTGAGACAGTTAGAAAGTTAATTTCCTACTCTAAAAAGGAATGGGTAGCAGAATTCCCCATCTTCACATCCTTGAAATGTCCTGCTGGAATGGAGCTTCTACACAAGAAAATGTTCACCTACATCACCTCCGCCCAGAAACAATGACTTTTCCAACTCATTTTCTGCACATTGCAGCTAAAGCATAGAATCCCTACCATGTGGAAGCAGGCCATTTGGTCCATCGAGTTCACATTGATCCTCTGGGCGGCACGGTAGCACAGTGGTTAGCACTGCTGCCTCACAGCGCCAGAGACATGGGTTCAATTCCCGCCTCAGGCAACTGACTGTGTGGAGTTTGCACATTCTCCCAGTGTCTGCGTGGGTTTCCTCCAGGTGCTCTGGTTTCCTCCCACAGTCCAAAGATATGCAGGTCAGTAGAATTGGCCATGCTAAATTGCCCGTAGTGTTAGGTTAGGGGTATGGGTGGGTTGCGCTTCGGCGGGTCGATGTGGACTTGTTGGGCCGAAGGGCCTGTTTCCACACTGTAAGTCATCTAATCTAATCTCTAAAGAACATTCCACAAAGAGCCATTGCTACCCTATCCCTGTAACTCCACATTTACCATGGCTAATCCACCAAGCCTACACATTCCTGGACAATTTAACATGGTCAATCCAACTAACCTAGACAGTGTGCCAGCACAGCCTTTGACCATCTGTGAACAGAGTATTTGATGAAAAAGACCTCAAATCCAGCACCAAGCTTATGTTCTCTGGGACAGCAGTTTTATCTGCCTTTCTGAATGTGTCAGAGATATGCACAATGTCTTTCAAACACCTCAAATCTATCAAAACAAATTACCACCAGTAATGCCTCCACAAAATTCTGCAAACTCAAAGACAGGATAGACACTCCAGTATCAATACCCAATTACCTTAAATCTTTTTTTTGAAGTACTTTAGTCAATAACATTATTGCTTTTACTTAAGTAACTTGCAGCAACATTTGTGCAATAAACTACACTTTTATTTTATTTAAAACATAAGCTGTACTACTGTACAGAGACTGTGTTTCTGGTTTTAGAACTCTCAGCTGTGGGAATAGAATATAGGATAGAATATAGAATAGAATATAGAATATTGAATAGCAATTTATTGTTGCTTGTGAAAGGAGGTTTATGCATTTATCCTGTGGAGCCTTGTAAGAACTTTGTATGCTTTAATAAGCTCAAAGTATTCTTCTCATCTTCCTCCCAATCCCTTATAAAAATTAATTTAACTGCTAAAGTAATTAGCCATAATTCACAAAGGACTGTAGGTATTCCTCTCCATTTAATCAAGACAATTATTTATGAAACAAAAACAGAAATTGCTGGATAAACTCAGCATGTCTGGCAGCACCTATGGAGAGAAAGCAAGAGTTTTGAGTCCAAAGATCCTTCTCCAGATCACAATTTTTAATGTATCATTTGAACAGTACTATGCTGCGAGCATGAGTCAAACCTCCATGAATGATCAAAGCAAGAATGGGGATTGAAGCCACACCATTTGCATCATTGTGCATAGCATCCAAGTCATCTAACCAATTCACTCCACTCAGTAAACTGGTCATCAAATGCAAATATCTTCCAATTGCAATTGTTTAGGTCATTACATTTTCAGATGCAACAGGAAGGAAAAACATCTTCTGCTATTTCATTGCAATGCTTGAACCTTTCCAAAAAAAAACTCATTTTAGACCTATTTCCTGAAAATATTGATGGTTTAAGTATATATCATGTTAAGAATAGAAACAGCTTCCCGATTGCAGGTTCTTAAGTATGCTTTGTTTAATGGATATGAGTGATCGTTAACAAATTTGAAACTCTAATTTTCACAGAATTGTATGATATTGGATTAGCATGGTCTCTGGGTTCAATTGTTTCCACTTATTATTTCTCATTTTAAGTTTGGATCTATTCTAATCAGAGATCGGGAGAACACTCGAGTACAACTGAACAAGAGAAAGATGGATGTGACATTGTGTCAACTTTCAAGTTCTAACTTCCAGGCTGCACCCACAGAGGAAACCCTGGGCCACTGTGTAACAAAGCCATACAGGCCTAGAAGATTATTCTTCTTGACTTTCTTGATTTAAACAATGTCAGCTAATTAGGGTACATACCTGACCTCTTTGTCCTTGATCTACTCAGCCTAGTAACTTGGCTTTATGTCCCCACAAAACGTCCATATTCATTCCTAGAAAATGTAATGTAGGCAACAAGACCAGCATTTGCTGCCCATCCATAGTTGCTATACACCTGAATGGTTTGCTAGGGTATTTTAGAGGGCATTTAAGAGTCTGCTGCAGTGCTTTGGGTCTGGAGTCATATGTAAGCCAGACCAGGTAAGGATGGCAGATCTCCTTCTCTAAAGGACATTAGTTAACCAGATCTGCTTTTACAACAATTATTGACACTTTCATGGTCACCATCATAGAAATTGGCTTTCAATTCCAGATTTTAAATACTTTTGAATTCAAATTCAACTGATTGCTGCAGTGGCGCATGCCATCCTCAAGTTTAAACTTAGTATTGGATTACCAGTCCAGTGACATTACCACTGATGCAGAATAAAGATAGAACATACACCATAATATCAACATAATTACCATCTCATACTCATTGACAAAATTATCTCTTACTTCTGAGACAAGGCAAAGTAATTGAGGGCAATTGATATTCACAGAACTTGACTACAGCTGAGTCAGGGCGTACAGGGTAGGGAAATGGAAATGAAAATAAACAATATTGTAAACAAGATAATTTTGAAGATTTTCTGTTGCTGAAATATTTTCGTAGGTGTAAATGTTTTATCTGTGTATGGGATGGCTGCCCATTTTTGTATTGCCCTTGGTTCTGATTTGCCTGGGCTAATTATAACTATAGCATCTTAGCTAAACTGGTTTTCATGAATAATTGCAGAAAAGTTAGGAAGCGCTTAACAACTATGGCAGATATATCTTAAACTGCCATTCGCAAATGGATTTATATCACAAATGAAAAACGTCTGAAAATTACAAGGGAAAAGAGAACTAGTAACAACATCGGATTATTAGGCACGCCAAAAAATCTCGCATACTTACGTTTCAATTGCTTTGAAGATAAATGCTATTAAATAACTTTGTTCAAATCACTCAGGAACAGTACAACCAAGAAACACCAGAGGGAGCACTATATTGAGTTATCACAATGTTTACATTTTATCATGGTCCAATAAAATGAAGCCATTTTGTGTTGAGAAAAATACAGCACAACTCTACGATTACTTACTCATGGATTCCAGTAAAACTGCTGTCAAAAAATTAAGAATGTATCCCTCATATACTAAAGAGAGCATGCCTTTTAAAATACACTTTACATACACTTGCACAACATGCAAGCCTCTTTAGTTTGAATGGGCAGCCCTGAACGGTGAAGACTGACCACATTACAGATAAACAGAACACCCATAAAGTAGGCATTTCTGCAGATATTTTGATCAGAGAATATGAAATTGAAAATCAAAGAAATATGAATATAGGATCATTTAAAATTCTGTTCCATTAACACGAGGAACATTTATCACCATACAATAAACAGAATTTTAAAAGAATATTGTCTGCAAGAAAAATGCTTCCATAAATTATTTGTGGTCTAGACAAATCAAGTTTATGTAAATGATTAACAGGTGACACTGTTATTTCTACATCCATTGCATTATTACTTCATAAATATTGAATATCTTTCTCATGCCTTGAATCTGCTGAATAAGCACCTGCATTATCAAATATAAAACACGCCGTGGACTATTGATTAGCGCTATCATCAATTATAACTTCACCGATGATTATGACAATGAAATGATCAGCTAATCCAGAACAAATTCAGATACTTTAGACACAATAACAATCAATATGGGAATAAATTTCAATTTACAAATTACTTAATAAGTTAAGATCTTATGTAATGCTTTTGCAAGAGGTGCAGTTTCTTAATGGGGTGGATACTGACAGAACACAGGACTACCAGACCAACTGATAACCAGCCTAGGAAGTTTATCATATTTATCCCAAAAAGATCCAATCTACATCAAGATCGGACAACATCAATAAACTGCATGCCACAAAAGAAGTGAGTCACCTAAATTATTTGTTTTTAAAGAGGAAAAACAAATTGCATACAAAAGTTTCACCTAAAATATGGAACAAACCAAACTTCTAATACCACCTTCACAGGATCAGCATTTTAACACAAGGTATCCACTATTAGCTTTATAATTATCTGGAACAAAATGCCTTTTTTAAAAACATTTGCTTGTCTGTGATGTTCAACTTGCCCTTTCTTTTCTTAATTCATTTGTGGGACAAAATGAACATTTGCTGCCTACTCCCACTTGAACTGAGTGCCTTGCTAGGCCATTTAAAATGGCAGTTCAGAGTCAATCACATTGTTCTAGACATGGAGTCACATGTAGACCAGAGAAGTACAGCAGATTTCTTTCCCTAAAGGACCAGATGGGTTTTTACAGCAACCAACCATTACAAGAGTAGTTTTTAATTCCAGATTTTTTAAATTGAATTAAAAATCATCAGTTATCATAGTGGGATTTGAACCCATGTCGAAAAGTGTGGCACTGGAAAAGCACAGCAAGTCAGGCAGCATCCGAGGAGCAGGAGAATTGACATTTCAGGCATAAGCTCTTTTATCAGTTTTTCCAGCACCCCACTTTCCAAGTCTGATCTCCAGCATCTGTAGTGCTCACTTTCTCCTTTGAACCCACTTACTCAGGTCTGATCTAGGAATTACAAACAAAATGATCGCGACGATGTAACATTACTACTACTTCCTCTCACCTACTGTGAGCCAATTGACTATTGTTGCCACTGCCCAAAATCTTACAATAAATCACTGATCCAAACTCACTCAATCCCACTATCCTCAGTCCTAATTATCAAACAAAATGTCAGTTATTAAGGCAACAGAAAGCAGATAAGCACAGACATTATTTAGTACAAATCCAGAAAAACGACCACCCTACATCTTTAGCAAATGTACATTTTAAAATGCTAAATACTGTAGTTATTTATTTTTGGTCTTTACAACTTTCCCTGTGGAAAGCTCTAATTTATTTCAGTTGTGCTCCTTTGCTGACTTCAGCTCGAGCTGATGTGACTTGACAACTGGATGAAGAGTCAAATCAATACATGAGCAGATTTAAATCAGGCTTCCTGTGCGATTCACTCCTTATCATTCAAAGGATTATAATACCCACGAGGTAAGCTGCAGCCATTTTCATGATTGCTTCTGACAATCTGTGCATCACAATCATTGTATGAACACACAGATAAGGCCGCTGAAGCATGCTTTGCAATTCAATAAGATAATGGATAATCTTGTGTGGCCTCAACCCCATATTTCTGCTGACCACTGATAACCTTTGACTCCCTTGTTAGTCAAGAATCTATTTATCTCAGTCTAAAAAATATGCAATGAATCCACCTCCAGCAGTCTATAGGAAAGAGAGTTTGAATGATTCATGACCATCTGGGAGTAAAGAATTCCCACCTGTCTTAAATGGGATGCTCCTTATTTCAATCTGTGTGCCTAATTCTAATCTCTCCCACAAGGGGAATCATTCTTTCAGCACCTACTGCATCAAGTCCCTTCAGGATCTGAAATGTTTCAATAAGATCACCTCTCATTCTTTGAAATTTCATTGGATAAAGACCCAAACTGTCTAACCTTGCCTCATATCATGTGCCCCTCATCCCACGTATCAGATGAGTAAACGTTTGCTGAATTGTTTTTAACAAATTTCTACTCTTTCTTAAATAAGATCACCAAACAATCCACCTGATGTGCTCTTACTAATGCCCTGTACAACTGTAGCAAAACTCCAATTCTTATATTTCATTCTCGTTGCAATAAGGAACAACATTTAGTTTACTTTCCTAATCACTTGGTGTGGGTCAGGCAGCATCCAGGGAACAGGAGAATCGACGTTTCGGGCATAAGCCCTTCTTCAGGAAGGGCTTATGCCCGAAACGTCGATTCTCCTGTTCCCTGGATGCTGCCTGACCTGCTGCGCTTTTCCAGCAACACATTTTCAGCTCTGACCTCCAGCATCCGCAGACCTCACTTTCTCCTTTCTAATCACTTGGTGTACTGGCTTACTAACATTTTGAGATTTACATACCACGACACCCATAGTTCCGAAATCTCTTTCCATTTAAATAATATGTTGCTTTTCTATTTTTCCTGTCAAGGTAGACATTTGTATTTTCCAACATTATACTCCATTTACCACGTATTTTCACCCCAATCACTTAGCCTTACTATATCCCTTTGCAGATCCCTATCTATCTTTGTATAATCAACAAATTTAGCCTACAATACATTCTCCCCCTTCATCCAAGTAATTAACATAAATCGTAAATAGCTGAGGACCCAGTTCTGAGAGTCAGGTGCCACAGGAACAGTATGGTCTGCTGACCAGAAAATGAACTAGGTAGGTCCACAGTTACATATTAGCTAACCAATTGTCTATGCAGGCTGATATGTGGCTCCAACATCATGACCTCTTATTTTGCCTTGCAACTTTCACTGTGGAACCTTGTCAAATGCCTTTTGGAAACCACAATCACCCATTTAGTCTGTTGTTCGTTACTTCCTCAAAGAACTGCAATTAATCAGTCAAAAATTATTTTATTTTTATCAATGAAAACATTTTGCTACCACCAGATTCCAGGTGAGATTTCCCAAATTTCTATGGTTCCAGATGGAAATCCTAAACTGATAAGTTCCAAGGTGAGAAGGGGTGAACTGGCTCCCTTTTTTAAATTCACTCATCCCTTTATTGGTTGCAATAAGATTAATTTTAAAATGGATCCATTCACTTCCTTTCTCCTGCCAGCATACATTCATGAATTGAAACTGTTTTTTTAAAGCCTGCTGTTCTTGTGTAATCTCAAAACAAAAAAACAAAATGTGTCCGCAGTTTGGAACATTACCCACAGGGCAGCTTGCTGTTGAACATGGGGGAGTGTCATCAATCCCTCATTATTTTAGTAGTCACAAGAGATTTCAGTCTAGTCTCTTTGAAGTTCCTTTGACACTTTTAGGTATTAGATTGCATGGGTCCTACACAGCCAGCACTGAAATCACTCCTGCAGCTATGTTGTCTCTGTGCCAGTCCTAAAGACTAAAGCAGCCGGAAAGACTAGAAACATTCATAATATTTTGGGGTTCTGACCCATTATCATAATGCTTCTCCCACAAGACACTAAAAAACGAGATCTATTCTCATTTCATTACAAAGAATGAAAAAGAGTTGAATGCATAAAACAATTGAGACATACACACAATCAATCATTCTCTTTGATTCCATCAACCTTATTTTCTCAAGCATAGAAGGTATAGTTATTAAGGTGGCAGATGACACAAAAATTGGAGATACAGTAGATAGCCTAGAAGGTTACCTCAGGGTATAATGGGATCTTGGTTAGATGGGCCAGTGAGCTGAGGAGTGACAGATGGAGTTTAATTTAGATAAATGTGAGGTGCCACATTTTGGAAAGGCAAATCAGGGCAGGACTTAGATATTTAATGGAAAGGCCCTGGGGAATGTTGCTGAACAAAGACGTTGGAGTGCAGAATCATACTTCCCTGAAAGTGGAGTCTCTGGTAGATAGGATAGTGAAGAAGGCATTTAGTATGTTTTCCTTTATTGGTCAGAGCATTGGGTATGGAGTTGGAGGTCATGTTGTGGCTGTACAGGATATTGGTTAGGTGACTTTTGGAATATTGTGTGCAATTCTGGCCTCCCTCCTGTTGGAAGGATGTTGTGAAACTTGAAAGGGTTCAGAAAAGATTTACAAAGATGTTGCCAGGGTTGGAGGTTTTGAGCTATAGGGAGAGGCTGAAGATGTTGGGGCTGTTTGCCCTGGAGCATTGGAGGCTGAGGGGTGACCTTATCGAGGTTTATAAAATCATGCGGGACATGGGTAGGCTAAATTGACAAGGTCTTTTCCCTGGGATGCGGGAGTCCAGAACTAGAGGGCATAGGTTTAGGGTGAGAGGGGAAAGATTTAAAAGGGACTAAGGGGCAACTTTTTCATGTGGTACATGTATGAAATGAGCTGCCAAAGGAAGTGGACGAGGCTGGTAGAGTTACATTTAAAAGCCATCTGGATGGCTATATGAATAAAAAGGGTTTAGAGGGATTTGGGCCAACTTCTGGCAAATGGGATTAGATTTATTTTGGGTATTTGGTCAGCATGGACGAGTTGAACCAAAGGATCTGCTTCTGTGCTGTACATCTCTATGACTAATTCTAATTGAGTCTCAAGGTTCTAGACAAAGTTTGAAATTTAGTTTGATGTCCCTGTAATGTGTGTAATTTTTAAGCAGCACAGTTGAAATAACAAGCTCCAATGGAATAATTTGGCATTCAGGGTCTTAAATGTTTCCAGAAATGTTGAGAGATTGTGGTCAGTACAGACTATCGTCACTGTGTCCATTTCAAACATGTATCTCAAAGTACTCGAGAAAACAATAAACAGAGGGCTTCTTTCACTACTGCAGTACAGTCTGTGATGTTTGTTTAGTTTTGGAGAAGGATCCAATTGGTCTGTGTCCCAGATGCATCACCTGGATGTCGATGAACTCCCATCCCGCTCCCCTCCATTCCAAACCTACTTGCACCAATGGCTACATTCAATATCTGTTGAAAGTTTGGAGATGCAAGTACAGGC
Organism: Chiloscyllium plagiosum; assembly: GCF_004010195.1. Lineage (NCBI taxonomy): Eukaryota > Metazoa > Chordata > Chondrichthyes > Orectolobiformes > Hemiscylliidae > Chiloscyllium > Chiloscyllium plagiosum. Next base: position 21,807,041 of record NC_057740.1, on the reverse strand, counting down.
TCACTTGCTGAAAAGGACTTAAGTTTTTCAAAGTATTTTGGTATTTCTCAGTCAATATTAACTTTTTCTTTTCTATAGTAGGTCTGTCAGTGATGTGGCCACTATAATAAATTTGACAAACTTTGTTAGAACTCATACATTCCCGAGAATCTTAGGATTTTCTCTTTTGTTATGGGAATTGAAGACTGTATTACTGCTTTTACCCTTGCAGTCCTGAACAGGGCTCATCCTTGGCCCACTGAGTGTTCTGGACAAGCCACTTGGGCCTTAACCTCTCCCTTTTTGGAGATTGACCACTGGGTCAGCTCTCCGTACTTTCCAGGAGAGGGCATCCAGTTGCTCTAAGTGCACTTTCCAATTGTCACTGTACACTACGCCAGGATCCAAGTCTTTCAGCCAGGAGAGTATGATTTAGTGCTCCTACCAAAGTCAGGTGAACCATTAATTATCTCAGTGGCTAGTATAAGTTTGGAGAAGTTAATTTTCTGACTAAAACATCAGGTTTTTTTTGGGAGGTGGAAGGGAAGTGGGAGCAAAGTTTATGTTATGGCAACATGGTAAATCTAAACCACCCCTAAGAATGGGACAAATATAAAATAGTTTCTTATTGTTACCAAGGTAGAGATATAGATCAGGCATATATTGAGCCTCTACCAGATAGCCAATACAAAAATATTAGAAAGTGTCAACTCCTTATTTATCCACTTGGGTGCATAACAGCAAATGGACTTAATGAGGCTGCTCACTGTATTTGAGAACTCATGCAGAGACAAGGTGGACTGCACTGTGTTGAGAAGACTCTCCCATGAGCCAACATCCCCAATGGCTAGGCCTAGAAAATCTGGCCTAGGAGATTAACTACATACCAGAACTCCAAACCAGATGGTTCCACAAGGGTTTGCATTGACTACCCAAACTTTAATGCCATGACCAGAGCAGACTCCTACCCAATATCCCGCCTGTACGATTAAATAGAAAGGTTAGGTAAAGCAGCCCACATTACAGAGATCAATTTACTCAAGCTATACGTCAGGTTCCTTGACTGCATATGAAGCAATCTCTATCTTTATAAATCTAGGTGGATTATACCAGTGGTATCATGTCATTTGGAGTTAGAAATGCCACAGCCACCTTACAAAAGCTGATGAACCAGACAGAGAGTGACAGGCATATCTTGATAGTGTATCTAGCTGACCAGACCCAAAGCAAGTTTCCTCAATTTGTTACATTCCTAGATAAGTTGCTCCAAACTGTTGTTAGGCTCTTAGAATGAGGAGATAATATCTGGCTGTCTTATCAGCCTCCCCCTCAATTTATCACAACAAGGTTGGTTTAAAATCTCCCACTGTGGAGAACTTTCTCCCAGACCCAAATGAACCTTTTGTTTTAAAAAAAACAGGTGCCAGTTTAATCAAGCTTTAAAAGGCAACAAAAAAAAGTGTAATAATTAAATACAAAATGCAAGAATTAGTAATGCAACACAGACACCTCATGTGCGAGTCCAAAGAGCTATGTTTAAAAAAAAATCAGTTTCTGAATTGCTCATGAGAACAGACAGTTGAGCATTAGACTGTTACAGCTGAGGTTACTGGTGATTTTGATGTATGCAGTTGAACAATTATTTTTATGAGCCTTAGTTTTGTAGACAGAGAAAGCAAGAGGGAGAAAGAAAAGAAAAAGAGCAGGAAAAAAAAAGAAAAAGAGCAGGAAAAAGAAAAGAAAAAAAGTGGGAGAAAGAGTGAGCAAGAGAAAGAGAGAGAAAGCGAGAAAGTGAGAGAAAGCGAGAAAGAGTGTTTTTCAGTTGTCCTATTTCTTTTGGTCTGGCTGCTAGCTAGCTGACTTTTAGCACTCAATGAGAATCCCTTTTTTCCAAACACTGGGTGACTTGGAGATTGTTTTGATGGTAACCTTCACAGCAAAACTTGAACTCAAGCTGGCACATAAAATGCTCAGGCCCACTAGCTCTCTCCAGTTGAACTGGAATTTTTTAATCTGTCCAAAGTATTCTGTAAAGGGAATGTCACAAAATGACTCTGGAGTTTGGAATGCAACCACAGGGTGGCTGGCTGATGAGCAGGAATGTGTCAGGTCCTCTTGCAGTCATGAATGAGATCACAGCACAGTTGTTTCAAGTTTCTTTGTCACTTTTAGGGAATATATCCAATTGGTGCCGCAGCTAACCAACCACTGGAATTACACCTGCAATTATTGAGTCTCTGGAGAAGTCTTTTTCTTAAAAAGAAAGACATTTTAGAATCAAAGAATCATACCTGTAATATTTTAGGGTCTTTATCATGACCTTCACAATATGGTCAGATTGCAATGAGTGCCTCACTATATCCTTGTATATACAAACACGTCTCTAACAGATGTTAAGCTGACTGGCATGTAATTTCCTGTTTAATGGCGACTCAATCCATCTGTGAGACCTTTCCAGAATCTATGGCAATTTGGAAAGTGAAAATCAATGCAAGTGTTTCAAAAGCCTTTTAAGACCTACCAGCTTTTACTTCTAAAAATTCCCTTTGTCCAGGCAATTGTAATTATTTTAAGTTCCTGCATCCCTTACATCACCTGATTCACAATACTCTGCAACATTTAGAACTGTTACATTCATGACAGATGTAAAATCTGTTCATCTTCTATTAATTCCCCAGACTAATATCTCACTTTTCCTTTTTAAACACTTGTAGAAACTATTTTTGCATTTCTAGCTAGCTTCTCTTGTACTTCTAAATTTCCCACTTTAATCTTTGAATAAAATCAGAATCCAACCAGTGAAGAATGTCAATCTTCTGACTTGCCCTCATCTTTGCAGAATTATGTTTTTTCTTTCAATTTTATACGATTGTTAACTTCCTTAGGTAGCCAAGACCATTCCTCCTTCCTTTGACTACATCTTTCTTGCCAAAATGCATGATTTCTGAATATTCTGAAATCTCCTTGAAATGTCTTCCATTACGTCTCTACTGAACTATTTCTTAACACATTTTCTACTCATTCAAGGCTGGAAGACAGAGCTGGCTTAAATTTGCCATATTTAAATTTTAAAAAACAGCATAGGATAGGGAGCACTCAACTGCCCCTGAAGAAGTGCATATTCAATATGTAACAGAACAGGTCTAGTACTAGCAGCCCAGTCTGTACTAGCAGCTTCCAAAAATTAAACAGATTAAAGTTCTTATTCCCACAAGCATGAAGCGTGATGATTTGAACATCACAAAACCCAAGCCAAACAAAAAACAATAATCACTAGAATTCAGTCATGCGATGATTGTAGACTGGGGCATTGTCATTACAAGGTCAATGATTAGTCCTATTGTATAACATTGCCAGATTCAGTTTAGCCTTCTCTGGTCAGCCCTAGGATGTGCTGCTGTAAGACTTTTTTTTTCAGGATTTTGAATTGCTCAATTGAGAAAATTCAAACTGATTCATCCAATTTATGTGAACTGAAATCAAGCATGACCATCACTGTACCCTTTCTCACAAGCCTCCATTTCTTTTCTTCTGTATGCCCATCCTCCAGTATGGGCTGTTATAGGGCACAATGGTTAGCACAGCTGCCTCACAGCGCCTGAGACCCGGGTTCAATTCCCGCCTCAGGCAACTGACTGTGTGGAGTTTGCACGTTCTCCCCCTGTCTGCGTGGGTTTCCTCCGGGTGCTCCGGTTTCCTCCCACAGTCCAAAGATGTGCAGGTTAGGTGAATTGACCATGCTAAATTGCCCGTAGTGTTAGGTAAGGGGTAAACGTAGGGGTATGGGTGGGTTGCGCTTCGTGGGGTGGTGTGAACTTGTTGGGCCGAAGGGCCTGTTTCCACACTAAGTAATCTAATCTAATATGCTTACTCAGTGACTTACTATTAACCTCTATCCCAATTTCTCCCAGAGACCAAGATGTAATTTCATTTCAATTGTACAAACATCATCTTTAAATAATAGGACAGCTCTTTGACTTTTTCCTAAATATTACAAAAACATGAAATATCGTGGACTCAGTTTTTGTCGTGTTGTAAGCAGGTCTCTGAATTCCTCTCAGATCACTAGTACTTACTTCTATTTGCATTGTCAATTGTCTGTTTAATAGAGAGTACAACAAAGTTCTCTTTTTACTATTTTACTAAAAAGCTAACTTCAACTGCTGATGCACCTTTAGGTTTATACATGATGGCCCTGCCTTGTACACTCTGATCATTTCTCTTATTACTGCCCTGTATTCAAGCTCTCATTTATTAAGATGTTACCAAATTTTATTCCTTCTTCCCCCATCTTGGACGACTCACTAAAACAGGTCCAACACAATTCATAAGACCACCATCCCAAGAGTACAGCACCCATGTTCTCCAGTACTGATGTCAGTGCCCCATAAATTAAAACCCATTTGTCCCCCAGATTTTGATCCACATTTGGTCCTAAATCTTATTGGTCCTATGCCAATTTGCTCATTGCTCGGTCATCCAGAGATTACTGCCCTCAAGGATCTCCTTTTAAAACGTAAGCCTTTAAGTGCTCAATTCTCTCCGGAGAATGAACAGCAACTGGATCCTTCCCTTCCCTTTCCAGAGCAATGTCCTGAATCTGAGCACCAGCAGGCATTTTGGACTAATGCGCTCAGCTCCAGAATGGTTTCTAATTCTCTGACTATAATGTTTGCTCTGTATTACTCCATTAAGGAATCTGTGGCCCTGGCAGTAGTTCACAAGACGACAAGAAATAGGAGCAGGCCATTTGCCCAGTCAAGCCTGCTCTGCCATTCAATAAGGTCATGGCTGATCTTTTCATGGACTCTGCTCCACTTACCCACCTACTCACCATAACCCAATTCCCTTCCTGTTCATAAATCTATCTTTGCTTTAAAAACATTCAATGAGGTAGCCTCAGCTGCTTCATTGGGAAAAGAATTTCAGATTCACAACCCTTTGGGTGAAGAAGCTCCTCAACTCAGTCCTAAATTTGCTTTCCGTTATTTTAGGAAAATTCCACCCACTAGTGGAAACAATCTCCCTGCTTCTATCTTTCTTACTTTCTTCTTAAAATTAATGTTTCTAAAAGATCCACCCTCATTCTAAATTCCAATGGGTATAGTCCCAGTTGAATGAATTTCTCTTCATAACCCAACCCTGAACTCCAGGATCAACCTGGTAAACCTCCTCTACCTCCTCCTGTGCCAGTACATTCTCTCTCAAGTAAGGAGATCAAAACTGTATACAGTATATTTGTGATGTCATTAAATGATAGATTGGGAATGTGAATTGGCCAATTTGCTGCTGGTCTAAGGAAAGGAATAACTGTGTAAACTTCCTCCCTTTCCAGTAATGCCTTTTGAAAGGAATACATGGGAAGAGATAGGAGCAAGCTCAACTATACTTAAACACATCTATCAACTCAATTCATACTCCAAGCTCTTGTGCTAAGGACACCACTTGAGCAGGCATTAATAAACTTCCACTAAAACCTGCCACTCTTGTTGAGTTGAGCAGAAATCACAAACGCTTTGAGAAGATTGCCTACCATATAAAATTAGACTTCTTCCAGAATCTTTTAATTTTAGCTTTGGAAAAAAAAATTACAAGAAAAAGCCAGCAGTTGAGCTATGCTGGAATGTACAGTCACAGGGACAGTTTGTTTGGGACTGGGGAAACCTATTCACACCTCAGCCCTACAGGAACAATGAGCTACCCTTGATGACAAACTTGAATACAGACAACATTGAGGTAAAAACAATGACTGCAGATGCTGGAAACCAGATTCTGGATCAGTGGTGCTGGAAGAGCACAGCAGTTCAGGCAGCATCCGACGAGCAGCAAAATCGACGTTTCGGGCAAAAGCCCTTCATCAGGAATAAAGGCAGAGAGCCTGAAGCTAGAGGAGGGTGGGGGTGGGGAGAAAGTAGCATAGTTGAAGAGCTTCAGGGCAGAGGAAATGACCTGGGAGTTGCAGTGGGAGAGGGAGATTCTTGTAGAGATAGGAGGAAAACTTCAAGGCAGGCATCCTTGCAAGAGGATTCGCAGTAGGGTTAAAATCAACGAGGTAAAAACAATGACTGCAGATGCTGGAAACCAGATTCTGGATCAGTGCTGCCTGAATTGCTGTGCTCTTCCAGCACCACTGATCCAGAAACAGACAACATTGAGTCTGTACAAATTCCCAAGACCTCCAATTTCAAATGGATAGTCAATCACATACACAAGACATTTGCACCTACTTTAATAATTAGGAAAACCAATTCATCTCCGAAGAAACAAGACGACTATTGTAGGAAACCAGATTTGATGGGGACATAAGAGGCTGCTATTTTGTATAGTTGGAAGGCCCAATCCCAAGTGAGAGAGAAGTCAGAAGCGGTTGAAACAGAAGTGGGAAGCTATCCCTGCAACTACCCACCAAGAGACCACCACATTGACAAAGGTCTTCACAGCCATCGACTGGCCACGAATCAATCCTGACAATTGAAGACGCCCAAGAGCACCAACACCAACCTGATCAATCCCCCGACACCTTTGAAGACCGAACACCTGCTAGCAAGAACCAGAAGACAGAAGAAAAAAAAAGTCGAGGCACCCACCCAACGGATCCAAAACTAGAATTAGCACACCAATGGACACAGCCCAGACTGAAGGCCTACAGCATCCGAAGTCCCCAACATAGCAACAGCTACAAGCAGGATCAGCCAGCTGCACTTCAAAATCTGTTGTTCCAGTGGTGAACTCAATTTCACTGAGACCTCAAAATCCAACTAGCTAGTAAGAAAGGTGTGGGAGGAGGGTTGTCAACGGTGCAGGACATTTCATGGTCAGGAAGTTTTTTTTTAAAACTTCAGATACTTGGGATCATATCACTGTTGTGTGTATCAATAGTAAATAACGTGTGTCAGGATAATAGTGTATTTTAGTCCTAGCCTCTGTACTTGACAGTGTTGATTCCACTGTTTACCATTTGCCTTCTCTCCCCCACCCCCCACTCCCACCTTGATATATTGACCTGTTATTTTCTATAAATATTCAATTGTGTTTTAATAAATGCAGAGATTCTTTACCCCTCTGTTAATCCAGTGTCAGAAACCAAGGATCTGGGGGTGATTTGAACCATCTAAAAATCAGCAAATAGATTAGATTAGATTACATTACAGTATGGAAACAGGCCCTTCGGCCCAACACGTCCACACCGACCCGCAACCCACCCATACCCCTACATTTACCCCTTAACTAACAGTACGGGCAATTTAGCATGGCCAATTCACCTAACCTAATTGCAATACTTATTGCAAACCAGAAACGCTACAGCCTCAAGCGATCATTGTCAGCAAAGGGGAGAAAACTATTTTCATTAATCAGAATTGAGTTTTACCAACATTGTAAAAGGTGCACACAAGAACTATAAACCGAAGTTGTCTAAACAGAATGCATCATTTGCCAGTAATTACTGTAAACCAGTTAAGATGCTGTCTAAATTCACCGACAACTGTACAAGTCAGGTTTGTAATCAGCTCCTCTATATCTTCATGAACTACAGGTTCCCATACAAACATGCAGGAATGTGGTTATTATCGCTATAGTTTCCTGTCTAAGGTAAGACTATGGCTCAGGATTGTGCAAACACATCAGCCAGGGTATCAAAGTTGAGAGATGTTGTGAACATATTATGCAGCACTTCAGCAGTTTATTGCATCAGATATTGGAAAAGCCAGATGATACTTGAATGTGTGTATAACAAATGAAATGTATTGCCTTTTCAAGTGTTAAAACAGGGTTGTCACCTTGTCATTAGAAGGCAGTAGCTTTAATACCAGTCAGAAACCTGAGCATGCTCTGCAGGTCAGAGAGAGTACTGTACTATGGGAGATGCCATCTCAGTGATCTTACATTCACTGCCTGGTCTGCCATCTCTAGGTTGAAGAAAAAGACCAGTGCTGTTCCTTGAAAGAGCATGAAGTGTTGCTAATGTCCTGGTCCCACTTATTCCAATGCTTAATAGGAATCAGACATTCAATGCAGCATATGCTGAGACTTGCTGCACACAAGTTGGCCACTGTGCTTTGTGCATTTCAGAAGAACAAAGTCATTCTTCAGGATGTCCTGAAGATATGCAAGCTGCTATACAAATTCAAAACTGCTTTCACTGCTACTTTGCAGTACATTTCCCACCCCTAGCTCACTTTATTACTGAATGTTCCAGCACAGGTTAATCCATGGATGCCACCACAGCACCTATACTTAACCGAACAAGAAGTTCATTGGAGTGGGCCAGGAATTAATACTTACTTCCTCACCACCCCTCACAAAATGTTACATATTTTCATTTTGTTAAAGACCACACTAAAGCATTAAGTTCAAAGCATTTATTAAAATTTTTATAAAACAATACAAAATCCTGGCAACAACAGTAAGAAGATTTAGAGTGAGCCTCATCAGTCACCTGGTGTGTAAAGTGCTTTCGCTTCATGCCCCTTAGGAGCTAGCTAATATACCAACAGTGCTCGATAATGGCCTATGCTTAACTAAACCAAGCTGCGCTACCATCCAGCACAAGGTAGCATTTGAATGAGATGATGCAATCATACAAAATTCAAGTAGTCTTAGTATAAGACAACAAGAACATGTCTTATTCAGCAACGTAATAGCAATGTACTTGATAATTTAAATTGGTTTCTTGTACTACCAGCTTCATCTTAAAGTACCATACAATTGCTGATAATACTGTTTCAAATTAGAGTTAGATTGAGCAACGGAACCAGCAGGGAACTTGCATTAAAGTGGGAGAGCCATTTTTTAGAAATCCCAATTCAGTTTTAACCCCCACATAAATTATACCTACTAATTCACCTGACAAAAATCCCTTCAGCAAGATCATTAGTTGGAAGGTTTTTGAGATTAATCTTAAACATTTTCATACCTGAACTGATCCCCCATCTGAAGTTATTTGCTGCCAACACTGCCATGCAAATTCCCAACCCTTCCTGGGAAGCAGTTTTTTTTTAAAAAAACATTCACTTTGAGAGTTGCCTCATGCAATATTTTTTGTACATACTTCTTCTAAACTGAGAAAAGCAAACTTACAAACAAAAACTTTGATGATCAGTAGAATTCACAGCCAAAAGGTGATCTCTATAACAATGCAAAAATCAGATCTCAACAGCCAAGTGGCCATTCAACCATTTTGTTTCCATGGTGCTAAGTACAGTTAGATTAAAACATTTTAGATGAAAAGGGAACAATTTAGGTTTTATCCCATCTTCTTCTGTCCCATTACAGGTATTGGTATCCCAACTGGATTACATTCCACTGTCCAAGTTGCCTTCTGAACCTCATGTAGGTGCACCTTATTCACAGGTGAACAGTGACCATAAATGTTGGCATCAGAAAAATATTAGAACCAAACCTATTCCTGTCCTCACCAAGGGCTCACATTTTACTGAGCAGGGGCAGCGGTCTTTCAGAAAAGGTAAACTATAAATTTGCTCAGATGGTCAAAAATAGCTACCTATGGATAGACAATAAATAACAAGCTTGAATTCAATTTCTCTAGGAGACATAATTCCTTCCCATACCTTCCATTAGTAGAATATTTTTACAATAATAAAAAGGTGGCAGTGGATTGCTAAATATTCCTGTGGCAGTACTAGTAGCCCTGTTCCTAATTCAGGAGTCATTTATGCAAGTTCAATTTAATACTGCCCACAAAAGGGCAGCATTTCTTTAATGTCAAGCATGGATATTCCTGCAATAGTTTGTGATTGCTCAACCTAACTGATACAAAGCAGTAGAGCATTAAAAAAAGGTGTTGTTGCCACACCTTCCTCACATTGGAAATGCAGTGTACGCTTGCATTTCATGGTACATTTTAAAAATGGATTTCAAATGTCCAACTCAGTTTTGTGCGCTCTATTTCTGCAATACAGTGAAAAGCTCAACATATACATTCAATGGCTTTGAATATAACCACCACATTAAAACAAAAAGGATAGGCCCAACCTGCCTATAAATCACAGACACAGATAGCACCCACTTTTCAAAACTTCAAAATCAAAATGTGGCACTTTCCGACTCCATCCACAGACAATTTTAGAAACAGAGATGTAAACACTTTTCTTTTCTCAAAGAAAAGATTTGGAAGATTTCACGCAATCTTAGATAAAGACTACTCGCATTTTTGTATCTGGAATGCCTTTTTCTCAGTCAAATTCTTGTTCTTCTCCATCACCAATCACTGTCATATTTCCTGAACTAAAGTCCTGCTACAGATTCCCAAAGACTCAAAATAAATGCAGAATATACTTACATTTATGAACTTGGCAGAAATTAAAGGAAACTTTTTTCTAGGACATGCTGGTCAGTGGGTGAGATTTTAAAAAGTCACATTGATACCAGAGAAAATAGGTGTACAACTAGAGATTTAAAAAAAAACTGAATATACAAAATCTTTCTCAGTCTTCTCAAAAATCTGGTATGCAAAATGTAGCCCTGATTTTTTTTTTACACTGGAGATTAGGAGCAAGCCTGCACATATCTGAAAAATGCAAAATAAATTGCTGCCTTTTAGATGATGTTTTGGTGCTTGCTTCTGAAGTGCAGGTCTTTTGCAGCCAATGACAATCCCCAGGTATGCCTGCCAAATACACTAAAGGCCAGTGTCCAGGAAGACCTTATTGGAAAAATAAACTGGTCGTTGATCACTGTATAGATACTGCGCTCCAGAACCAGAAGCCCAAATGGATACCAATGTAAAAAGCAGCAAAATCTAAACTATAGTTGTCATGAAGGTGATCACAGTACAAAACAAAATGTAAAACCTGCTCTTAAAAACGTTCCTTTGGTGAAGACACAAAGTCGTTATTTAAATCTTTGCCCTTTTCTCAGTTTTCTGACTCTTAGTATCATCGTGGGGATTCGCATACTTATCCCATGCAGGTTTCAAATGCTGTAAACAGTTCTTTCTTACGTGGAGCAGTACTGTAACAACGCCAGACTTAGAGCCAGCCAACCAGAAGGTTCTGGGTTTAGTCGCTATGTGCTCGAGGGAAGAAATGATGTCACACACAATTGTCAACCAGAACCAAGGATGGCAACAACTGCTGATTGGCTGCTTTGATTGCACTCGTCTTCTGCCTCCGTTTGGCCAATTTAGATTCTGAGGGTGGAGACAGTCGCATGGAACATGAGGTAGCTTTAATGAGGATTGGCGGATTCTCTTCATCCTGATTTTCTTCATGCTGAGTCAGCTGCCTGTTTACTGCGATTGCTTCAGCTGCAAAGAATGTGAGATCTTTGGCACTGCTGTTCCTGAGGGACAGGACAGAACAAAGAGTCAACACAGCTTTAAAAGCAAAGCACAACACAGTAACAGGCTCCAAATCCTGAATGCTTCAGTTTCTCGCCACTTGCTAATCCATTCACAAGCCTCTGCTGCTGTGGCTTTAGTTTTACAAGCTGCAGTCCCTTCACTAAAACAAACAAAAGGAACAGTCTATGAAAATATACTATGGTGAAAAGTTCAAGGTAAAAGTCAGTAGAAATAGATCTCATTGAAATTTTTAAATATAAATTCAAGGATTATTGGCCCAGATTGTCATCACTTTGCAGCACTTCATGGCTTGATTATATTATAATTTCACCCTGCATCCCCCTTTAAGGTCTACCAAACAATGTATCAGGGATTTTTTTTTTTGTTTTGCCTTGTTGCTGGAAGTAGGCTTGAGCTAACCCCTTTATAGAATTTAGCAACCTTTATAAATTTTCCCCTCAAAACAACCCATTGTTTTAAATGACCTTAAAAATGCACACTCAAGCTCAAGACAAAGCTTTGTAAACGTACCTCTGGAGAAGGCGTGGTGTTGGAAGCGTATGCTCTGGTGCATGCTAAAAGCAAAAAGGATAGAAGACTAATCAATCAAACAATGCACAAAAGACAGTGGTAGTCAAAAACTGCAGTATGTAAACAGTTAAGGCATTTGCAAAATCTTGACTTCTAATGAAACATACCCCTTGCACCCATGGGTGTTCCAGTACTTGTGCTGCACTGAGCCTCTTCTTAGCATCTCTGACTAAGAGTTTAGTAATGAGATCCTTTGCACCAAAGGAGATGTGTGCCCAGTCCTTATCAGGGAATTCATACTTTCCTTCTTGAATACTCTGAAATAGGTTATTCTGCAAAGAAAGTTAATAAAATTCTTTAATAGTGCGAGATAAATGGGTTGTTTAATTATTAAATTTCAATTGTAATATTGACTTAAATCATTTAATTCAAACTAAATCAACACATATTGGCAAATAGTTTCCATCAATAAGCAATTTCATGCAATGAAGTGGGTGGTGCACTGTAGTTAGAAATACTGGAGCTATATGGACCACTGCAAGCATGCTGTCACCTGGAGCTATGGATAAAAACAGTTAAGGGCTCCAACTTACTTTCATCACACAGCTGACTAGCACACATTTCCACTTTTGCTGCCTAGTTTTGGGGTATTGCTAAGATTTATGGCTTAAGGCTCACCTCTTTTGGGTACATGGTGAATGTACTTTCCTTTGGCATCAATGATGTTCATTTAGAGAACTGGTGCTGACAAGACAGGTTGAGTGGTCTCCTCCTGTACTGTAACTTGTGATCGCTTCTGTGATCACAAATGGGACTCAAACCAGAGGCATCTGGCTTAGAGGCAGGGTTGCTACACATTGCATGATGAGACCACTGCACAATTATATGTAAATTCCCCAATTCCACATGCTTTTGTTCCCCTCATCTCAACAAAGACCTCTTATTTTGAAGTATTGATAGAGTCTCTGCATCTGTTTTAAGAGTGGTACATTCCTGACATCCAACTCCCTTAAAAACGAACAAAACTTTCACTCCTATCCCCCAAATCCTACATTAAATCATGTATTTATGTCCTTCTGTTTTAGGTGCTTCAACAATTGGAGTGAGTCAATAACTTCACCTGTCACATTTTTTAAGGCCTCAACCATTTCCGAAGACTTCCTAAGGTCTAACAAACTGTTTTAAAAAGGTAGTTAGGAAATTAACCTTATTGCAATTCACACACTTGTGCAGGTTTACTGTTTGTTACCAATAAGTGAGTACACTACCCCACAGAGTCCAGTTTAACACATGGTTGTGATTACTCATTTAAACTTTATCCAACAATGCACTGCTGCCTAACCTCCTGATTCTCAATTTCTCTTGACACAAATGGCGGCCAAACCAGCTATAGCATCAAACTGGACATGAGGGCAAGAGAACAAAAGCAGTCACATGTGCCCTTCATACACTGGATATTGCTGGAGAAAGTCACATGCTTTCAGTTGGATTGTTGTTTGCTGCAGCTCAGAGACACCTTTTATTGGGTTTTGCTGTTCTGAGTAAATGTGTCAAGTCCTAGCATTAACATTATCGTAATGGTTACTTTCATTATTCATCTGCTGATTAATCACACCAAGCAATATTTACCTATATTGGAGATTTATAATAGTGCTATATCATCAACCTTGTTTTGACAATTGACTAGTTATAAGCTTTAGAAATTTGTTCAATCAAAACTAGTGGCATTGCATTCGGATTCATTTACTTGACACAGCTTTGACTGATGAACACAAGCTGGAAACAAAAATAACATCAACTTCCGTACAATTCTCATGGCATAGGATTTCACTTTTAAGCCAGATATTCTTAGTAACAGGAATATGTGAAAGCAATTCAAAAAGTGATTGTGCAAGTAGTCCTGAATTTTATCAGTGGGTGGATTCCACAGCAGCCTGTCCAGTTTACCATGCGCAGAGTTCTTGTATGTGTAGATCATGACTATGGATGTGGAACATTAACTCTGTCCAAAAACACAAAACTGAAATGGTGTCGAGGCCATAATACACAGATTCACCTCTGACAACAAGCCTAAGTCTTTGATCACTAGTTTGTTCTGAGCTAATGATCTCAGTCAGGTGTCAACGTGGCCTCTCAGACCAAGTTAGGGAGGATGATGCAACAGCAAGAAAGCAAGAGGAAGTCAGCAAGGGGTATGACTGGGCCTTGCTGTGATGGTTCCCATAGTACATATTATACCAAAGTTCAAACTGTCAACTCAGATGGAAATGGCTATTTGGATGATACCCACCTCTATCTTCATCCAATGTTTCTGGTCTGACAGATAATCAATTCGAAAGAACCTCAAATTTCCACAGCTGTCACAATAGATCCAGTGTCTCTCCAGTCAGCCAACCTCCCCAGCTACTATCTCAGCCTTAATCAAACTGCAACTTTCATATACAAGTCAACACTGATGCAAGTTCTTGGTCTTCTATACTGAGAGTCAATTTTCCTCACTGTAACATCTATCACCTCTAACCCTACCTCAGCCCATCTACAAGTGCATAGGTGCATTCAGGTTCATACTCCAAAACATTACCCTTCAAGATTCCATCCTCCTGCCTTTAATTCTGTCCACAGCACTTCAGGCACACTGACGGTGTGAAGCCATACCACAGCAGTAATGAGGGGGAAAAAAAAAATGCCATTTATCTCAGGATCCACAAAAGCACAGATAGTCAGTCGTAGAGATAGACAGAATGGATAGACCCTTCGGTCCAACTCGTCCCATGCCGACCAGATGTCCTGTAAATCTAATCGAATTTTCCAGCACTTGGACCATATCCCTCAAAACCCTTCCTATTCATATACTCATCCAGATGCCTTTTCAATGTTGCAACTGTACCAGCTTCCACCACTTCCTCTGGCAGCTCATTCCATACACGCACCACCCTCTGTGTGAAAAAGTTGCCCCTTAAGATCCTTTTATATCTTTCTCCTCTCACCCTAACCCAAGTCCTCTAGTTGTAGACTCCCCCACACCACAGAAAAGACCTCGTCTATTGACCCTATAGTTCTATACATCTTATTGGGAAGAGTCAACAGATTTCCTATTCTGTATTGTAACCATCCAATTTTAGTCGGATTTTAGTGTTAATATTTGTTAGACTTAACATTTGCAATACATTTACTTGCAGCGCAAGAAATAAATATTATTGCAGACCTATTCTTAGTTGAATTATACCTTCACTGTCCATGAACTTTCATTATGAAAACTGAGCCAATAATGAAATGCCTGACAATCTGGAAAAACCCATGTTTTTAAAAAAGGTCACTCACCTGACAGGAAAGACAGGCCTCCCCTCGGTCCCAACCACAGTCAGTACCACAGTTTCCTACAAAGGGCGGATATCCACTGAGCATGATGTATAATATAACACCCAAGCTCCAGAGGTCACAACGCTTATCATAGATCGTAGCCTCTTCATTAAACGCCTCCACAACCTCTGGTGCCATGTACTCTGCAGACCCACACTAAAAAAGATATTTAAAAATTTACAGGAATTAGATGATATAATTCATCTGCAGGACTTTATGCTAAAATGCCACTTTTTAAATATTATAAACACAAGTGAATTACATTTAGATGGCAGTATTTGATTTCAACAAGATCAACACAGAGGCTTTTTTTTAAAATGACAGAACACTCCACTCTTATGAGCATTTAACTCGTCACATTGGTCGGTTTAGAAGAGAAAGTGATTTCCAAACAACAAGCCTATATTCATCCCCAGAAGAGGAAAAACAACTATTCATGCTTATGGCAGTGTTCCCTTTTCCCAGCTGTATCATTCAGAGCAGCAAGAAGCAGGTGACTTATGTCCAGGCCTCTGCTTACACCACTGATATATGAGCAACTTTGGAGAGGGTACATCTGCAGACCCTTCCTCTATCAAGAGCACTGCCTTTTTATTCACTCCTCAGAGTTAAATCGCGTCAAATGCGTGACGTTTTTGATTTTACAGAAGGTTTTGCATTTGGGGATAAAGAAAACTAATGACATTTAAATGAAGATAGAACATAGAAAAATACAGCGCAGTACAGGCCCTTTGGCCCTCGATGTTGCGCCGATCCAAGCCCACCTAACCTACACTAGCCCTCTATCCTCCATATGCCTATCCAATGCCAGTTTAAATGCCCATAAAGAGGGAGAGTCCACCACTGCTACTGGCAGGGCATTCCATGAACTCACGACTCGCTGAGTAAAGAACCTACCCCTAACATCTGTCCTATACCTACCACTCCTTAATTTAAAGCTATGCCCCCTCGTAATAGCTGACTCCATACGTGGAAAAAGATCATCTGAAGCTTCCCTCACACCCACCTCAGTCCTGAACATTATACCCAAAACCAATACGCCATATGCCTTCTTCACCGCACTATTTACCTGGGTGGCAACTTTCAGGGATCTGTGTACATGGACACCAAGATCCCTCTGCTCATCCACACTACCAAGTATCCGACCATTAGCCCAGTACCCCGTCTTTTTGTTACTCTTACCAAAGTGAATCACCTCACACTTACCTACATTGAACTCCATTTGCCACCTTTCTGCCCAGCTCTGCAACTTATCTATATCCTGCTGTAACCTGACACATCCTTCCTCACTCAACAACTCCACCGACTTTTGTATATGCTTTTCATAAAGAAAAAACTGTGGTGGGGGCAAGGAAGGAATGTTTTGCAATTTTAAAATGGGACTGGCAGTTCAATTTCCCACTCAATCAACAATTTTAAACTGTGTCAAATACAGTTTCCAACTACTTGCTCATCTTTCCGGAAGCTGGTGAGTACACATTCAAATCAGCTGCCTAACAGTTCAGTCAACTGGATAGCCCCTGAAAAGAAATAAGCTTCAAAACCAAGCCCGCAGTCAGATAGTTCATCTTGTTCAATTAAAAAGAAATGAAAGCTTTTAGACTCTTGTCACATCACATATGCATTTGCTCCTTTACACACTCCATCTATGCAGAGATCATAATTAATCAAAATCCCCATATAAAGAAATGCACAAAGTATCACATCTCCTCTATTAGTCACCACAGAATTCTGTCCAAATGGATCATGTACAAAATGTCTGTCCAATATGGTCACAGATATAAATATATCTACAAGCCTGGTTTTCCAGAAAATATAGTGTTTAGAAACTAAAAACAAATTTGCAGAAACAAGTCAGTGTGTTATATTGGGGACCATAGTTACTGTTCAGTGAGTATTTAGCTGAAAACAATCTTACATATACATTGCCACAAATACAGCAATAAGCCCAGTGATTCTATAGATCAAAAGGTGATGCAATTCAGGTTTACAATCTGCAAGTCTCTCGTTAACTATAAAAGGGACTTTCCTAATCTGCAATCAGTCACACCACAGCACCCCATACAGACCACACCCAGTTTTCAATTTATTTGGAACTAATTCATCTTCAAAAAGATGAGGGAGAAGCACATAGGATTTAGGCAGGTATTCTCCCTCCAGTGAGCAGAACCTAGGTAGCAAAGGCATAGGTGACAGTGGTGAATCAAAAGATAAACAAAAATTTAATCAGAGGAACAAGCAACTTTGGACTGAAGAGATCTACAAGGCTATAAGAAGGGTGCAGAGATAGGAAGAACATTAAAAGCTTTAAAAAGTATAAACAATAAATTTGAGCTATTTTGAACAGGCATAAAAATGGAAAATAAAATAAAATTGGAAAAGCAGAGATAATTGAGTGCAAGCTAACATGAGACCATATCCTGAATAAAAGCTAGATCACAATATGTCAGCATTATACATGAAGAGGTCAAAGTCTAGCTCAATAAAATCAAAATCCCAAAAGATAATAAAACCCTTTGCTCGGACAGACCCAAAAACTACTAAACAAGATACACCAAAAAAACTAAACATGACTAGTGTCATGTTTGCTTCCAATTTAAAGCAAAATTTCAGAGTTAACAGCAACTCAATAATTACCCATCCTATTAAGTGAAAAGAAACAAAATCAGAGACACACTTAGCCCCTCCCAACAGCCGAACTTTAAACAGAGAGCTGAAGTGCCCTTTGCCCTTCTTGTGAAACACCCTCATTTCCACCAATTGCATCAGATCTGCTGAGCGGAGTGGAACTTTGTTTTGCTCATAGCAAAATGACATGATGAAATGTAAGTACAACCCAAACTAACCAAAAGCCACACAGTTTACATTGATTTCTGCACAATCTATTGGCCATTACTTTCTGGTCTAACATGATTCTCACTCATTTTAATTTTTCCTTTCCACTTCAACCATTACAAATATTTGGAAATAATGTCCAGTTCTTTGACACAAACACTTAAAAGGTTTGTGAACTACAGAAGACCAGACACTATTGGCAGCATTACATTAAAGGATTAGTTTTTAAACAGCTGTTTAAGGAGGCATGGATTCAATGAAGACACAGCTGGCTTATGATGTACAGAATATGCTATATAGTCAAGTTAAAAACCAGGTTTAAAAAGCTTCAAAAGCCCAAATGTTAAAGAACTAGTTGACACTAACATAGTATAATAAGTATAAAGTGTGTGCAAAAAAGGTGTCCACTATGAAAAGTGTCTGTGTAGAAAATAGAGGATACTGGTCGTTTAGCAATTTAAAATTTTAACTGGGTCAAGCTGACAAATTTTAACTTCCTGCTTGCATGTCTGCTTTTTACATATGCAGACAACTAGACCGGGGAGAGGGTGTTTGGAAATAAGCATACACTATTGTTATAGTATTAGTGTGCATAATCCACATGAACAACAGGATGAATCAAGCCAATGGATTTTCATATTCTCATTCTGCGCTTGGTTTCAAAAATAACAGCAACCTTTGTTCATAGTAATAACTTCAGAGACCAATATTAGACCAGAGACAGATTGATAAATATCTTGAATGTTTGTAGTCACTGCAGGAAAAAGATTGGGTAATGGCCATTATCTGGAGAAGCCTTCAAGAAATCAATATTGTAGCAAAACATACCACAACAAACACCAATAAAGAAAGGCATCTTCTGTAGTACCAGCCTTGAAATTACAGTACTGAATGTATCCACAACCCAGCCAAACTGTACACCAGGTCAAGGCCGAAGAGAAAGTTTCATGAATGCAAAGATGTATACTCGAAACATTCAAGCTACCCTCAAGTCCCTAATGGGAATCTTGAAATGCTCTATCGTGCAAATTCACAAAGTAGTAAAAGCTTATGTACTATCCCTTGCAAATTCGGAATTTATCTGCTCTTGGTAAATAGTTTGCCTACTGTTGAGATCGGTAATACATTTCCAATGAAAACCAGTTGCAAAAAAACAATACAACTACAATCCTCAGACAGACCTTATTCAATCCAACAAAGTTGAATTTTTATTGAAATTGCCTTCAGGAATGTAAAAACAAAACAGGGGGATGTGGAGAGATTGGAACTATGTCCAAAATGTTTACTAATAGCAATGATGTTTACCACTTGCAGCTACTGTAGGTCTTCCCACATGTGCAAATGCACTTTGTTCCAGACACATTTAGAATTTTTACTAACACGCAAACTGTCACCCTGAAAATAAATTAAGTCCTACTGCAAATTGAACGTAGAGTTCTGCATCCAATTCAATTTCAAACACTGGTTTGAGGGGCAACTCTCATCCACACCAGGCACCTACTAATAGATTGAAAATAACTTCAACTCATGATCCTCCGAGAAGTACTGGGAATCTTTCTAGGAAGGTATTTGTTGGCTAGAACACACCGACCTTGAGACTGAACTGTGCCAAAAGGGAACCTTATAGCAACATGCAAACCATGGAAAGTTCACAAGTTCAGTGACATTTAAGACCAGACTATAGCTGGCAAGGGTTTACAGCTCAAACAAAGCACTGCATGCACATACTCAAGCCTTCAATATTATTGATTATTTTTAATGCAACTGAAGGGTTTTCCTGCTCCTTGGATCCTGCCTGACCGGCTGTGCTTTTCCAGCACCACACTTGGCTCAATCCCCAGCATCTGTAGTCCTTGCTCTGTCTTCACTATTTTTCTGAAAACCCAACAGATCAGGTCCCCACTTGTGATACAGCTCATTTTATACATTATAGTAACAGTATTAGGGATAATACTCATCAATAAGCAAAAAATATAATGGGCACCTCTTCATATTAATAATCTAGCTGGCTTAAGGAAACTTTTTAAATCATGAAATCTGTATACAAACAAACAAACAGCATCTCTTAACCACATTAAATTCTTTTTATCTTAAAAAAACAATCCCAAAACTGGGCTCAGAAGTAACATTTTATGAAACCAATTGAAAAATCCTGAGCAATGTCAGAGATAACACAGGGTCTAAACGCTCCAAACAGCTTCAGAGGCAATTTGAGGATCTCACTTAGTGCAGTTCAACATTTTTGTGCCCCATCTCTTCCTTTGTTGGAAGAGTTTTGTTAGTTCTTCAGTGGAACATTGCACCCAAGTGATAAAATATGAAAACCCAGAGCACAGGAAGAGAGTAAAGAAAATTGACAAGTGAGTCATTGGGTAGAATTACACAAACAGAATCAAAGGGAAATCTTGCAAAAGACAAGATAACTAGCAATTTACAGTCATAAGGAAGTGTCAGTGATCTCAGAGCAATTGATGTCATTAACATGATCAAGTTATTTGCTGTTTGCGACACAATTTCAGGTTTAATAACTACAGATTTCACAGCAGATTCTGAATGTAATCCATCTAACAGTTCTGCTTACCGGTGTCAGAAGTTCAGGGGTTGAAATGGGGGAGCAATCACCATTCAATTTGATTCCACTTCCCAAGTCGAAGTCACAGATCTTGACTGGGGAAAGCTAAAAATAAAAAAGAGATACCGTAAATACAATAACTGTTCAGCTCCCAAACTCTGACTGAAAAATACACTGCCCTGTCTCCTCTAAACACATTTTTTTTGGTCTTACTGGATTTTTAAAACAATTTATGGGGTATGGGTGTCATTGGTTAGGCCAGCATTTACAGCCTAATTCTAATTATTTTGAGAACATGGCAGTAAGCTACCTCTTTCATTGCCTCAGTCCATTGGTGTACACCATGCTGTTGGGAAGGGAGTTCCAGAATTTTGACACATCAAGTTCCAACTCCAAACTGCACTTAGTTTGAAGGGGAACTTTCAGATGGTGCTCCAATGGATGTTCGAGATGGTAGAGGTCACTGATTTGCGAAGTACTGTTGGAGGTGCCATTGTGATCTTGTAAAATGGTACATATTGCTGCCACTGTGGGTACCAATCAAGTGGGTTTTTGATTTTGATTGGTTTGAGCTTCATGCATGTTTGAAGCTGCACTCATCCAGGCAGATAGGAGTATTCCAGCTCACTTCTAACCCATACCCTGCAGGTCGTGAACAGGTTTTGGAGTGTTGGTTGAGTTACTTGCTGCAGGGCTCCTGCCCACTGACCTTCTAGCGTAGTCAGTCCAGTTCAGCTTCTAGTCAATGATAACCACAAGTTTGATAGCGGGGGATATGGTGTTTATCTGATCAACTTGCTAAGAATATATGTCACCACAGTGAACTGTTTAAAAATATTTTAAGTGTGTGTAATTTGCCATCGGATCTAAGGGAATATGTTTAGAGGTTTACACGGTCTTGGGAGTGGTGGCACTCATCTTTGGTTTAAGGCGAGTAGTATAAACAAGATGTAGTTATTGCTTCCGTGCAACTAGTTAGATTATAGGATCAGGCTTTTCATTACTACACAGATTGTTGCAATCCTTGCCTTAGGTCTAATTCCTACAACATTTGACTTTATTCTCCCACCAAAAGCTCAGGAACATGAACACTGGAATTGGTGCTTGCTGCATTGATTGAAGTATTAGCCCCTTCAGACTCCAAAAAACTGTGCCAATCAGTAAAGTTATTGATGTACCACAAAACCAAAAAAGGTTTGTAATCCTCAAGCATGTGATGATGAACAGTGTCAGTTAGCCTCAGCACCTTGGCCTTCTAGTCTAGAGTTCGGGGATAGATTTCCTTTCCCAATCACTACCTAAAAGGACTCCCTCAAGAAACTGCATGTGTGCAAGCACTGAGAAACTCCTCCCCACGTTTGGTCAGTAAAGATTGATAAACCAATGCTTTAAATGAAATTAGTCTAAATTCTAGTCATAAATGATGTTTCAATATAATTACCAAGAGTCTCAAATTTGGGTTTTGGTCTTAACACTAATAAAAGACAGCACTAAATACAGCCAAGATTTATAGATGCTGACTGTTGCGTGAGTATTTCTAGTTTATTTTACATAAAGCTGATGAATGTGCGTACAAGCTTAACAATGAAGTCAGTTCAGGAGAGGGATCAGCTTCATGCAAGCTTCAGGTATATGCAATTGCGAAAATGTGCTGCCCAAGAAGAAACAACTTTCACTGGCTGTTACTAGGAAGCATAGGAAAACCATTCTGGTAGCACCTCATCCACAATGAGCCCATTCTAGTTGCAAAGCATAAGGTCTTTGTTCAATTGTAGTTAGGCTTGTAAGTAGGCCAACTGCCAGACAAAAATTAACATTTTCTCAATGAAATAAAAAGATGAAGCACCCCAACTGATACAGTTTCATTTCTGAACATTGTTTACAACAACCATTCTTTCTAGCTTACACTCAAATGGTGCCTACCTGTTCAGGGTTCTCACACAAGATGTTTTCTGGTTTCAAATCTCTATGGGCCATGCCTGAAAAGACAAATTCCATTTGGGAAATTAGATCATATGGTATTATTTTTAATTTGGTGCTATATAAAAAATCCCACTGCCATTCAGAAACCTTTTCCAGTGTGAACCATACACCCATACACCACTAGAGTCAAGCGATTGCCTTCATGTAGATAAATTTCTGGTGTGCCTCCTTTTTAAGAACCATCTAAACGATTAAATCTAAGTCACCTGAGGTTCACGGAGAGTCTGTCATTGGTTGGGGGTGTGCGTGTGTCTGCACGTTCAGATAAATCTTCACAAATATCCTTAGCATTTGGCAAAATAGGACAGGAAACAAATGGTTCCTTATCATTATACAGCAAGTCCCGGAAACTCACGTAGAAATTGGACGAGCACAGATAGACTCTGGCCATCATCCACTCACTGTTTGAGTTTACATGTGATGGACACTATCTGCATAATGGGATCATCAGCCTGAGAAATGTAAGCCACCTCACTTAACAGTGCACTTATTGGAAGAGGCTGGGGGAATATCTTCCTTTGGTTTTAGTGTCTTCACAAGGGAAGTACAGAATATGAACTAGAGTATCAGAAGACTTCCTGATGCTCACCAAATACTAAGAGAGTTCACTGTCTTGTACATTTTGTTCTGCACTAACCATAGCTATCAAAGTAGACAAAATTAAATAAAATTTACACAACCCACTAAGTCACATTACCTTTGTTATGCAGAAAGTCCAGCGCACTCGCTATCTCACGGACAACAACACTGGCCTCTCGTTCATTGAAGTGCTTTCGTCGGTGGATGTGTGTTAATACAGAGCCTGGAAAAAGGTAAAGAAGAGCCTGATTAGGAGGTCAGACTTATCAAAGACGTCCACGTACAATGGCAAAAGGAAAGACAATTGAAACCCAAACAACAAAAAAAAGTTATTAAGTAAAGGCACCTTTCAAAATGAGAAATAAATAAACAGGCAGTCAACCCACAATCAATGCACTGTAACCACATGACAAAATTCAAATTGGAGTTCACTAACTTGGAGGGGGTGGGGTGGGGTGGGGTGGAAGATGGAAGGAAGAGAGAGAAAAAGTTACTGCTAACACATCAAATAAATCCACTGTCTCTTAAAAATGGGTGCAATTAGATTTCCTATGTATGGACTTCTTTTGCAGATAAGACATGGTTTTAATTTGAATTAGTTTTCTGATTTGCTCAAACCCAAACTAGCCCAAGCGTAAAGCAGGGACTTTGTTTTCTCATGCCCCAATAGATTCTAAAAATCAAACTAATTTTTATATTTTAAAACTGGATACAAACTGAAGTTGGCCACCTGGCTTATTTTTTTGGATTGAAACAACTCCTTTCTCAAGGGGGAAATAAAATAAATTATGGTTCAATACAAAATCGACGTCCCTCTGAGAAGCTGGATCAAATGGCAACAAGAAACTTCTCACATTTTCAAAGTATTAGACAGTGATGCAATCAGCATAGTCCTTTATTTAAGGAAAAACTTGAAACATTAAGAGCTATTTTGCAGATGGTGTTCTGCCAGAAAGCAAACAAACTAGCTACAGGGGCATTCAAGTAGCCAAAGGCAATTAACAGCAATATCTCGAAAGCAGGAGGTCCCAAAGTGAAAGACTCTCCCACCTGTTCCAACTTCAAGCTCACCATGGAACCAACCTCCCAGAAATTCAAGAAACCACAGCCTGTCGAGTTTTACAAGCCCCTCGACTCATTTGGGAAACACTTTTAGAAAGGGTCATTTTTGTCCAAATTAACCAGTCACAGGCTGCACTTCTATTACTGTGATCACAGTAGCTGTCTTATAAATGTCCAGCATCCAATTATTTGTGATTCATACCTCCTTTCATCTTTTCAAAAACCAAATAGAACTTGTCCTCATCTTCAAAAAATTCGATCAGTTCAAGAATGTTCCTAAGATAAGACGATTATAAAATCGTTAGTTTTACAAATTATGACAACAGTATAACCAATCCAATATAAAGGCTATGTACAGTATCTAAAGTTCCAGATACAATGCAAACTGCAGTTTGCATTGTATCACAAGTAATTGCAAAGTTGCTGGCTCTTTTAAATATAAAATGCAGGGAATGCATTTTAACAGCAAGATCAAAATCTACAGAAATAATTGTACTGCTGATGCAGTATTTAAGCTTTGTCGCAGCAAAGCCATTTCCTAGTCTTACATCAGGATTATCTATTTACAGTAACCACCTGATAGACTAAAAGCTATCCTGTCAGCAGAGAGTGCTGCACATTAAATCTCATGATTCTCTTTAGGATTAACAGAGCTGTCACATACCTGTGTCCCTGACATTGATAGAGCATTTCCACTTCGCGGAACACCCGATTGCGACTGTGGCCTGGTCTCTTCTCAATAATCTGCAATGAACAAAGAATAAACCCAATTCTTCAGTATCCAGATACACAAAGTCCTAATGGAGCTTTGTATTGTGACTGGATAGTCACAATGCCTCATTGTTCACAACATTCCAGTTAATTTAAAACAATTTGTCTTGCTGCTTTGTTAAAAATTTAAAATTGTAATTTTTTTTTCACAAATCTTATCCAACCATACAAATAGATTGACAAACAAAGTGATCAGCAAAATCCTTGAAATATGCAAAAATGCAATTGCTTATTATGTAACAAGCTTTTTTGCAAATGTACTCTTTCTCAATGATAGCCATTGTGTGCATTTTCAAAAGTAATCACTATTTACATATTTACAAGCACATTACGCCAGACTGTAAATACCACAGAATTCTTCTACACCCTTTCCTTAAAACATAAATCTTGCCTTTTAGATCAAAAGCTGGTGGCTTGGCTACTTCTAGCTAGGCAAGGGTTAATTACTTTAAGAAAACAGAGTCAAAAATCACAACACCAGGTTATAGTCCAACAGGTTTAATTAGAAGCACACTAGCTTTCGGAGCGATGCTCCTTCATCAGGTGGTTGAACGAGCGGCGCTCCAAAAGCTAGTGCTTCCAATTAAACCTGTTGGACTATAAGCTGACGTTGTGTAATTTTTAAACTTTGTATACCCCAGTCCAACACCAGCATCTCCAAAGTAAGAAAACACTATTGCCAATATTAAACCTCACGTAGGTCAAATGTTTTTGCACAATATGTTCCATGAAAGCTTATGATGCAGCTTCATCTTTCAACCAAAAGCACAATTAATTTGATCTGAACATCTTTAGAGAAAAAAAGTAAAACTGGGTAAGTTATAGAAATCAAGAAGGGAAACTTAAGATACACTATCAACCCACTGAACCAAGAAAGCCTATACAATATTAAAACACAGTCAACTAAATTGCTTCAACACAAGAAAAACACTTTTTAAATCCCCCCTCAATTGAAGTATTTGCTAAATTCTCCACACAAGGAATGCAATTTAGACAAAAACGCTCTTCACAGATCACTGCTAGCTCAAATTGAGAACAGCTGCTTAGAGCAAAGTTTGCAAACACCCACGGCAGAGCTGTAGCATCCCAACCCCCACTCCATCCCCTCCTCCACCGCTAACTGCTTTGTTTAGCACCAAACACAATGTCCCCACTGCCAGCTGCACAGCATCCACAATCTCAAGACTGTCCCACCCTCTGCAATAAAACAGAGCTCAGATTACTAACAAAACAAAAAAAAAGGAGCACCACCACCCTGCTCTCAAACCCTAAATCAAGAGATTGAGCACTCTTCAGTGACTAATTCTATACTACATCTGGTCCCAACACAAGGGCAGCAAATCATACAGTAAACTGAACAAGACTGGCTGGCTTGTCATATACAGTTCCAAAGCAAGGCTCTTCCAGCTCCTTCACAAATAAATCAGTAACCAAAGACTCCATTGCCCCACAAGGCACAACAGAAAAGGTAACGCCTATTCCTACCTTCTGCAGCTCTGGCATATGCTTTAACCTGTTGTTTTCTGGAGAAAATATAATGTCAGCCTAATAGTCCTTTCCTGCCAGATTACCAAATTTAAAGCCAAACCACATCATACACAAAGAACTACTAACATCGATCAGATCACATTTGGTTGCTCAAAGCATGTTTTAGGCAATTCTACTAGCAACCCCAAAATTCATACCATTAATCCTGAAGGTGTACAAAAAAAAAGAGATAAGGGGAGGGAGCACAGCTGTTGCTCAGAACTCCTTCAATCCAGCTTTTTAATCAAGTATTCCACATTGCATCAAAAACTTAGCCTTGTCTTATACACACACACCATATTTAGGCTCTACCGACATAGTTGCAGTTTGAATTAAATGTCATCCTTCCAAACAGGTCACAAGACCATTGTAAAATAGCAATAGGTTGAAAAGGAAACAATGAACTTCAGCAAAAATATGGAAGTGTCATTTTACAGCTGATGGTCAGTGAATGGTCAAGCTCCAAAAAAAAATTCAATTATTTACATTGCACATGTCTTGATCTTGTAGCTCCATGCAGCCTAACAAAAGGCAGCTTGGCGCTGCAGAGTTAGCTCCTCTTCCAAAACTTGCAAGCATCAGATGCAGGAAAGAATAAAAAAAATGAAAACTGTAGTGAAACTGACAACAGGGCTGGAATTCAAACAGCAATTGCCCACATTGTCAACTTGTACAGAGACTTTTTACACCCTTCTTGCAACAACTGGGACTTGAACCTGGACTTCCTGGCTCAGTGGTTGTATCTTACCTGGAGACCACAAACACCCTCCTCATATTGTCTCATTATTATTGTAACCAGCTATACATGCAAGTTCAAGGATATAGCAACTAGACCACAAAACACAGGAATGGCTGATCTCATTCGTTTCACACTTCCCAAGTTTTAGTTAGAGGTTGAATAGACTGGGGATTTTGGCCCCTAGAGCGCCAGATGCTTGATGGTGACATTTTGGAGATTTATAAAATCATAATGGACATGGATAGGGTGAATAGCTAAGGTCTTTTTCCTAGGCTGGGGGAGTCCAAATATAAAGAGAGCATAGATTTATGGTGAGAACAAAGATTTGGGGGAAAACAAAGAACCTGAAGGGTAGCTTTTCCACAAAGGGTGGTGCTTGTATGGAAAGTGGTGGAGGCTGGTACAATTACAACATTTAAAAGGCATCTGGATAGGTATATGATTGGGAAAGGTTGAGAGGGATGTGGGCCAAATGCTGGTAGATTGCATGAGGTCAGATTGAGATACCTGGTCAGCATGGGCATGTTGGACCAAATGGTCTGTTTTGCCTGTGCTAGACGACTATCCATTTCTTGTATCCATCATTCAAATATGCACCAACTTGAATATTCTGATATAATTAGCCTCTACTATTTCATTTAGCAATGTTTCCTTTTCCAAACACATTCACACCATTTATTCCCTCCCTCTTCTAGGAGGGAGGCTGTGCAACTAGTGGTAGGCTTCATGACAACGTCAACATTTATTTTAATAAGAACTACAAGAACTGCAGAGGCTGTAAATCACAAACAAAAGCAGAAATTGCTGGAAAAGTTCAGCTGGTCTGCCAGCATCTAAGAGGAGAAACCAAAACTAACTTATCAAGTCCAGAGTCAGTTTGTCAGAACCAGTTCTGAGGAAAGCTCACTGGATCCTAAATGTTAACTTTGATTTCTCTTCATGGATGCCGCCAGCCCTGAGTTTTTCCAGAAACTTTTGTTGTTAAACATCTATCTTCCCTATCCCAAATACCTTTACAAGGACACCAAATTTCTCGACTAGAACCATTTACAATCTATCAAGTTAATTGTCCTACGATGCATCCTCTCTAATATCTGAAAGTCTCAGTGCAATAACTTTAGGTGAACACAAATGTCAATTGTTAAGATTTTTCTGTGGAACAACATTTCCACTATAGGGCTCTTGTGGCAGCGTGATAGTACCCCTCTCTCTGTGCCAGGAGATCTCCGTTCAAGTCCCAACTGCTCTAATGATGTATAACAACTGTTGGTTAGAAAAATTTCTAGCATTTCCACTACCAATTCTAGCATTCAAACAAAAGGTTGAAATATCTGTAGAAGATCATGGTTTTAAAGCTTAAGATCTTTAAATGTATATTTGAAGGTATTTTCTTGACAATCATTCATCATAATTCAATTTGTAATGCTTATAGATGACAGGACAGGATAGAAAAACTCCAATAGCAGCACTGTCCAGCATAACCATACCCATAACCTGTTCCAATATGTTCAAACATTTTTTAAAGTGAAGCTTAGGATGTTTTGGATGAGAAGAGTGTTCCACTTACCTTCACAGCATATTCTTTGTTGGTGATTAGATTTCCACAGGTCTGGACTCTGGCAAATGAACCTTCTCCCAACATCTCGCCATTTAGCTTGTAAACATCTGCGTAAAAGTTAAAAAGGAAGCTTTGACACTAATCCAAAGACAGTTGGGACAATCCTCCATTTAATACAACCCAATGAAAGCAATGCTTTCAAATTAAAGAACAAGGTTTATTTCCCAGTATTCAAACTAATGTAGAATCAACTGGAACTGGAGCACATCAAGCAATAGTACAGATTAGGACAATTAGAGAATTGGAAATGGAAATGGAAATGGAAGTAGTCCATATGGTCCTTTAAGCCTGTTCACCATTCAATATGATCATTGCTGACCATCTTACTAACACTGTATCCTAGTTCCTACATTTGCCCCACATCGTTTGATCTCTTTAGCCCCAAGAATTATAACCATTTCCTTCTTTAATTACCACATTCTGTTGTTCAGATATGGGTGACACCAGCAAAATAAATAAGTCTATTATATTAAATAATAAAATGTCAAAGTTGAAAATTAATTATGGGGTGGAGAGGGGGTTATATTTCATAATTTCTTGAAAAATAAAGACCCCACATCTTGAATCTCCATTTCAATTGTACCCCATTAATACATCTTACTTCAAAGCGATCTTTTGCTTACAGATTGCGCATGTTTTAAACAACTGGAAATCTGACTAGTTAACAATCTTGAGTCACTTCCTGCCCAGAGTCTCAGCACCAGACATAAAAAATACAACTACTGTTAAAAGAGCTCAGAAATGGAAAGTTATGTTCTTGGATGTGATACAAGTTCAGTCTGCAGTTACATAGTTCATTCTGAAATGGATCACGTCATTAAAATCGACAAGCTTACCTTCAAATTTGCCACTGAAACTGTCTGTGGCCCGACATCTTTTTTTCTTCTTATTTCTTTTCTTGGCATCTGGGATGTCAATGGGCAGACTCGAGGGCATGTCTACAATAAGTGAGAACTTTTTCACTTCTAATGTCATCTTACACAATCACAGAAGCTAAATACATCATCAACTTTAATAGTTAACATTAATACTCTATTCAAAGTAACTGGCCTTTCAGTAACTACTTACCAGGTCTAGGACAATCGAAATTAAACACCTTCTCAACAGGAGATGGTCCAGTGTCATCGCAATAATCATCAAAAGGAGTCTGCCCCTAAAAATATGAATATTATCAGGTAATTAAAATCATCAAAACAAAAAACTTACTAGCCAGCCAGCAGCCGAGTGCTAATCTCACAAGAGACTCTGGCCCATGTATTTTATATCCTTCCCCAGCTAACAAATCAAGCCAAAGTCTGACTTTGAAAAGCTTCCATAACGGATTGCTTACTGCAATTCTGTATTTTTAGTCACCTAAGAAACTCGCAGTTAGAAAGAGACCGCCTACTTAATTCTTTCATCAGCCTACTTACAAAATGGAGCCGTTTCTATGCTAAAGGACTTAAAATTCACCCAATGAAGAGCTTCAGGAAAATAACATGCCCAATGATTACTGCAGTGACTGGATAAATAACCGCTCCTTGGTTAGTTCCAGTGGTATGTTTCACCACAATATAGCTCAGGTCACACTTCCAAAATAGTCCCATATTAAATGTCTGCTTGCAATTAAATTTTAGAAACACAACACAATTTGCCTGCACTGCCCCGTTTAAGCTTCTCGGTAAATAAACCAGCAGACTGCGGCAAACGGGAATTGCTTTACCTTGAATGAGCGGTGGAAACCTTTCAACTCCGCAATCTTGTTCTGAACCATTTTCCTTCACAGTGCTAGTAACAATTAAAGGGAATCAACAAGAAGAAGCCTCGGAGAGGAAGAGTTTCTTTCTAAAATTGGAGCCCGCTATTGTCTCAGTGTGTATGGCCTGAAATGGGAGAGAATGAAAACTGACAGTCTGGAGCCATTCAATCCAAGCACTTCCCAACACGAACGCATCATTTAGAAATAGGCTTTCTCCCCTGCACACCACTAGCAAACACTAACACCAACATTCAGTGTGCTTCATACCATCTCCCTTTTCCATTACAAGCTACAACTTGCTTTTTTAAAACGGCATTTTCATTACCCAACACGCCTTATGCTACAGAAATAATGCAGCTCAAAAATCTAACAGCAATTCAAATTTTAAATCACAATTTTCTTGTCCTAGGATTTTGTTTTCTTTGCAAGTTGTTTTTTTCCCCCTCAATACATTTTTTTTTGCAATGACTTACCAGCACACCCACTCCTTCACTAGCCAGCCAGCAGCCTAGTGCTAATCTACAAGAGGCAGTTCTGGCTCATGCACTTTATAACCTCCCAGTCTGTAAACATTATTAACACAGCCTCACTGTAGATCCGCCTACGTGCAAAAACGCTCAAACGTGCACAACCCAACGAGCAGAAACTCGAGAACACTCTGTTCAAGAGTTTCCTCTTAGTCCAGCCCCACTGAAACAGAGCCCCTCCTCTCTGTATTGTAACTAATTTCTGACTTCATTGTCTGGCACAATCACACTCCCAGGTTGCATCAGATGCTTTTGGTCTTCTGGGAGATGTAGTTTCGATTTCTATGTCCTTTCATTTCTCAGCTGTTCTACCTTTCATCTCCATGATTGATTTTGTTTGTAGAGAAAGTGAACCAAACCAATTCTTTTATACTGGGAAATGTATGGATTTCCTAATAGTTCGGTGGGTGGGTGAAAGTACCATCAGATCAGTGTCAGACTGTTTCCTGATATCTCTGCATGGGAACAATGCAATTGGACTGAGTGCCAATGAAATAAGGAAGGAAAAATAAAGTCATCGCTTCATACCCTCGGGTATTGTGGTGGAGTGACAATGTCCCTAGTCAGGGTTCAAATCCCACTTGCTTCGGAGGTGTGTCATAACATGTCTGAACAGGTTGATTTTATTTTAACTTCACAGCTTCTCCACTGACCCATCCCCCTGCATAGCTTCTGGCACAGGATCAAACAGGCTGCGCAGTAAAATAGTGTATCTTCTCTTTCTCGACCTGGCAGAGCCTTTTTACACAATTGGCTGCACAAACTTCTACATGATCTCTCCACCATCGGCATCTGGTTGGGATACCATGCACAGGCAAATGTTCCAATAAATGGTACTGGACCTAAAATGTTAACAGTGTTACTCCCTCTACAGATGCTGTCAAGACGACCGAGTGAATATTTCAAGCATTCTTTGTTGTTATTTTGACATGGGTTTCACCTTAATTATAGTGCTCTTGAGCTTTTTATACTTGTTTATATCAGTCCAGTATTTTAGTGTTTCATATACTTGTATCCCCAAGATTTCTCAGTTCCTCCATGTTGTAAACTTCTCATCATTTACAAAATATCCTGGTCTGTCATCCAGGGTTCAGTGGATGCCCTGACTCACTGCTACATTGAACTCCATCTGTCATAGTTTGGACCAGTCACTTTATCAATTTTTTTTGCAACTTTTTGCTGCCAGCTACACAGTTTCCATGCCACCTAACTTGAGGTTCTCAGCAATGTTTCTTTTTGTTAAAAGGCTCAACTACATTTTTCCAGGCCACTTAAAAAGATAAAAGCTAAGGCCCAAGCATTATCCACGAGTGACACACCCTCATACAGACCCAAATACTCATGCAGACTCTCTCCCATACACAAGGTCTCTCTCATACACACACGTACACGCCCACTCTCACAGACACTCATACCCCTCCAACACACACACACACACACACAAACATATAAGTTTGTGGGGTGAATTTGTACTTGCAGAATTACATTTTATTTTTCTCAAAAACTGCATGAATCCATGTAAGATTCTGTAAATCCCTTTTTTAGATTAGAATCAGTCTGAACATTTGGGCACAGACAGCACCTCACATCTTCAATGCATTATCTGGGCCGACATGGCATCTATTGTTAAAGTTCACTTGAGAATGTAACTTTAAAAAGAAGTTCTGGGTTGGGATTTACATACAAAAGAACTGAAATCAACGTGGTCATTCTAAAAGATTATACTTCACAACCACCTGATGAAGGAGCAGTGCTCCGAAAGCTAGTGCTTCCAAATAAACCTGTAGGACTAGAACTTGGTGTTATGTGCTTGCTAACTTTGTACACCCCAGTCCAACACCAGTACCTCTAAATCATGACCATTAATCTTATCCTCCCAAATTGGATACGTATTAATCATGCTGTGACTCTTACCGCGTAACCAAATCCCTAAACAATCTTTCTTTAGCTTGGCATGTCTTTTTTTTTAACTTCATGCCTTTTTTAGATATTGAAGGCACCACATAAATACTTGATGCTGTTGAGAAAATTATAAGGCTCTTTGTAGTGTCTTCAGAGGACACCTTAGGAAAATGTGGACAATTTTGAAAGTAGTCCAAAGATGTGCAGGTCAGGTGAATTGGCCATGCTAAATTGCCCATTGTGTTAGGTGCATTAGTTAGAGGGAAATGAGACTGGGTGAGTTACTCCTCAAAGGTTCGGAGTGGACTGGTTGGGCCGAAGGGCCTGTTTCCATGCTGTAGGGAATCTAATCATCTAATATAGGCATATTAGAGACGGCTATATAGGAATAGCATTGCAGACCAAAGATTGTTACAAATTCTAAATATATATTTCAGTAAATTTCTACCAAATCACACGTAGGTTATTTTCTAGTTGCAGCTGTGCACTGTATAGAAACCATAAAGGATGTGACTGGAGAGACTAAATGTTTAAAAAAATCCTTGGAATGTTCTTCAGGCTATGTCTAATCTAAATACACAGTTAAACCA
This sequence comes from Chiloscyllium plagiosum, assembly GCF_004010195.1. Classification (NCBI taxonomy): domain Eukaryota; kingdom Metazoa; phylum Chordata; class Chondrichthyes; order Orectolobiformes; family Hemiscylliidae; genus Chiloscyllium; species Chiloscyllium plagiosum. Next base: position 21,773,426 of record NC_057740.1, on the reverse strand, counting down.
TAACATTCACACTAATGAAGAACACATGCAGGTCCAGATTATATGTTCCAAAACCTTATCAAAGAGAACAAAATATCCACCCAGTTAAGGAATTGGATAAACACCTTTTACTAAATAAATACGTCTGCATTATCAAAAAAAAGGTGCAAGACCATGTTGATGTAAGATAAAGGATTTCGGTGTCAGTTGTATTTCCAATGACTCTGAAGTGGAACAACATAGATGTATCAGTCTGATGGCAATAGGAGTTTAATCCAGACATAATGTGATGCATATCCTTTTTCCAAACAGAATAATGGAGAGCACAGCAATTCATTCTGTTTCAGACTTGGTTAACTTTACCACTGATGTCAAAGCGGGGCATGAGTACAGAGCCAGATTACAAGGCGATGGTTCAACTATTGTTTATAAAATTTGATTTGATTTAGTCATAGAGTTGTACAGTATGGAAGCCGACCCTTCCATCCAACTTGTCCATGCTGACCAGATATCCTAAATTAATCTAGTAACATTTGCCAGCATTTGGCCCATATCTCTCGAAATAGAATCCCTACAGTGTGAAAACAGGCCCTTAAGCCCAACAAGTCCACGCCGACCCTCCAAAGAGTAACCCACCCAGACCCACTCCTCTACCCCATTATCCTTTATTAAGCCCTGACTAATGCACTTAACCTACACATCCCTGAATACTATGGGCAATTTAGCATGGCCAATTCACCTAACCTGCACATCTTTGGATTGTGGGAGGAAAACAGACCACCCAGAGGAAACGCACGCAGACACGGGGAGAATGTGCAAACTCTACACAGACAGCCACCCAAGGCTGGACTCAAACCTGGGTCCGTGGCACTGTGCGGTAACAGTGCTAACCACTGAGCCACCATGCTGCCCCATATCTTTCCTATTCATGTACCCATCCATATGCCTTTTAACTGTTGTAATTATACCAGCCTCCACCAATTCCTTTGGCAGCTCTTTCCATACACATACCACCCTCTGCGTGAAAAAGTTGCTCCTTGGTCTCTTTTAAATCCCCCTCATCATAACCCTATGCCCTCTAGCTGGGGAAAAGACCCTTGGCTATTCACCCTATTTATGCCCCTCATGATTTTACAACTTCTATAAGGTTACCTCTCAGCCTCGCCCTATACCTCAAACCTTCCGATCCTGGCAACATCCTCGTAAATCTTTTCTGAACATTTCAAGTTTCACAAGATCCTTCTTGTAGCAGGGAGACCAGAATTGAATGCAGTATTCCAAAAGTGGCCTAACCAATGTCCTGTACAGCTGCAACAAGACCTCCCAACCCTATAGTCAATGCACTGACCAATAATAGTAAGCATACCAAACGCCTTCCTAACTAACCAGAATACCTGTGATTCCACTTTCAAGGAACTATGAACCAGCATTCCAACGTCTCTTTGTTCGACAACCCTCCCCAGGACCTTGCCATTAAGTGTGTAAGTCCTGCCCTGATTTGCCTTTCCAAAATGCAGCAGCTCACATTTATCTAAATTAAACTCCATCTGCCACTCCTTGGTCCATTGGCCGATTTGATCAAGTTCTCGTTGTACTCTGAGGTAACCTTCTTCACTGCCCACTACACCTCCAATTTTGGTGTCATCTGCGAACTTAAAACCATACCTCTTAGGTTCACATCCAAGTCATTGATACAAATGACAAAAAGCAGTAGACCCAGCACTGATCGTTGTGGCACATCGCTGGTCACAGGCCTCCAGTTTGAAAAGCAACCCTACACCACTATCTTCTGTCTTCTTCCTATGAGCCATTTTTATATCCATATGGCTAGTTCTCCCTGTGTTCCATGAGATCTAATCTTGCCAACCAATCTGCCATGAGGAATCTTGTTGAACGCCTTACCACTCTGTGTTCATCAATCCTCTTCGCTACTTCTTCAAAAAACTTGATTAAGTTGGTGAGGCATGATTTCCCATTCACAAAGCCATGTTCACTGTCTCTAATCGGTCCCTGCCTTTCCAACTACGTGTTAATCCTGTCCCTCAGGATCCCCTCCAACAACCAACAATTTGCCCACCTTTGATGTAAGGCTCACTGGTCTATAGTTCCATGGCTTTTTCTTGCCACCTTTCTTAAACAGTAACATCACATTAGCTAACCTCCAATTTTCCAGCACCTCACCTGTGACTATCATTGATACAAATATCTTAGCAAGAGGCCCAGCAATCACTTTCCTACCTACCCACAAAGTTCTAGGGTACACTTGGTCAGGTCCTGGGATTTAACATGAATTCCGTTTTACATGAATTCATGCAGGGTTACATTGTACTAGCTATCACCATTGTTAACAGCTAACCTGAGAATACAACTTTTTAAAAAAAGGCTTTGTGATTTACACATGAAAGAAGTGAAACTATCATGGTATTCAAACAGATGAAAAACTTAACAGGCAATCAATTTTTCAATGTATAATTTCAGTTACATCGCACTGTAAATTTTTGCTATAAATTCTGTGTGTTAGGATTGAGCCCTCCATTACCATCTGACGAAGGAGCGATGCTCCGAAAGCTAGTGTGCTTCCAATTAAACCTGGTGTTGTGTGATTTTTAACTATGTTAGTATTAGATTGTTAGTTCAAGCAGAGGATCAGGAAAAGAAGTGTATAGAAGTTTTATTATTTGAAGCTAAGAAAGAACTTGCATTTGAGTATTTTATGATCTCAGATCATCCCAGAGTGCCTTACAACCAGTCTTTGAGGAATAACCATTGCTGTCCTCTAATGGGGAAAGGTTGAAAGCTTCACAGCTCTGTTTCAAACAGCTTCACAAGGAAATACTAAAACTCTCATCATTAAACAAGTAGCACATTATGTGATAATCTTTTAAAATGAAGAATTACTCAAGGACAATTCTAAATTATGTAATTCTTCGTCCAGTTCTGTTGGCAATAACAATACTAGATATCATAACCTTGTAAAATTCCTAAAGAATGTCTCACTGACCAAAGTGAGTCAATAATATGCAAAGTTTACATCCTGATTGCAGCATGAATCCCAAATTATGTGTTGCCCAGTATTTGAATCATTCCTGCAGCTCTAGAAAATTCTATATGTGTCATTGGCAGTTCCTCTGATGACACAGTGGGTGAATGCACTGGGTGGGATTTGCATTTTCTTTCCATTCCAGTATGTGCAATTCCATTTGCCGGTCATTCCAATACTATATATACCCCAGCAGATGTCAAACAGATGTTTTCCAATTTTCTGGCGTACGTTTAAACATCAAAGAACCCATTCCATGAATTTTTATCGTGCAAAGTAGTGAACTTTTTCTTATCTGATTGACTGTGAATATCATTCTACCTTATGATCTGGCTTATTGTTAATGAATCTAATGTGAAATCTTGAGATGATTAAATAAAGTGAAACAGTTGTATGCAGAGGTATTTTGATTTAAGAAATAGATCCTTTAGATGTACTGTCTGTCATAGATGCTACATACTTGTGGTAATTACAGGGATTCTAGCTTTACTTCATTAAGTAGAATCTTGTTGAAGTGTCAGTCATCTCGCCTGCCTGCTAGAGAGTCAATAAGAAACCCAGTTGCCTCTTCTTGGGGACACCTAAAACCACACACCAATCAGGCAGTGGTAAAGACACCAATAGGCTTTCCCCTAGAATCAAGACCTTGTGCCAAAGTCCAACCCAGAAACAGCTGCCAATCAGAGGCTGGCAGCTCTTGTACTCTGCAGTGCCAAGGCTACTACAGAAGAATACCTGCAGACTCCCAGAATCACAGTGCAGGACCCACGAAAATGGGGAGTGATGTGATTGGGGTTTTTTGGTTGGGGGTTGCAGGAAGAAGAAGCAGCAAGATTTAAAACAACGATGGTGAGGTGGCCACCAGCGGGTACCCCCTTGCCTGATCTCTTGTTTCTTAACTATACAGATTGCCTTTGATCATAGGACCAACCTTCCCAAATCTTTTTATAGTGACAAGCTGCCTGCAGAATTGCAATAATCATGAACAGCACATATTATAGGACCACACGCAGCTGGGTAGGTATGTTGGCAACATAGAGTAGCAATAAATAGAATGGAGTGATTCAGTAACAAGAAATTCCCTTGGGTTGTATCATATGTTTCGAATCTGTCTCATGGACCACGTATACAGTGTGTGTAATCGCGTATATAACAATGTCTAGCTCTGTTGAAGTACAGTATTCATGTTTCATTTGACTTGGGGGCATATCTTTCAAAATGTTTTCTCAAATTGAATCAAAGAATCCCTACAGTGTGGAAACAGGTAATTTGCTCCAATAAGTCCACACCGACCCTCGAAGAACTCCCTACCCTGATCCATCTTCCTGCAACCCTACATTTCCCATGGCTAATGCACTTAATCTACACATCCCTGAACACTACAGGCATTTTAGCATGACCAGTCCACTTAACTTGCACATCCTTGGACTGTGTGAGGAATCTGGAGCACCTGGCAGAAACACACGCAGATACAGGGACAATGTGCAAACTCTGCGCAGGCAGTTGCCTGAAGATGCAATTGAACCCGGGTCCCTGGTGCTAACCACTGACCCAATATGTCACCATAAATCCCCACACTGTTAACTTTCTTCTTTCAGCATGGCAATGTATTTCACTCCCTAGAATATCTACGTGGTTGATAAATGTATATTAATAATGAGAACAAAAGCTTAGGTGAGATGTCTGTGTGTCTAAAAGGTTATGAAAGGGTTAATATTGAGGAATGCCATACACACCACCCACTATGATAATATCACATGTACGTCTGAGTTGAAAAGTTTAGGATCTCGAAGAAGTGAGGCCCAACATCTGGTCCTCCTCAAACTCGCTGCAACAATGTCTACTATGTCAAGCTAACCTTTAACCTCTGTAGTTGCTATCATGTGATAAATTTTACCTGTTAACCAGAAAAGTACTGAGACCAGGACATAGTTTTTCTTTAATACAGCAGTTTCCTACAGTTAAAGAGATGGGAGCAGTAGCTTTCATCATAAAAACCCATATTCACTTATAAAGCAAATCTGCTATCCTAACCTGATCCGTGGTCTACATGTGACTTCAGACCCGCACAAATGTGGTTCACTCTGAAATTGATGAGCAAGCCAGTCAGTTAGATTAGATTCCCTACAAGAAGCAAGCCCTTTGGCCCAACCAGTGTACACTGACCCTCCAAAGAGTAACCCACCCAAACCCATTTCCCTCTGAATGATGCACCTAAAACTATGGGCAATTTAGCATGGCCAATTCACCTGGCCTGCACATCTTTGGACTATGGGAGGATACCAGCACAGACACAATGTGCAGACTTCACACACAGTCACCTGAGGCTGGGATTGAAACTGGGACCCTGGTGCTGGGAGGCAGCAATGCTAACCACTGAGCCACCGTGCTGTCCCACAGTGATCAAGGACAACTAGGGATGGGCAGGAAATGCTGGCTTGGCCAGAGACGCCTATATCCCTTTAACACATTTTAAAAAGTGAGTAATTGGGAACATGTACTTCTGTTACAATCTGAGGTTTTTCCTCCGCTGTTCAGAAAGGTTAAGCACAAAGAGTAATTTCCATTAGGTAATGATCCTCTTCCTTAGTACCTGTATGTGTGAGTTTGTCTGTGTGTGACCCTTTAATAATCAAAGCAGTGTGAAGCCAAAGTGGGTTGCCTTCTATGAGGTCTGTCTCAATGTCTCCTATTACAAACTCAATAATGTTTAAAGAGAAAATTGAGCACCCAGTGAGTTATCTAAGGGTACAACAGGATCTTGATCAGCTGGGCCAATGGGCTGAGGAGTAGAAAATGCAATTTAATTTAGATAAATGAGTGGTCATGCATTTTGGTAAGATGAACAAGGGCAAGACTTACACAGTTAATGTTAGGCCCTGCACATCCACCAATATCATTTATTGTATCCGTTGCTCCTGATGCGGTCTCCTCTACATTGGGGAGACTGGACGTCTCCTAGCAGAATGCTTTAGGGAACATCTCTGGGACACCCGCACCAATCAACCACACTGCCCTGTGGCCCAACATTTCAACTCCCCCTCCCACTCAGCCTATAACTCATGGAAGTCCTGGGCCTCCTTCACTGCCGCTCCCTCACCACCCGACGCCTGGAGAAAGAACGCCTCATCTTCCGTCTCGGGACACTTTAACCCCAGGGCATCAATGTGGACTTCACCAGTTTCCTCATTTCCGCTTCCCCCACCTCACCCAGTTCCAAACTTTCAGCTCAGCACTGTCCCCATGACTTGTCCTACCTGCCTATCTTCCTTTCCACCTATCCACTCCACCCTCCTCTCTGACCTATCACCTTCATCCCCACCCCTATTCACCTATTGTACTCTATGCTACTTTCTCCCGACCCCCACCCTCCTCTCATTTATCTCTCCACCCTTCAGGCACTCTGCCTGTATGCCTGATGAAGGGCTTTTGCCTGAAACGTCAATTTTCCTGCTCCACAGATGCTGCCTGAACTGCTGTGCTTTTCCAGCACCACTCTACTCCAGAATCTGGTTTCCAGCATCTGCAGTCATTGTTTTTACCCTGTGTGGAGAGTGCGGTGCTGGAAAAGCACAGCAGGGCAGGCAGCATTCGAGGAGCAGGAGAATTGACATTTCGGGCATAAGCCCTTAATCAGGACTTATGCCCAAAACATCGATTCTCCTGCTCCTCAGATGCTGCCTGGCCTGCTGTGCTTTTCTGACACCACATTCTTGACTCTGATCTCCACATCTGCAGTCCTCACTTTCTCCTAATGGTAGGCCCTGGGGAGTGCTGTCAAACAAAGAGACCTAGAGGTTCAAGTACATAGTTCCTTGGAAGTGGTGTCACAGGTAGACAGGGTGGTGAAGTTTGGCACGTTTGCATTCATTGGTCAGAGCATTGAGTATAGGAGTTGGAATGTCATGTTGTGGCTGTACAGGACATTGATGAGACGAGTTTTAGAGTACTGTTTATAGTTTTGGTTGCCCTGCTGTAGAAAGGATAGTATTAAATTGGAAAGAGTGCAGAAAAGATTTAGAAGGATGTTACTGGGACTGGAGGGTTTGACTTATGAGGAGAGGCTGGATAGTCTGTGAAATTTTTCCCTGGAGCATAGGAGGTTGAGGGGAAATCTTGTAGGGTTTTACAAAATCATGAGGGGCACATGACTTGGAGCTGCCAGTGTTGGACTGCAGTGGACAAAGTTAAAAATTACACGACACCAGGTTATGGTCCAACAGGTTTATTTAGAAACACTAGCTTTCGGAGCACCGCTCCTTCACCAGGTGGTTGTCAAACTGATAAAGGAGTGGTGTTCCAAAAGCCAGTGCTTCCAAATAAACCTGTTGGACTATAGCCTGGTGTTGTGTGATTTTTAATTATGAGGGGCACAGATAAGATGAATACAAAGGTCCTTTCCCCAGGTTGGGGCAGTTCAAGACTAGAAGACATAGATTTAAGGTGAAGAGGGCAGATTTAAAAGGAACCTGAGGGGCAACATTTGCACAGAGAGTAGTTTGAATGTGGAATGAACTGCCAGAAGAAGTGGTAGATGCAGGTACACTTACAATATTTAAAAGGCATTTGGACAGGTACATGAATAGAAAAGGTTTAGAGAGATATGGGCCAAATGCTGGCAAATGGCACTAGTTTAGTTTAGAAAACCTGGTCAGCATGGATGAGTTGGACTGAAGGGCCTGTTTCTGTCCTGAATGACTCTATGATTCTGTATTATTTCACAAGATTTCATAGTACAAAAAAATGAGTTTTACAAGAAACAAGTAAACCATGCACAAGTAAATAAATACTGTCTTAAGTATTTCACATTTAAAAGCATTATAAGAGTTTAAACCAAAAATGACTCCCATTCCTCTCTTGCTTTTTCCATATGACTTTTCCCAGAGAGTCTTTGCATCGGGCACTTGAAGTTTCCTTTGGTTCCTTGGAGCAAATGCAAGTGTACAGTCTTCAGGATTTTACTTCTCCTCAGTGGTCCGGCTGTCCTTTGTTACGAGCTTTCTTGGGGTCCCTCCACAAGCTTCCAACCCAAGCATGGGCTCAGTATGGCTTAAGTGGCTCCACCTCAGAAGTATCTTGATTTCTCATAGTCTTGGTCTGTCTACAGCTGCTTTTTGGCTCTTATTAGATTCACTATTTCTCTGCCTGTTGAACTCAAGACTTACATCCACCAACATGAGTGTTTTTTCCTCTAACCCCAAACATTTTGCGGAAAAATCCCACAGACAGCTTCCTAGAGTTCCTTCATCCTAAATCACTCATCTCCATTGCAAAGCAGGGTAGCTGAGATGTCCAATAGATATTTACATGATTTATCTTTTAGCTTCAGAACCAAGCCTCTTGACCCTGAGGCCTGCATGAATAATTCACCTGTCTAACAAAGACAGGATAGTATAGCTCAGACACCCTGTCTCCAGGTTTCTCACTAAACAAACTCACCTGTCATTTTAAAAATCACACAACACCAGGTTATAGTCCAACAGGTTTAATTGGAAGCACACTTGCTTTTGGAGTGATGCTCCTTCATCAGGTGATAGTGACTACAGTCATTTTATAGCTTTTGTCTCTCCTATTCTGACCTGATTAAAGAAACATAGATTTATCTTAGAATTGCCACTTCTTGAGGTGTCCTGGGAATTTCTAAAGCCCAGAATTTTAATTCCCTTTCCCTCACAAATTTAATCTTCCCAAAACTAAAAATGAACCCATAAAAACTGGTATGAACCATGAAATAAATAATAATGGCACTCCCTTATCCTAATGGCCATATTTGAACATTGCTGCAACAAGCTGAGTGCGGATTTCCAATACACAAACACAAAGAGAGAGAGAGAGAGAGAGAGACATTTGTTTTAGGATAGTGGTACAAAACATACCATTCAGATTAGCCGCCTCTAGTATGTGAAGCCTGATTTTTCATTTCCATTACATTTGCATTTCTATTGCAGTCATCCAAGTGAATATCTACTCCCCAAGTGCCGCTAGGTGTGGAGATTCCATCTACCTCCAGTGTTAAAAAGTCTGGCTACATGACAGAAGGATACTGTATTCAGTTATAGTTGTATAATCTACCCTTCACAGAAGCTCAATATCTCAGGAGCATCTGGTGCGGAAGAGACAATTACTAATAAATGTTTGGAATATGCACGACAAGGAACATCTGGAAAGACAAGTGTATGTGTTTTTGTTGCATTTTAACCTGGGCAGTGCAATAATGCAGGACTCTTATGGTCTATGGACTGTCACAGGAGACCACATTGAGAACCATCAACTGATGACACGAAAATTGATTTTCCAATTGTGGACAGTGAAGAAGGTTATCTAAGAGTACAACAGGATCTTGATCAGCTGGGCCAATGGGCCAACGAGTTGCATGTGGAGTTTAATTTAGATTAGTGCGAGGTGTTGTATTTTGGGAAGACAAACTAAGGCAGGACATATACAATTAATGATAGGGCTGTGAGCAGTGTTATTGAATAGAGGGACGTGGCGATTCAGATACATTATTCCTTGAAAGTAGCATCACAGATGGACAGGGTGGTGGAGAAGGTGGTTGGCACACTGCCTTCATTGGACAGAGCATTGTGTATAGGAGATGGGATGTGATGTTGTGGCTGTATAGGACATGTGAAGGCCACTTTTGGAATGCTGTGTACAATTCTGGTCATCCTACTATAGGCAGGATGTTAATAAATTTGGAAGTGTGCAGAAAAGATTCACAAGGATGTTACCAGAACTGGAGGGTTTGAGTATGAGGAGAGGCTGGGCTTTTTTCCCCTGGACCATAGGAGGGGTGATCTTATAGAGGCTTATAAAATCATGAGAGGCATAAATAAGGTGAATAGCCCAGGTCTTTTCCCCAGGTTTAGGGGAGTTCAAAGCTAGAGGGCAGAGGTTTAAGGTAAGGTGGGGGGGATGATTTAAAAGGGACCCAAAAGGCAACTTTTTCACACAGAGGGTGATGCGTATATGGAATGATCTGCTAGAGGAATTGATAGAGACAAAAAAAAATACAAATGCTGGAATCCAAGGTAGACATGCAGGAGGCTGGAAGCAACCTGGTGGCACGTTAGCTCAGTGGTTCGATTCTAGCCTCGGGTGACTGTCTGTGTGGAGTTTGCACATTCTCCCCGTGTCTGCGTGGGTTTCCTCCAGGTGCTCCGGTTTCCTCCCACAGTCCAAAGATGTGCAGGTCAGGTGAATTGACCATGCTAAATTGCACCATAGTGTTAGGTGCATTAGTCAGAGGTAAATGGGTCTGAGTGGGTAACTCTTCGGAGGGTCGGTGTGGACTTGTTGGGTAGAAGGGCCTGTTTCTACACTGTAGGAAATCTAATCTAATCCAAAAGCCAGGCAGCATCAGGAGGTGGAGAAGTCAACGTTTCAGGTGTAAGTCCTGAAGAAGGGTTACACCTGAAACATTGACTTAGAGTCACAGAGTCAGAAAGATGTACAGCACAAAATCAGACCCTTCGGTCCAACCCGTCCATGCTGACCAGATAACCCAACACAATCTAGCCATACCTGCCAGCACCTGGCCTATATCCTCCAAACCCTTCCTATTCATGTACCCATCCAGATGCCTCTTAAATGTTCCAATTCTACTAGCCTCCACCACTTCCTCTGGCAGCTCATTCCATATACATACCACCCTCTGCATGAAAAAGTTGCCCCTGAGGTCTCTTTTATATCTTTCCCCTCTCACCCTAAACCTATGCTCTCTAGTTCTGGACTCCCCCACCCCAGGGAAGAGACTTTGTCTATTTATCCTATCCATGCTCCTCATAATTTTATAAACCTCTATATGGTCACCCCTCAGCCTCCAACGCTCCAGGGAAAAGCCCCAGCCTATTCAACCTCTCTCAATAACTCAAATCCTCCAACCCTAGGAACATCCTTGCTAATCTTTCCTGAACCCTTTCAAGTTCCACAACATCCTTCCAATAGGAAGGAGACTAGACTTGCATGCAATATTCCAAAAGTGGCCTAACCAATGTCCTGTACAGCCACAACATGACCTCCCACTCCTGTACTCAATACTCTGACCCTCCAAAGAGCATCCCTCCCAGACCCAACACTGTAACACTGCCTAATCAACTTAGCCTATGCAATCCTGGGCACTATGGGCAATTTAGCATGGTCAATCTACTTACCTAATCTTTGGACTGTGTGAGGAAACCAGAGCACCCAGAGGAAACCTACACGACCATGAGGAGAACTTGCAAACTCCACACAGACAGTCGCCCGAGGATGGAATTGAATCCCTGTCCCTGGGGCTGTGAAGCAGCATTGTTAACCACTGAACCACCATGATGCCCCATGGAGTTTTCTGACAATCAGCAATGGTTTCATGGTCATCATCAAATTGCACCATCTGTTGTGGCAGGATTTGTACTAACAGTCCAGTGATAATACCATGAGGCCAGAAACGAGAGCGTGGTGCTGGAAAAGCACAGCAGATCAGGCAGCATCCGAGGAGCAGGAGAATCGATGTTTCAGGCAAAAGCCCTTCATCAGGAATGGGACTGTAAGCTGAGGGAATGGTGAGACAAATGGGATAGGGGTGGAGCTGGGGGAAGGTAGCTGACAGCGCGATAGGTAGATAGAGGTGGGGGTGATAACGATAGGTCGGAGAGGAGAGTGGAGCGAATAAGTGAGAATTCAGAGAGGAGGGTGGAGCATGTAGGTGGGAATTTGGCTGGGTATATGAATAGGAAGGGTTGAGAGGGATATGGACCAAATATTGGCAAATGGGACCAGGTCAACTTGGGATGTCTGATCAGGGTGCACGAGTTGGACCAAAGGGTCTGTTTCTGTGCTGTATGATTCTAAAATGCAAAACTTGAAGACTAATTAACACTGAATTAAGTCCAAGCAGGAATTCTCTGAGAATGGAGACTGAAATGGATAAGAAGCCACCTAGTTTTCCATGACAGCAAACTAATTTTAACACCAAGCCTCATCCAAATAGGTTTTGTCAGTGTCCAGCCTGAACCTTCAATAACAAGCTAACTGGCCCGCAAGTGGGATTCTGAGCTGCAGGAAACAGGTGCTGCTGAACCAAAGGCATGACTCCTAAGAGTAACGGCAGAATTACAAGGGTATTTTGGTCAGAAGAGAGAAGTTACTGTTAACCCTCTGGGAAAGAAAAATGCTTTTAAGTTCAAAGAAGGTTCACTAAGATGAACCTGGTATGGATGTATTGTCTTGTGAGCAAAGGTTAAACCATATGGGACTCATTGGAGATTGGAAGAATAAGAGGTAATCACTTTGAAACATATCAGATTCATAAGGGTCTTGACAGGGTAAATATAGGGAGAATGTTTCTCCTCATGGTAGAATTTAGGACCGGAGGGTATAACCTCAGAATTAAGGTGTGCCAATTTAAGATTGAGATGAGAAGGAATTTATTCTCGCTGAGGTTTGTGAATGGGGGCAGAGTCTTTTTGTATATTTAAGGCTGAAATATATTCTTGATCAATAGGGGAATCAAGAGTTACAAGGAAAGAACAGGAAAATGGACATGAGGAATGTCAGATCAGCCATGATCCCACTGAATGGCAGAGCGGGCTCAAAGAGTCGAACAGTTTTCTCCTGTCCCTATTTCTTATGGTCTTATTTTCTCAGCTTATCCTGACTCCAAACCTGCATTCTGTCTGTTAAAATTGCTGAGATTGTAGGTCTGTTACAAGACACATAGGGCTCCTGCCTGCTAACTCTTAAAAAATACATGGTCAAAATGATGATGGGCAAGAATGTGTCAGTGGAGTGGGAATTCTAACATTCTACTAACTGCCCCATCAGTCAAGTGAAATTAAAATTGAGACTATAATGCATCCTGAAAGTAATAGGCTTTATAGACCCTTTAAACAGAGTCTTTGATGAACTACCAATTCATCCTAGCTCTCACGGATTCAACTTCACTAGTTGGCAAACAGCAGCAGTTATGTCACTGCAAAGTTTCCTTTAACACTTCAGGTCAAATAAGGTCTTCCTCCACCAGACAGTTAACCACACTGATCAGTTTTACTACACAGGCACAGTGTGAACAGCTGACTTCAGGAAATTCCGGTAGGCTTCAGTTAGTTTTGATGCCTGATTCCCATATCAAACAGCTTGGTTCTCAGAATAATCAGACATATTGTCTACAATGTCTATGTAAGTAATGGAACAGCACACCTTGGAAAGAGGTAATTTTGTCCACTGGGTCTGTGCTAGTTCTTTCAAAGGTCAATCCAATTAGTTCCACTTCCCTGCTCTTTCTCCATACCTGTGCAATTTGTTCTTCATCAAACATTTATCCAATTTTCTTTTGAAGACTATGACTGAACACGTGCAGACTGCCCAGTTAGGTGGTACATTCCCAAATCTAACAATGTGTTGTGTAATAGAACTTTTTCAGGTCCACTCCAGTTCATTTACCAATTACCTCAATTACCTGTCGTCTGCTTATTGACCCTTTTGTTATGAGTTTATTTACATTATGTATACCCACCATGATTTCAGATACATAATCATATCCCTGCCTCGCCCCTATAAAGAGAAAAATGCCAGTTTCTTCTGTCCACATAACTGTACAGCAAACTTTGTTTTAACCTTATGAACTGGCAAAAAAATTATATACCTGAAATACCAGACGTTTACTGTGTTATTGCAATCTCTGTGATGTCTGAGTAGTCAGTTGAGGGTGCCAGTGAGAAGGCTCTCTGCCAGAAAGTTTTATTTAAGTCAAAGTTGTATGAAGGGGCGGCATGGTGGCTCAGTGGTTAGCACTGCTGCCTCACAGCGCCAGGGACCCACTTTCGATTCCAGCCTCCACATTCTCCCTGTGTCTGCGTGGGTGTATTCTAGTTTCCTCCCACAATCCAAAGATGTGCAGTCCAGGTGAATAGGCCATGCTAAATTGCCCCATAGTGTTAGGTGCATTAGTCAGAGGGAAATGGGTCTGGGTGGGTTACTCTTCGGAGGGTTGGTGTGGACTTGTTGGGCCGATGGGCTTGTTTCCACACTGTAGGGAAATCTAATCTAATCTCTAATCATGCTTATTTAAGTGATTTATTCTGTAAACAAAGCAGAACAGTGATGTCTATAGCCCCCTCATTATGTTTCTATTTTTGGTGTGCATTTTTACATTGATTATGTGGACTTCTAGATCAACAGGAATATTTGATCAACTGGCACACTCCTGGTCCCGTGGGTGCCATTTAATAGCATGCTTGTATCATACTGGGTGAGCAAAAATCATCGAGACCCAAAAGCCAACCCCGCTAATTACCTAACCCCAAACACACTTATTTCCTCCCATGAGACACAGTGTATTGGCCCTGAAAGGAAAACACAAAGCAGGGAAAAGTAAACATGTACAGGTACAGTACAGTACATGGTGTACATATAGAATATTAGATTCAAACCTTAGATAGATTTTACAAATGTTTGTCTTTACACAGGAAAAACAAGGTAAATCCCCATCCCCATACCCACTCCCCTCCCCCCGCCCCCTGGAACACAATTTTCACACACTGCAGCCCCCGCCTCTCTACTGTCGGGGTCTGCCGTCCAACTGAACCCCATCCCCGGGTAAGTGTCCCCTCGTGTGTTTGGTGTATATGTTTGCTTTATTTGTGTACCCCAATTTTAGTTTTTGGAACCTATCCAGCAGTCGTTTTGTCTTCTGTCGGCATCATTTCGGTGAATGAGTCGTCATTTTAAACTTTAGTGAAAGGTTGGCCGCAGCTCAGTGACACCCCCCACCCCCCACTCTCAAACTGTACCCTGGTCCCCTGGGAGTGGCATGACACCCATCTCGTGAAATGTCCCCCGTTTCCCCTCCTTTTTGAGCAACCCAGCAGTGAAAACCTTGTCCATCTGACCGCCCTTCCGTGTGGACATGGAACACAAACATAGCCTCACCCTGCTGCAGTACTCAGGCTTGGCTCCATATTATAACAATCCAATTTCCAACACATTACACAAACTACAGCCCAAAACTCTACACAAAACTATCCATTCAAACATACAACGCCACCCGTCTCCAGGTGGCCAGGCTAGAAGCTGATAGTTCTGTGCCTCTTGTCGTCTCTCTTTAGCCATTTCAGTGGATATCACAGAGCCCTCAGCTTTGGGGTTCAGAGGGTTCACCGCACTGCTCCATCTTTGCTTAACAGGGGCCCTCCTGAGTCCCAATACAATGGGTTGGCCTGGCCTGGCCTGAGGGTGTTTTAGCTGACTCTAGCTTTGTGGCTGGTGGGACTGTGTCCTCCCCGGGACCCCTTCACTGTCTGTGGCTGCTGCCTGCCCTGTAGTCTCCTTTGGGGGCTCTCCCCATCCCTGGGCTGCTCCCTGACTTCCTGCCCTGGGAACAAACGGTGCCCCCACCTTTGGAGCATCTCCTGAGTCCCAAATTATGGGTGGGCTAATCTGCCTTGTGAAGCAGTTCCCCTGCACAGGCCTAGTAGGCTGAGGGGCTGGGGCCTCCTCTATTGGCTTCCCACCATCAGGGGCCTCTGTGTGGGAGTCCGCCTCTTTGTTGTGGCTCACACCACCTGGCTGTCTCACTATTTTGTGCAGGCTCTTTACTTTCTTTCTCCCAGCCAGTATTCCCAGGAGAGGGTTAAGGATGGGATTCTGTGTCTTGACCACCTTCAGGTCTGGGGCCAGTGCTACACTTGCACCCCACTTTGGAGCCCCTCTTTCCCTGGTTGTTACTATCAGGCCTGAGCCCCTCAGGTCCCAGTGAGTACCTGTTTGGGTGTCTCCCCTGGGCAGTGTGCCAGCCTGGTGCTTGCCCTCTGCATGGGGCCCAGTCTTTCTGCTCTCCCCTGCCTGCACAGTCAGCCCCAGGAATTTTCCTTCCTCCCGGCTGATCTTTCCCTTCTCTGGGTTTACCATGAACCCTCCTGGCTCTAGTCCCAGGCCAGGGTTATGGTGCGGGGCTGTGGCTGCCGTCCCTGACCCTGTGAGTGCCTCCTGGAGTGCTTTTAAAAACACCTTGAAGAAGTTAGGGAGATCCTGTGCTACTGGACCCAGTTCCCAGATGGGAACAGGAGGATCTCTCCCCTCACCCTTCTTCCGGGGGTTTGGACAATCTTTCTGCCAGGGCCCCCTCCCCTCCCGCACACAAAGCAATCGTGCCGTTTATTGGGAGGGCAAGCTTCCCTGTGTACCAGTCTTTATTAATCTGTGCAGGCTTCAACTTTTGCTCTCTATCCTTGGGTGCCCTTCCTCCCCCCAGCCATTCCTAAATGCTTGGGACAGCTGCCCCACCTCTGTCTCCTCAGTGGTCTGGGGGTCTTTGGTTTTGAACCAAAACTTGGCCTTGGTTCACATCGTCGGGAGGATGTTGGCCACCAGGATGTGGAGCCAGTGGGTCCAGCCATTCCCCTCCCCGGAGGTTATCTCAGTCCAGGCACCCTCTACAGGTGCTGACGTAAACAGGCCACAGTCTATCCACGAACGCCTGTGGGGTTTCCCCTGTGTCCTGCAGGGTATTCTCTACTGGGGAGAATGGGCTTCCATCACTGAAGCCCATAGCTTTCAGGATATCTTCCTGGATGGCAGCAAATGTACTCTGCTCCTTCTTGCTGTCAGCCAAGAGGGCCCTGTACAGCCTGCTGTCCAGGATGACCAGCAGCAACTTGGCCACACCCGCATCAGCACAGCCATATATCTGTCCTGCCTGTTCCGCTGAAGTGCACAGATAGGCTTCCTTTATCCATCAGCTCCAGTTGTGCTACCATAGCCCTGAGCTGCTGGGTTTCATGTGGGGACTCAAAACAACTCTCTAAATTCCTCTGCTCCTGACCATTCTGGGATGTTCCATATGTTTGCTGCCATAATGGGCACATGGGCCCTGGTCTCAACCCTTCCAGTACGGGCTCTGTGCCCGTACCTATCTGCTGCCAGAGTGGGCCTACTCCCGGTGACACAGGTACTGGTCAAGTCTCCACCAGCTGCTACACTGGGCCTCACCTGGTGCCTAAGGTGGTAAACCAGAGCTCCCCCCTACCCTGCAGCCTATTCACTCTCCCTGCTGCCACACCAGGCTTCCCCCGGTGCCACAGGTGACCGAGCGATCCCGACTACCCTACAATCTGCTTTTACCTCGGTCCATTGCTCTTCCCTGCCTGCCTGGGCTGGGCTCAGGCTTATCAGGCAAACCATGCCTCTGGCCTGGGTCAGCATGAGGATCAGCTTTTGGATCTGCTCCTGGCAGGGACTGTTCTCTTCCCTACTGAGCTCCTCACTGAAAGCTACCTTGTAGACTGCCTGAATGTCCCATAGCTTTTCCTCCTTGTTTCCCAAGACATCTATTCTCCTCCTTTACGGTCTGGTCATTATTTTTGGCTTCTGTGACCTGATACTGCAGATAGTCTATCTGAGTTTGGTACCTTTCCTCTGCTTATTGCCAGCTCTCTTGCCTCTCTCACTGCACATCTGCATACAGCGTTTCTCCTACCCTTGTTCTCATGCTATAGCTTTCCTTTGCCTCCCTTAACTCTGCTTTCAGTTCCCTGACTTTCCTGTCTATTACCTGGACCTGTCTCTGAAGCCAGAGGAGCCAGATTGCTTTCTCTATGGAGCACTTATGCTCCTTGCTGTCAGTCCACTGGACTGCTGCTTACCCTGGATGCTCAGCTCTCAAGAGATCGAAGCCCCATTTCTTTGCTATATTCAACTTTTTGAACACATAGGAGGAGATCCTGTCCTCCATCAGAGACTTTGCTTCGAAACCCCTTCTACAACATCATATTCCTTCTGCCAGTGTCCTGCCACAGTTGGCATTCTGTAGGGTTTCTGGTTTGCAATGAGTAATTCTCTGATTTTTAAATGGTTCGAATCACCCTCAGATCCCTGGTTCTGACCCTGGACATATTTAGGGAATGTGAAGAAGGCATTAGACAGTGTTTTAGGGCAAAAGAATCTCTACATTTATTTAACTACAGAAAGTATAAGACAAGAAATAAAAGGCAAATGGAATAAAACAGTGCAATTGACACAATTAGATAAAGGACAATAATGAGATACACTCTAAATTGAGTATAGGTTAAACACTATTAGAAATAAATGCCAGGTTTTTATTACTGAAACTTATTATTAGGATTCATATCCTTGGAGTTCCCTGCATCCACCTCTTCCTGCCTGCTGGCTAGGTTGGAAACTTTGGGGTCTTGGCAGTTAAGCTCATCACTGGGGAGAATTCATGATTCTGAAGTACAGTTGGCTGTCCCTGCTTGCCATTCCCGGTGCCTTGCTGAAGACTTCAGACAGTGTAGGCCTTCAGTCTGGGTTGAGTCAGCTGATGGGGTAGAGTCATAGAGAGGTACAGCATGGAAACAATCCGTTTGGTCCAATTTATCCATGGCGACCAGATATCCTAACCTAATCTAGTCCCATTTGCCAGCACTTAGCCCATACCCCTCTAAACCCTTCCTATGCATATACCCATAAAGATGCTTTATAAATGCTGAAATTTTCCCAGCCTCTATCACTTCCTCTGGCATCTCATTCCATACACGCACCACCCTCTGTGTGAAAAAGTTGCCCCTTAGGTCCTTTTTATATGTTTTCCCTCTCACCCTAAACCTATGCCTAGTTGTGGACTCCCCCACAGCAGGGAAAAGACCTTGCCTGTTTACCCTATCTATGCCCCTCATGATTTTATAAATCTCTATAAGGTTACGCCTCAGCCTGACATGCCAAGGGAAACAGCCCTAGCCTGTTCAGCCTCTCCCTATAGCTCAAATCCTCCAACCCTGGCAACAGCCTTATAAAGAAGGAGAAAGTGAGGTCTGCAGATGCTGGAGGTCAGAGCTGAAAATGTGTTGCTGGAAAAGCGCAGCAGGTCTGGCAGCATTCAGGGAACAGGAGAATCGACGTTTCGGGCATAAGCCCTTCTTCAGGAATGAGGAAAGTGTGTCCAGCAGGCTAAGATAAAAGGTAGGGAGGAGGGACTGGGGGGAGGGGTGTCGGAAATGTGATAGGTGGAAAGAGGTCAAGGTGAGGGTGATAGGTCAGACT
>NC_057740.1:21732398-21753765 GCF_004010195.1 Chiloscyllium plagiosum | reverse complement strand
GGCGGAGTCGAAGGAGTTGGGAGAATGGGATGGCGTTTTTACAGGGGACAGGATGGGAGGAGGTGTAGTGCAGGTAGCTGTGGGAGTCGGTCGGTTTGTAGTAGATGTCCGTGTTGATTCGGTCGCCTGAGATGGAAATAGAAAGGTCGAGGAAGGGGAGGGAGGAATGTGAGACTGTCCAGGTGAATTTGAGGTCGGGTTGGAAGGTGTTGGTGAAGTGGATGAACTGTTCCACCTCCTCGTGGGAGCACGAGGCGGCGCCGATACAGTCATCGATGTAGCGGAGGAAAAGGTGGGGGGTGGGGCCAGTGTAGTTGCGGAAGATGGACTGTTCCACATATCCTACGAAGAGGCAGGCATAGCTGGGGCCCATTGCGGGTGCCATGGCTACTCCTTTCGTTTGGAGGAAGTGGGAGGATTGGAAAGAGAAGTTGTTCAGGGTGAGGACCAGTTCAGTCAGTCCTTATAACATCCTTATAAATCCTTTCTGAACCCTTTCAAGTTTCACAACATCCTTCCATTAGGAAGGAGACCAGAATTGCACACAATTCCAAAAGTGGTCTAACCAATGTCCTGTACAGCCACAACATGACCTCCCAACTTCTATATTCAATACTCTGACCAGTAAAGGAACGGGTAGGACATGTTTTGGATTTCTCGGGTGAGTACTTGGTTCTTCTTATTTTCTGGTGGGTTTTTGCAAGCCGGTTTTCACCTCAGGATGTGCCTGAGGCCTTGTAGTGTCAGTCGGCTCAATAGATTTGGAGGTTGTCAGTGCTCAGTTCTGCTGGTTGTGGTCAGTCACCGTTGCTTCACCTGGTAAGAACAGGCCTGTGTCGTTAAGGTTTTGGAATAACCATCAGGATCCCTCTTCCGGAGATGGCTGTGGGATTGCTCTCATGGACAATCACACTGGGATCCCCGTTCTGGAGGATGGCTGTGGGGATTGCACTCAGGGCATTAGCTATCTGGGATCCTTCTCCTGGTGGTAGCTGTGGGGATAGCTGTCTCAGGTCAGAACAGAGCCTGCAATTAGACTAATTGCACCAAATCTGCAATTACCATTGTGTTACTGTTATTCCTTTTTGAGATCAGTGTGAATGTAGTTTGATTAAATGGAATGTCCGGTATCTCTGTGCAGGAATATTGATTGAAGTTGAATATCTGGTATCTGTCCAAGCCCCATTCAGTCTGGATTAGGGTAGCATTAAGCCTGGTTGATTATTCCTTTAGAGTTGAGGAGTGAGTTGGATTTTCAGGTTGAACAGTGGTTCTTGACAGCTATCCCCGTGACTGTGTATTGTTCCCATTGCATAGCCCAACTGCCCTTTTTACTTTTAAAAGTTAATTACAAAGTCCAGGATTTTGGTCCAGTATTTCAAAATAGAGAGAGTTTTGCTCAATCCTACAAATTGCATGATTATTTAAGTGCTGTAATTTCTTTTCTCTGGGTGGAACCTGAGCAGAATTTGTGGCAGAACTCAGCGAGTGGGGGGCTTTTGCCCAAGGCATCGATTTTACTGTTCCTCGGATGCTGCCTGAACTGCTGTGCTCTTCCAGCACCAATAATCCAGCATCTAGTAAAGCCAATCTCCACAGGAGCCTCTCACTCCACCTTTTATGTTTTTCAGGAGGAGCTCCTTTCTTGCTAGGCAGTGTCGAGTTGTGAATTAAAAAGGGATTAGACTTTGCTAATCGCATTGTTGACTGCCCAACTCATCTCGTTAATAATCAGCTTTTTATCATATTTAACTCACAAGCAAGAGAGATGTTGAGAAAACTCGACATAGAAACTGGAACGGGGGCAACTGGCAAATTCCGGTTGCCGCTTGTTCCGAAGGTCCTGAATGTTGAACACTGGACACATTCCACGGGCAGCAGCCACAGTTATACCATGTCCATTGGCATTGCAATCCACTTATAGGATGTTTCTTCATTTCAATGCCACAGGGAGCAGTATAAACTCTTGTTGTAATGCTGCAGCAAGGGTGCTGTGCACTCATGGACATGCACCCAGCTCATGAACTGGACCAGACTGCATCTCTGAGCTTACTGACATGACACACGCTTAGTCCGAGCCTACTTAGCTAGAGCTACGAGGTTTATATTAGTTCTATCTTGACTTTGTTAACATAAACAGTGACAAGGTGAATGCCACACAGTTCTCCACTTGTTTTGAACCTTTCTGCCCCGTGGGCTGTTTTCCTCCTGGAATGAGTGAGAGCCAGCTATTAAAGGAGATGAAAGTGGGTGGCACAGCTGTTACTTTTGGTTTAGGTGGGAAGGTGTCCTGAGTGACTGATTAGGTGGTGCTGAGAGCTTATGTTAGTGGTGTCAGTGATTGGGTTGGGTGATACCAAGTGAGGGAAGATGTGGCAGGGATTTGTGAGAGTGGTAAAGCATGAGTCTTAGTGAGAGGTGTCCTCAGTAGCAGGGATGGTTTGAGGTTAGAGATAAGATATTGGTACTTAGGCTGGCAGAATGGAAATGGTTATTAATGTTCTTTCTACATTGCTATCTCACTAGGCCTCAGGGCAGAAATCCCTCCAAAAAAACTCAATGCAACTTGGTCTGAGCCAAACAAATGTAAGATTCAGCCCATAGTAAATCTCTCTTATACCCTCTTCAAAAACATTCTTGTGCTCCCTAAAATGTGCTATCCAAACATAGACACAATGTTCCAGCAGGGTCCAAAAGCATGTTTTATTCGAGTTTGCACAACATTGGGGATTTGTAGTCTTCCTGTCTCAAATTACACAGACTAGAATCTCAAATTACACAGACTAGAATCTCAAATACTTTGTTAGTTGATGCATGCTGCTATTGCCTCAATTGAAGGAGCTTAAATTACGATAACAAATCAAATATCTGTTGCTTTATCAATTTTGTTTGGGAATTCAATAACAATGCTCTTATCTACCCCTCTCCAGTACCTCAACAAGAAAGCTCAATCAAGTGAGTGAAAACCTATTTTACCTTAACAAATCCACACTGACCTTCCTTTATTGTCCAAGTGGTTATAAACTTCTTTCAGAAAAAAATGCATTTAACATTTCAAAGACACAAAAGAATTTCTTGTACATTTAACCTGATGGGTCTAAGTAATGACATGGCTCCAGTAAACTCTTTGGCCCACATAGCTTCCCATAACCATAGAGTATTCGGTGTATTTATTAACTCTTCCACAAGTACAGTCAATGAATTTTAGGTTAAAGCTTTGTTTAAAGGAGAAAATGTCACCATTTGAAGAAGGTAGGAGTCTGTACTGGTCATGTCATTTCAGTTTCTGAAAATCCAGTTACTCACTAGTGTTTCTGACAGGTTGCTTCTGAGAATGTATCTGTGTTGTTGTCCTTGTAAACTGCCTGGAACAATGGGAATACATTTTCTTTCCCCGTTAAAACATTTTAAGGAGCTTTTGGAGTTCTTTCAACGAATATGGTTTTCTTGCAATGTTTACTTCCTGCAGTTTATGGTTGTACACGGTAGAATCATAGAACCCCTAAAGTGTGGAAACAAGCCATTTGGCCCAAGTCCACACTGACCCTCTGAAGAGAAACCCACCCAGACCCATTCCCCTACCCTATTACTCAACATTTACCCCTGACTAATGTAATTAACCTACACATCATGAACACTATGGGCAATTTAACACGGCCAATTCACCTGACCTGTACATCTTTGTACTGTGGGAGGAAACCCACACAGACACAGGGAGAACGTGCAAACTCCCCACAGACAGTCACCCGAGGCTGGAATCGAACCTGGTCCCAGTGCTGTGAGGCAGCAGTGCTAACCACTGAGCAACCATACCGCCCCAAACAAACACGCACATTGCCAGTATAGGAACTGAACTCAAGACCTTGGCATTATTAGCACCACGCTCTAGCCATCTGACCGACAACTGGGAGACCATCATGTTGCATGGTTAACATCAACTCCCCTTGTTTGCTTTCCAGGTTAGTATGACCAAGGAAGGAGGGGTGAATTGGCTCCCCTCTTTTCTACTTGCCCAGTTAGTTGCAAAAAGACTCAGGGCAGAATCTTACATTCTTTTGGCTGAATCTGAGATATGTTGGATTTGGTGGAGTGCACTTTGCCATGAAGCTGGACAGGTTTCCTTGTTATATATTTTCAAACTCATCATTTTAATTGCTGCTGCAAATTCAATGGCAAACTTCATGTTATATCTCCATCCCATTTTGCCATGCATCGTTTGAGAGGAGACTGAGGAGTGACCTTATACAGGTACATAAATTCATGAGAGGCATAGATAAGATCAATAGCGATAGCTTTTCCCCATGGTAGGGAAGTCTAAAACTAGAGGACATTGGTTTCAGGTGAGAGGGGAGAGATACAAAAGGGTCCAGGTGGGAATTTTTTCAAATAGAGGGTAGTGAGTATCTGGAACCGGCTGCCAGAGGTAGTGGTGGAAGCAAGTACAATTTCATCATTTAAGAAACGTTTAGGAAGATGCATGGATGGGTTATATATGGAGGGATATGGACTGAACGCAGGCAAATGGGAGTAGTTCAAATTGTGAAACTTGGGTAGCATGGGACAGTTAGGCCGAAGGGTCTGTTTCCATGCTGTAGACCCCTATGACTGAATGATTCTATAAGAATTTGCCACTCACTGGACATCCATCATATGACCGGCGTGCCTTGTGTCCGCACCATGTTCAAGAACCCAGAGCGCACCTGGAGGAGCAATGAAATTCTTTTTTCGACCCTAGTCCTACTTGAGAGGCAAAGAGAGCACTTTCTCCATCTGGTTCAAGTTTTCTAGTTAAAAATCCATTTCCTCTGCTCTGCCAAAAACATAGTTCTTTGAAAACCAACCTTACTTTGTGTATTCAGTCTGCAGAAGTTCTTTTCCTCCTCAGTTTTGCTAACTGTAGGTGAGATTTTATCTCCACCTAATGAAAATTCCCATAAAGGTATAAATCAAGGTAAGAGACAAGACATCTTCATGCCTGACTGGTTGAACAGTTTCATTTTGAAAACGTTAACACCGGTTCTGATGTTTTGGATTATTCCATGTTAGTTTTACAAAGCTTGGCTAAACTGTATGTTTGGGTGATTGCATTGGTCACGTAAGTAACTGTCCCTTTTAAAAACCATGTCAAACTATTAAAATCTTTGGTTTAAAATTGGATGATGAAATTTGAAAATGAATAGTCCTTATTTTAACACCTCATGACAAGATGGACACAGAATTATTACATGTAAAATGAGGCCCTTTGGCCTGTTGTATCTGCACTGGTCTCTCAGCATTTTAATTGAGAGTCAATTTCCTGCCTTTTCCCTATAACCCTGTAAATCTGCACATTGTTTCGATTTAAATAATCAACAATCAAACTCCACTGGAATACTTCAGTTGAATCTGCTTCCACCACATTTCCAGGCAATGCATTCCATATCCTCACTAATTGCTGTGTGATAAAGCATTTTCTCACTTTACGTTTACTTCTTTTGCAAAACTCTTTAAAACTGTTATGCTCTCTGGTTCTCAATCTGCTTGTGAATAGGAACTTTCTTCATATCAACTCTGTCCAGACCTTTTAAGATATGGAGATGCTGGGGTGCACAAGGTCGGAAGTCACACAACGCCAGGTTGTAGTCCAACTTCCAACTGAAGCCACTTCACCTGACGAAGGAGCAGCGCTCCAAAAACTCGTGATTTCAAATAAACCTGTTGGACCATAACCTGGTATGCATGTGATTTCTGACCCAGACCTTTCAAAGTTTTGAAGATTTTTATCAAATCTCCTCTTTGCCCTCTCCTCTCCAGCGAAAACAATCCCAACTCCTCCACCCTTCCCTCACAACTTAAATGTCTACCCTTAGAAAGATTCTTAAGAAAGTCTTCTGCCCTCTCACCAATGCTTTTACATTCTTCCTATGGTGTGATGCCCAGAAGTGGACACAACACTCCAGCTGAAGCCTAACCAGTTTCTTACATAAGTTTATCGTAATCTTGCTTTTGGTGGCCTTGCATGCACCTTAGTTGTTTCCTGCTGTTGCCTGTATGACCACTAATTGGATGAGACAACTCCCTTCACCAAGGAACAACTTGTAGTGCTTCGTTTGGATCCTTTGTTTTCTCTCCGAAAGAAAATAAATAAGGGTTTTCTTGTCAGTGTGGAGGAGGTGTAGTGTAGACTTGTGATTTATCATAAGCCCCTAAGAAAATGATCTGAGGTTCTGAAATTCCACTGCGATATTACTGTTCCACCCCTTTTTCTACATTATTATGTGTAAGAATGTGATGTTGAATCTCTGCCAATAAATAAGCATGATATGGAAGTGCCGGTGTTGGATTGGGTTGAACAAGGTCAAAATCACATGACAACAGGTTATAGTCCAACGGGTTTATTTGAAAACACTAGCTTTCTGAGTGCTGCTTCTTCATCAGGTGCTAGGCAACAGTAGAAGCAGATAAGTTGTTTTCCCTTGTTGGGGGTCTACAGTCAGTGAGCACTGATTAGTAGTAAGGGGGAATGCCATTTAGGACTGAGATAAAGAGAAATATTTTTACTCAGAGTGGTGAGTCTTTGTAATTCTCTACCTCTGAGGCTCTGGAAACTCAATGTTTAAGAATATTGAAAGTAGGGTTGATAAATTTCTAATTATCAACAACATAAAAAGTTATGGGGATAATGTGAATAAAAGGCAGCACAGTGTTTGATCAGACATGATCAAATGATGGAGCAGACTGGACAGGCTGAATGGCCTACTCCTGTTCCTATAGTCCTATACCCACTGCCCAGGATAGCTCCCTACACTATGAGAGGTATGTATGTTACAGTAGTCTAGGTGCTATGATACTTGATCCAAAAGCATTGATTAGTGATTTGGGGAACATGAGGTCAATTATGTGGCAATTTCAATTTTTTAAATTCAGTTTACAAAATAAAACAACTACTAAAATTTTACAAGGTTCTTAATTTTTTTTAAGGCATCTTTACTTGGTTTAGCCTGTCTGTGACTGCAACCCTACTGGGAACTGAGTTCAAGGAACTAGTCTGAATTGGCCTAGTGAACCATGTAGTATATATCAAATGTCTTCACCACATTCCAGGGCATCTAGAGATGGGCAAAAAATGTTGTTTATTTCATTGACACTCACATTTCATGATTAAATTTTTGAAAACAACATATCAATCTCACTTGATC
The DNA here is from genome assembly GCF_004010195.1 of Chiloscyllium plagiosum. NCBI lineage: Eukaryota > Metazoa > Chordata > Chondrichthyes > Orectolobiformes > Hemiscylliidae > Chiloscyllium > Chiloscyllium plagiosum. The sequence goes on along the minus strand of NC_057740.1, from coordinate 21,746,587 downwards.
ACCTGAGTCTATCACCCAGATTGATGGCAACAAGTCCTTGATTCTGAATTACCTGATCTTCCAATTTTGTTCAGGTTGACAGTTTCACAGTGTTGACATTTTTCATCATAAACTGCCTTTCTGGAGTTTGCAATGGATCTAGGTTTTGTTGTTCTTCCAATTAGCCACATTTACAAAAGATTCATCTTTCTTATGCTGCACTGGAAATACATATTCATAATGTGTCAGAGGTGGAGACTACAATTTGCATTCGATGGGAATTTCTTTCAGAGCTTCTACACCTGAGGAGGCAGTGGACTGCTCATGTTTATAGCACACAGAAAGATTGAAATCATTTGGCAATAGAGTTGTTAACACTGTGTTGAAGAGTGTGGTGCTGGAAAAGCACAGCTGGTCAGGCAGCAACCGAGGAGCAGGAGAATCAACGTTTCAAGCATAAGCCCTTCATCTTTTGACTCTGATCTCCAGCACCTGCAGTCTTCTCTTTCTCCCTGTTATCACTGTGTGTCTGAGCTGATCATTCTGTTTGAAAAGAAGAATCAGGAAGCTACCTAGCAGCATTTCTAGGATCTTGAATAATTTTCCTCAACTAATGGTTCTCTTCTTGCTAGTGAAGGTCTCCACCCATGCTGTAAAAATGCCACACACATTATGTAAGACCATACAAACTTTTATTGTTTATATATTTGTTCTACATGGGTTTAACAATATAGCTGGGCTTGGCAATGACTGCCTGCTCTCCAATGACAGATACGTTTCTGATCTCTCTAGGAGTCAAAGGAATTGGGGACTAGGCAGAACGATGGAACTGAGGCAGTCATGATGGTGTTGCATGGCAGAGCAGGTTTAAGAGGCTGTTTGGTCTATGATTGCTACTTCTTAAAAAGTAAATGTTGCTGGTCCTTATATAGCTCATGCTTGGTAATTACATGTCTCTTTAACCTGGAAGATTTGGACATCAGATATGCATGATTTATTACACACACAAACAGAAATTGCTGGAGAAATTCAGCAGGTCTGGCAGCATCTGTGGAGAGAAAACAGAGTTACATTTCAAGTTCAGGGTACTATATAGTTCTATGCAACATACATAAAGGGAGAATTTATTAGAAATCTTAGGATTATTAATTTCTGCACCTAAAGTATTGAATAAACATATAACAATTAGGGATGGGCAAAATGACTAGCTTTGCCCATATCACAAGAATTAAACCATATTTAAAATACCCTAGGTCTTCTTGAATGGTCAACAAAGCATGATAATGAAACATCACATGGGTGAATATATCGAGTCTGCACTGATGGGCTGAATGAGCATCCCCACCCAGATCCACCTCTATCTCTGCAACCCCATTTCCCAGGGCCAACCCACCCAGCCTGCACATGCCTGGACACTATGAGCAATTTAGCATGGCCAACCCATCAATCCTGCACAACTTTGTGACTGTGGGAGGAAACCCACACAGACATGGGGAGAACGTGCAAACTCCACACAGACAGATGCCCGAGGCTGGAATCAAAGCTGGGTCGCTAGGACTCTGAGGCAGCAATTCTAACCACTGAACATCTGTGTCAGTCTAGTCCCATTTGCCTGGATGTGTCCCATAATCCCTGTAAACCCTTCCTATTCATATACCATACAATGCCTTTTAAATGTTATAATTGTACGTAGTAGCCTCCATCACTTCCTCTGGCAGCTCGTTCCATAAACACATCACTCTCTGCGTCAAAAAGTTGCACCTCAGGTTTTTTTTAACGTCTTTCCCCTCTCACTTTAAGCCTATGTCCTTTAGTTTTGGACTCCTCTACCTTCGGAAAAAGACCTTGGCTATTCATCCTATCCATGCCCCTGATGATCTTATAAGATCACCTCTCAGCCTCTGACACTCCAGGGAAAAAAGCCCCAGCCTATTCAGACTCTCCCATCTTGGCAACAGCTTCTCTACATCCTTTCAAGTTTAACAATATAGGCTGGGACTTCTTTCACTGGAGCGTAGGAGGTTCAGCTGTGACCTGAGAGATTTATAAAATAGTGAAGTGTATAGGTAAGATGAATGCAGGTATCTTTTCCCTAGGATGGGAGACTTCAAGGCTAGGGGGCATGTTTTTAAAGTGAGAAGAGAAAGATTTGAAAAAGACATGCAAAAGGTTTAAAGAAGACATGAGGGGTAATTTTTTTTTACATAGAGTGGCTCATGTGTGAAATAAACTTCCAGAGGAAGTGGTGGATGCGGGTACAGTTACAACATTTAAAAGACATTTAGTTAAGTTTTTACAGAGGTTAGCGTGGGAGGAGGTGTAGTCTAGGTAGCTGTGGGAGTCAGTGGGCTTGTAGTAGATGTTTGTGGTTAGTCGGTCACCAGAGATGGTGATGGAGAGGTCCAGGAAGGGAAGGGAGGTGTCTGAGATGGTCCAGGTGAATTTGAGGTTGGATGGCCCCTTCCTGGATCCATCTCAGACACCTCCCTCCCCTTCCTGGACCTCTCCATCACCGTCTCTGGCAACTGACTAACTACAGACATCTACAAGCCCACCAACTCACACAGCTACCTAGACTACATCTCCTCCCACCCTACCTCCTGTAAAAATGCCATCCCTTATTACCAATTCCTCTGCCTCTGCTGCATCTATTCCCAGGATGACCAATTCCACCTCAGAAAGTGCCAGATGGCCTCCATCTTCCATGATTGCAACTTCCCTTCCCACGTGGTTGATGATGCCCTCCAGCACATTTCCTCCACTTCATGCACCACTGCCCTTGAACCCTACCCTTCCCAATGCAACAAGGACAGAAACCCCTGGTCCTCACCTTCAACCCCACCAACTTTTGCATACATCGCATCATCCCACGCCACTTCCACCATCTCCAAATGGACCCCACCACAGAGATATATTTCTCTCCCTAGCGCTATCAACTTTCCAGAAAGACCATTCCCTCCCTGACTCCCTCGTCAGGTCCTCTGTAAAAACTTAACACCTTCCACCAACCCACACCCCACGTCTGGCACCTTTCCATGCCACTGCAATACCTGGGCCCACACCACTCCCCTCACCTCCATCCAAGGCTCCAAGGGATCCTTCCACATCCATCAGAAATTTACTTGTACCTCTACCAATGTCAACTACTGCATCTGTTGCACCTGGTGAGACAGGACACCTTCTTGTGGATCATTTCAGAGAACATCTCTGTGACAACCGGACCCACCAACCCCATCGCCCTGTGTCTAAACACTTCAACTCCCCCTCCCACTCGTCAAAGACATGCAGGTCCTGGGCGTCCTCCACCACCAAACCCTTACCACCCGACCCCTGGAGGAAGAATGCCTCATATTCTGCCTTGGGACCCTGCAACCACATGGGATAAATGTGGATTTCAACAGTTTCCTCATTTCTCCTTCTCCCCACATTATCCCAGTCCCAATCCTCCAACTCGGCACCGCCTTCCGGATCTGTTCATCACTTCCCCCTCTGACCTGTCACTTCCCCCTCACCTTCATCTACTGATCGCTTTCCTAGCTACCTTCTCCCAACCTCACCCCCATCCCATTTATCTCTCAGCCCTGATCCACAAGCCTCTTCTGCTCCACAGATGCTGCCTGACGTCTTGTTCTTTTCCAGCAACACACTCTCGACTATGCCATGGACTTGACAGTATTATAATCTATTGAAATGTATTATCCCATTCTCACAAGTCTCAAGAAATATTGCAGACCACAGGACATCCTGGACCTGCCATTGAGCACTCTTCATCCTAAATATACCTTCACTGCATTTATGTTCAAGGATTGCTATATGTGGGAAAGTGTGTATTCTATAAGAAACCATTCCCCCATGAGGGTATGCAAATCTCCTACACTACTAACATATAACATATATACCTTCATATGCCCTTATTTGTTCGATAGATAAGATAGGTAAGTTCTTGATTACCAAGGGGATCAAAGGTTATGGGGAGAAAGTGGGAAAATGGGGTGAAAAGCCTATTGGCCACGGTTGAGTAGCAGAGCAGATTCGATGGGCTGAATAACCTCATTTCTGCTCCCATGTCTTATGGTCTTATGGATTATTTGTGTATGTTTGTGCAATAAATCTGAGTAGGTAATTGAAAATAAACTAGCTATTGAAATTTGGTGTGCTTTCCCTGATAATAAATGTTAAATGCTGAAAACTCAACCAAATCCATACGGTTTATTCAGCTACTTGTCTACAGCAGCATCATTTGGAATAATGCAAAGTAGTTATTGAAGCAAAGAATGTTCTCCATTTTTTACAGAATTCTTGTACATCCTAACCTGTTCCAATAACTTTAATTATGAAAATAACTGAATAACTTTGCAAAAAATCTAATCTTATTTATTGCCAGTCACTTCTACTTAGTAATCTCCATTTTTCTGTGATTAATGCTTATAAGTATGACAATGATTAATGAGTAATGAACAATGGTTAATCTTGATTAACTTCTTCAGTAATAGACTTAAAAAGTCATGGAAGATTTTCTGCTGATCTTCTTTGTTCAAGAGCAACATGTGTGACCACATCTCTCATCTAGGAAATAAACAGGATGAAGTATGTAACCGAAGGAGATTTACATTATTGTTCTAAAGTTTTAAAATATTCATTCAGTTAGCAGAAATCAATACAGGTAATAAAAGTAGCTAGTGGTTTCCCTCACTGAGCAGTGCCTTGTATTAAAATGTGAAGATTTTATTTCGAGAAACTCTTCCATAGTATGAAATGGAATTAATCTCCCCTCACTCTCTTTGCTATTTGCAAATGTTATGTAAGAAATAAATTATGAATCTGACATCTCGTCTGCAAAGTATGAAATGTTTGTTGTCGCATTGAATCTGTATTGAATTGAGGGTCTCCGTTAAAGATGACGGACTGCAAGATGAAAGGTTTACTGACGCTATTCAGCTACTGTCAAGGCCACAGTTAAGAACTGTGGCAAATTTTATTTTGTATTTTATATCCACTTTTACAATGCTGGATATTAACGAAGTGCGATTCGCAGTATCATTTTCTATTTCCATTAATCATTCTTCTTATTTCAGTATAAGCAGAAAACCAATGGTTGTTGAATTCCCAAGAGTATCTTGCCTGATCAGTCAGTTTTCACTTGTGACACTGAATATAAGTGTGGATCGGACACTAAATCTAATCAGTCTGAATGCAAAACACACACACACACACACGCAGATACACACAATCCTCCCCGCAAATACACACACAATGTACCCAACCCACACAAGCACCCAACGGATATACAGCACACATGTAGGCAAAGTGCACATACACACTGCAGAAACATATGGCACACATGAACTCCATATACACTGACTCAATATGTATACATAATCAGCATACACATGTAAACACACACGGAAAAGGTCATTCTGAAGTATTAATCCTGTTTCCCTGTCCAGACATGCCGCCTGAACCATTGAGTATTTTCAACACTTTCTGTTTTCATTTTAGATTTTTAGCATTCACAACATTTTTCTTATTTTCCTTACCTTGGCTGGAATATTAAACGACATTAACATGGAAGCCAAACAATTAACAAAGGGAAAGAATCACTCGAGGGAAAGTTATGAGGTGGCTCTCAATGTTGCACGGCAGTCGGATACAGAAGAAAGATAACGTGTTTTCTTTCTAAAAAAAGAGGGCAAAAAATAGATTATATCTCATTAAATTTGGATTAAAATCTTAAAATATGAACAACACATTTCAAAATCTCCCCTTCAATACCTAAGTCATAATAGGAAAAGGAGCTGCTATACGGTGATATGTAATTGCGATTTCAGGGTGTGTTCCTAAGTGAATGCTCTGCTTACGCAAATGACCGTATGTTAGTGGGACTCACTAGTCAAATCAGTCATGAAAATTCTATAATAAAGATTTGTGATGTTAATATTGAAGTTTTACTTCTGGTTTTCAATTCCTCTTTTTTGCTTTCTGATTTTTTTCTATTCTCACGTCCCCTTTTCCTGAAAGCGCCCACATCTTCCTTGGTGCAGATCCAGCTTGGGGGCACTCTGATCAACAATTCATTCTTTACTCTAAGTCACTGACTTTGGCTGATATTTGACTGTGACGGCATCATATCCAAGCCCAGTTCTGTTCTCACTCAATATCCACAATCAATCAGATTTTGACTTTTGCCATGAAGGGCACTGTAATAACTCAGAAGCCCAACTGAAAAGGAACAACAATTATTGTTGAACATCAACATAGTGTCTACATATGGGTGGAACTATCTGTCCTAGGCTGGGTTAGCCTTATTTTGTTTTTCTATACCTTGAAGTGCTGTCACACATAACTGAGCAACTTCCCCAAAATAAAATCACAGAGACTCCTTTTTTTAAAAAAATTATTAATGGCCATCAATAAAACACATCTATAGCCAATTAAATATTCCCATGCAAGGAGGGGGACTGGGTCTGCTTTATATAGGGCTCACGTGATGAGTTCAGGTTAGCAGAGTTCAGGTTAGCAGGCCATTGCCTGTTACCAAGGGGACTCATACTCAATGAGCTCCATGAGGAGATTAATTAGTGATTCCGTGTGGGTCTTGTAGGGGTTAACACGTTCCTTCCTCTCAGAGTCAAAGGTTATCCCCCAGTCCTATGATGATGGGCCTGTAGCATCACTTTGCCCATGGCTCCATTCCTGTTGCTTTGCGGGTCTGGTCAGAGGTGAACATCTCCTTTGTGAAGACCATCCAAGAGCGACTACAGGAGGCTCATCCTTGGTAGTGACCTCTGACAGAGCTTCTGCTGCCTCTGAGTTTGAGTCCTCATAGTCCTCAGTGCTGGCTCTTGAGCTTTTAGTGGGCAGAGATTCTTGTCCGCAGGATACCGAAGATGGCATGTGTGTTTGAACAATCTGTGGAGGGTTCTCTCTGACAGAGATGGTCGATGTGCTATTTTGCAGTCTTCTCCCCAGTTTTAACCAAGTATCATGCAGGTCTACTTTGTTTAAGGATAACTCCCAGAATCCATGGAAAGCCATCACTGCAGTTTGTTACATGGACCATAACTCCAGTTGAAGATATCTGTCTGGCCTTTGCCCATCTTGAGCCTTTCCTTGGCTTCTTGTTTGAATTGAACCTTGTCGCCTGAGTTTAGGAAAGTCAGGCTAAGACTAGTCCAAAGGCCTTGGCCCATCAATAGTTTCACTGGGGCTACTCCTGTTGTTATATGTGGCTTTGTCCTATAGTTGCAAAGGCAATGCGCAAGCTTCATTTCCAAAGACCCTGCAGTTTACTTTCTCATGTTACATTTGAATAGTTAGACTGCCCACTCAGCCAGACCTATTAAGGACGGGTGGTAGGGTAGTGTGTGGATGTGCCTTACCCTGTTTGTTTTCATAAAGATCTGAAACTCCCAGCTGGTAAATGGAGTCCCATTGTCTGTTACAAGGACCTCAGGTAGACAAAAAGATTGACAGAGTTTCTCCATGTTGTTGTCATAGGTTGTGGGGGCCATTCGGTACGCATCAATCCATTTTGAATAACCGTTGATAAGGATAAAGAATGTACCTCCAAACAAATAGCTCTGGGAAATCTGCATGTACTCACATCCAGGGTCTCCCTGGTCATTGCCATGGATGCAGTGAGGCTTCTGGTGGAGCCTGCTGCTTTTCCTGGCAAGGTTTGCACCACTTAACCAGGTTTTTGATACCTGGCTCTATGCTGGGCATCAGATCCCCTTAAGAGCATTTTTGTTTTAATAATTCCTGGTTGGCCATTGTGTAACTCTTGAAGTATAGATCGATAGCTTGGATGTGAGACAACCACCTGGGCTCCCCATAAGATTCTGCATTTAACTCCTGATACTTTAAGATATAGCATTTCAACTCTTTCATTGGTTGTCCTTGTGGTCCACCATTAAGGATGTCATAACGTAGTTTCATCAATGTAAGGTCCTTTTGGATCCAAGGCTAAATTTGCTAGGCAGATACTAGTGGAGTGTCCATGATGTTCAAAGTCATGATGACTTCACTCATCTTTGGAGGTGAAGGTAGGCTGGTGTATAGCGGCAACCAACTCAAGGCATCAACGTTGACTATATGTCTCCCTGGATGATGTTCCAATGCTCAGCATTAGATCTAAGCTGCTACGATGAGAAGAATTCTCTTGTCTTCCTTGAAAAGCTCCAACAGAGATTTGTGATCAGTTACTATGGTAAAATGTTGAAACTTTATTGCTGGAACAGCACAGCAGGTCAGGCAGCATCCAGGGAACAGGAGATTCGACGTTTCGGGCACAGGCCCTTCTTCAGGCCTGATTCCTGAAGAAGGGCCTGTGCCCGAAACGTCGAATCTCCTGTTCCCTGGATGCTGCCTGACCTGCTGTGCTGTTCCAGCAATAAAGTTTCAACTTTGATCTCCAGCATCTGCAGACCTCACTTTCTCCTACTATGGTAAAATGCCAACTGTAGATACACTGGTAGAATGTCTTCACTGCAAGTATCATGAACAAACCTTCTTTTTCGGTTTGGGCATACTTCCATTCAGTCTCTGCAGAGGTTCATAATGTGTACGCAATTGGATGTTCTGTCCCAGTGCTCCAACAGTGTGACAATACTGTCCCTATCCCATAGCGGACCACATCACAGGTTTTAATGAGTGGTTTTAGGGGTGATAATGAGGTAATATATTTGTCGACAGTAGTTATTATTTGATATTTACAAAGGCTTTCTCTTGTGGCATTTGCTACAAGCATTTCTGAATGATTTTAGCAGGGCATGGTGGGGTGCCAGCAGGGTCACCAGGCTGGTTATGAATTTCCCAAGGTAATTTCTGAGACCCAGAAAAAACTCCAATTCCCTAGCATTCCTTGGAATCTGAGCCCTTTTTATGGCCTCCATGTTTTTTTTCAAAAAGATGTAACTCGTCCTGGTCAACCATGAACCTGACATGCATTACCTTATTTACCTGGAATGCACATCTTTTCCCTTTTTTGCTAGATGACAGTTGCACAGAAATGCTGCAAACCTCCTCCAAACTCTCCAAATATTCCTTTGCAGTAGCTCCTGAGAGTAAAACATCATCCAGATAGACACGATGGAGGATGTTCTCCATCAACCTTTGAAAGATGGCATAAGCTAAAGGGTAAGTGAGTGTACTCAAATAGTCCTTTGTGAGTATTTATAGAGATGTACCTCCTGAAAGACACCTCAAGCTCCAGTTTTAGAGGCAGATGTGGCTCATATCTAGTTTAGGAAGTATACCAGCTTTGCATACAAGTCTTCTGTGCATGGCGTAGGGTATCTATCTGAGCAGGAAGATCTGTTGATCAGCAACCTTTAGTCCCCATGCAGATGGACCAAGTTGTTAGGTTTTACAACTGTGACTACTGGCACGACGCACTGCCCATATGTTTCTCCAGTCTTTCCAATTCGGCCTGTACTTTGGCATAAAGGGCATAGGGTACCCGCTGTGCCTTGAAGTATTTAGGTCAGACCTCCACGTAGATATTGGCCTGGCACCTTTTCTCCTCCCAAATCCCTTGGGATACTTCCCAATGACTTCATCTGTATTGCTAGTTTCTATTTTAGAGTTTTCCAGGCAGATTTCCTGTAGCCTGTCCCTTTCCAAAATTAATATTCAGGGACGGTTAGGAATGAGCTCTGATACAAACTTAAAATTTGATGTAGAGCTTTTGCTGTCCATGACATCTGGCCTTCGTCAGATAAGTACAAGGAAGGGATGTACAGTGTATTCATCAGATTCCTTCAGCTAGCTCGTTCTGCAGTGTCTCGTGTTCTCGACAGTAACTGCAAACCTAGTTGCTATAACAGAACACTGCTGGAGTTGTCTATAGGCTGCAGGGAATGGATTACATTTTTCTGCCTGGAATATGGTGAAAGTGCAGATCACATTAAAAGATATGCAATAAGTATAATGAGCTGCATGCCAGATTTTGCAATATTCATTTACTTCTATTTATCTCTGACTGTTCTGCTCAATATTTTAACATGAGTTAAGTGTGACTAGTAATCTAATAATACTTTCTAGAAGCATTGTGTGGGATCATGTTCAAATAATGACTGGAATTGGTGACAGGCAAAAATAGCAATCACAGCACAAGTTCAAGGTAGCAATAGAATCCCAAAATACAGTTCTTACAAGAACCCCTTTTTACACAGTTATTACATATGCTCAAGTTCCATTACTATGATATTACATTTTCTATCTATAGTACACAAAGGTTTGATAGGCTTCTGTCTTAGGAGACAGGAGATGGGTTAAAACGTGCTAAATGCTGACTGCTACTTCGGATGGGATTAAGAGTGTCTGTTCAGTCTGCTTGCATAATTAAGAGGTGTTAGTCCTTTTGTCTTTTAAGTTAGTAAATGTTAGTAAGAATACTAGGCCTATATGTTCTAAATAAGTTAGAAATTGTACTTGTACTTTAAAGGATATTAAACTGATTACTCCAGCTGGGTTGTGAGATTTATTTACTATTTATCAGTATGAGTTTCATTCATTCATAGAATTCTTGCAGTGTGGAAACAGGCCCAACAAGTCCACACTGACCCTCCGAAGAGTATCTCACCCAGACCCATTCCCCTACCCTATTACTTTACATTTCCCCTGACTAATGCACCGAAGCTACACCTCCCCGATCATTATAGGCAATCTGGCATGGCCAATTCATCTAACCTGCACAACTTTGGACTGTGAGAGGAAACCAGAGCAACTGGAGGAAACCCATGCAGACACGGGAGAATGTGCAAACTCCACACAGACAGTCGCCTGAGGCAGGAATCGAACCCGGGTCCCTAGTGCTGTGAGGGAGCAGTGCTAACTGCTGAGCCACCGTGCTGCCTATTCATGCAATTTCATGAAAGCGCTGTTTTGTCAGTTAGTTTCTGAAAGGGATAATGACCCAGTTAAAAGGTATTTAACAGGTACTTACTAATTGGAGCATCTATTCAGGTCCAGGAGATGGTTGGTAAGGGCTGATTAATATTATAATGTTTCATGGAGACTTGATGAGGATGGTATTGTTCTACATGCTACAATTATTTAGAAGTCAGTACTGCTTGTAGCAAGGGCTGATAAAGTGTAAAAATACAGTAATGGATTTGAAACATTGTTTTGATTAAAAGGGGTTGTTTTAAATTTGGGTAGTAAATTATACTATAGAACTGTAATTTTATGAAAGAATCTAATAAATGAAACTGTGTTATACTAAATAAAGGGTTAGTAAAGGGTTATGAATGAATAAACAGGAACCCAGTATTAATGAAAATAGCAAGCTGGTGAGTGAGTTAATAAAGATACCATATAACACAATATCTCATAACACAATATCTCACAATTGGTTACTAATCAGGGATAGGAAATCCAATTGATGTTTTTTTCCACCTTCTTTAGCCCATGTTACACTTAGAGTTATAGAGATGTACAGAAACAGATCCTAAGATTTAATTCATCTGCTGACCAGATTTCCTAAATTAATCTAGTCCCAGGAAATATGTTGTGAAAGTTGAAAGGGTTCAGAAAAGATTTACAAGGATGTTGCCAGGGTTGGAGGATTTGAGCTATAGGGAGAGGCTGAACAGGCTAGGGCTATTTTCCCTGGAGTGATGGAGACTAAGGGGTGACCTTATAGAGGTTTATAAAATCATGAGGGGCATGGATAAGGTGAATAGGCAAGATCTGGAGTCCAAAACTAAACAGCATAGGTTTAAGATGAAAGGGGAAAGATTTAAAAGGGACCTAAGGGGCAACTTTTTCACACAAAGGGTAGTGCATGTACGGATTGAACTGCCAGAGAAAGTGGTGGAGGCTGGTACAATTACAGTATTTAAAAGAAATCTGGATGGATATATGAATAGCAAGGGTTTAGAGGGATATGGGCCAAATGCTGACAAATAAAACTATATTAATTTAGGATATTTGGTCAGCATGGATGATTTGGACCAAATTGTCTGTTTCCATGCTGTGCATTGGTCAATTGTAATGTTCCACATCTGCCCTGCTGAGATTAGCTAATTGACCATGGGTCACTATAGGCACTAGAGGCACAGTCTGTCTGAATGATGTTAAAAATGACACATCACCAGGTTATAGTCCAACTGGTTTATTTGGAAGTATGAGCTTTCAGAACGCTGCTCCTTTATCAGGTAGCTGTGAGAAGGATCATTAAGACACAGAATTTATAGCAAAAGATCACAGTGTCATGCATGCAACTAATACGATATATTGAATAAATTTAGATTGCTGTTAAGTCTTTGATCTTTTAGAATGATTTGCGAATTGCAGGCTTCAGTTCATTAATATGGAACTTCTTTCAAATCACATTCTCGAGATAACTTAAGGTTTTGTTTAAAAAAAGGCGACAGCTCAGCTCAGACAATGCATTAAAGGTGTGAGGTTAGAATTTGTCTGTATTCCAATCTTGAGTCAGACTGGTTCTTTTTCCAAAGTAGGAACTTATAAAAGGATTGATGTCTTGCAGACTGTGTGCTTTTTGAACAAAGTAGAACGTATTTGCAATTACAATTCTGCAAATGCAAATTCAACCCATTGACATTGTGTGTGTGTGCGTGCACGTGAGGTGGAGACAGCAAGAGAGAGAGAGCGAAAGAGAGCATGAGAGTGAGTGTGTGTGTGTACATGTGTGTGTTTGCATGTGTGCTACCCTCAGGGTGGAGGGGGTGTGATTGTATGTGTGTGTATCTGAGAGAGTGCATGCGAGAGAGGGTCTGCATGAGTATGTAAGAGTGTGAGTGTGTCTGTGAGAGTGTATAGTGTAGTGGGGTCACCTGTAGTGTGACATGAACCCAAGGTCCTCATGGGTACCGAACTTGGCTATCAGACTCTGCTCAGTCACTCTGTGTTGCTGAGTATTCCAAAGTGCGTATTGGAATGGTCACCCGAGGATCTGAGGCTGAATGCCCTTGACCACTGAAATGCTCCCCAACTGGGAGGGAACATGCCTGTCCATTCATCCATTGTTGTAGCATCTGCTTGGTCTCGCTGATGTACCATGTGTTGAGGTATCCTTGCTTGCAGCGTATGAGATTTTGGCTGAGTCACATGAGTACCTGCCGTGCACATGGTGGGTGGTGTACCCACATGTAATGGTGGTATCCATGTCAATACTCTGGCATGTCTTGCAGTGGTTGCCATGACGGGGTTGTAGAGTATTGTGGTCCATGTTGTCCTGAAGGCTGGGTAGTTTGCTGTGAACAACGGTCTGTTTAAGGTTTGGCGGTTGTTTAAAGGTGAGAAGTGGAAGTGTGGGAAAGGTCTTGGTGAGATGCTCATCCTCATCAATAATCTGTTGCAGGCTACAAAGAACATGGTGTGGTTTCTCCACTCCCAGGAAGTACTGGATAGCGAAGGGTACCCTATCGGTCACATCCAGTGTCTGTCTCCTGAGGAGGTCATGACAGTTTCTTGCTGTGGCACATTGGGACTGGTGATCGATGAGTTGATCATCATATCCTATTCTTTTGAGGGCGTCCTTCAGAATCTTCAGGCGTGTGACGGATATCCGAAGGTGCTAAAGAACACATTCACTCACACAAGCGCATGCACAAACACATACAAACAAACACACACACACGCTCTCTCTCTCTTTCTCTCTTTCCCTCTCCCCCCTCACAGACAGACTCTAACCTCATAATTTTAATGCACTATCTGAGCTGAGATATCATCTTTTCTTATAAAACCTTAAGTTATGTCAAGAATGTGATTTGAAAGAAGTTCTGGGATTTACATATTAGTGAACTGAACCGGCAACCCATTCTAAAAGATGAAAGACTTAACAGCAGTCCAGGTTTGTTCAATGTTGAAACTTTATTGCTGGAACAGCACAGCAGGTCAGGCAGCATCCAGGGAACAGGAGATTCGACGTTTCGGGCACAGGCCCTTCTTCAGGAATGAGCAGAGAGTGTTCAGCAGGAGAAGATAAAAGGTAGGGAGGAGGGACTTGGAGGAGGGGAGTTGGAAATGTGATAGGTGGAAAGAGGTCAAGGTGAGGGTGATAGGTCGGAGTAGGATGGAGGCGGAGAGGTCAACAAGAAGACTGCAGGTCAGGAAGGCGACGTGGTCGACGGTGCCCTCCACCGCATCTCCTCCACTTCCAACTCCCCTCCTCCAAGTCCCTCCTCCCTACCTTTTATCTTCTCCTGCTGAACACTCTCTGCTCATTCCTAAAGAAGGGC
>NC_057740.1:21674337-21721963 GCF_004010195.1 Chiloscyllium plagiosum | reverse complement strand
TAGGTCTAACATACGAGGAACGGCTGAGGATCCTGGGATTGTATTCATTGGAGTTTAGAAGATTAAGGGGAGATCTATTAGAAACTTACAAGATAATACATGTCTTGGAAAGGGTGGACGCTAGGAAATTGTTTCCGTTAGGCGAGGAGACTAGGACCCGTGGACACAGCCTTAGAATTAGAGGGGGTAAATTCAGAACAGAATTGCGGAGACATTTCTTCAGCCAGAGAGTGGTGGGCCTGTGGAATTCATTGCCGCGGAGTGCAGTAGAGGCCGGGACGCTAAGTGTCTTCAAGGCAGAGATTGATACATTCTTGATGTCACAAGGAATTAAGGGCTACGGGGAGAACGCGGGTAAGTGGAGTTGAAATGCCCATCAACCATGATTGAATGGTGGAATGGACTCGATGGGCTGAATGGCCTTACTTCCACTCCTATGTCTTATGGTCATATGGTCTTATGGTCCTAGCATGTAACAGACTGCTTGAAACAATATCTCTCTTAAAAGTCCCTTTTCAGTCAGTAACCTGCAACACAGAAATTCCTAACGAGGAGAAAGGAAGACACAGAAAGATCCGAAGACAAGAATCTACAGCTGCCTGGTTTTGAGATAAGAAGTGTTGTTTTTGTAAATTTTAATTGGGACTTTTATCGGACTAGTATTATAGAAGGGAAGGTCGAAGGTAGGTTAGAGGAAGGAGTTGTAAATAATGGTTAGTTAATTATTCTGTTATACTTTATGAAATAAAGTTGTTAATTTTTACTTTAAATAGTTCTTGGCCACTCGATGTTTACAGATTACTGCACAGGATAAATGTTTTTTGTGTTGCTGGTTTTAAATTAACCATGTCGTAACACCCGAGTTCAATCCCACTCTCGGGTGACTGCGTGGAGTTTCCGTGTTCTCCCTGTGTCTACATGGGTTTCCCCTCACAGTCTAAAGATGTGCAGGCTCGGTGGATTGGCCGTGGAAAATGCAGGGTTATAGGGATGGTGTGGGATGCTCTTCAGAGGGTCAGTGTTGACTTGATGGGTTGAATGGCCTTCTTCCACACTGTAGGAATTCTAAACAATCCCTTGTGTCAATTTTTTTTTCTAACCTCACCCATTATATTTTGTGTGATTATTAACCAGTTAAATCCTGTCAGTATTCTCTTACTGATCAATATAAATGGGCTGTCATTCTTTATAAACAGACAAACAAGGAACCGTGGAGTCACTCTGCCATTCCAGTCTGATCCCCTGTTCAATCAAATCATGGCTGGTCTGATTTTAACCTCAAACCTACATTCCATCTTATACCTGATAATTCAAAGCACACCACAGAAACAGGCCCTTTGGCCCACATAGCCTGTGCTGATGCATGACACCTTTGTAAACTAAAAACCTTTTGCCTCTGCGCTGTCCGTATCCCTCTATTCCTTGCCTATTCATGTATCAAAGTTGAAACTTTATTGCTGGAACAGCACAGCAGGTCAGGCAGCATCCAGGGAACAGGAGATTCGACGTTTCGGGCACAGGCCCTTCTTCAGGAATTCCTGACCTGCTGTGCTGTTCCAGCAATAAAGTTTCAACTTTGATCTCCAGCATCTGCAGACCTCACTTTCTCCAGGTTTGTTCAATGTATTGTATCAGTTGCATGCATGACACTGTGATCTTTTGCCGTAAATTCTGTGTCTTATGATCCTGCTCCACAGCTTGTGAGAAGATTTGGAGCTCGGGTGCTCGTTGTTGTGGTTGTGTTCGCCGAGCTGGGAATTTGTGTTGCAGACGTTTCGTCCCCTGTCTAGGTGACATCCTCAGTGCTTGGAAGCCTCCTGTGAAGCGCTTCTGTGATGTTTCCTCCGGCATTTATAGTAATTTGTATCTGCTGCTTCCGGTTGTCAGTTCCAGTGTCCACTGCAGTAGCCGATATATCGGGTCCAGGTCGATGTGCTTATTGATTGAACCTGCTCCACAGCTACCTGCTCCTCGGATGCTGCCTGACCTGCTGTGCTTTTCCAGCACCACTCTAATCTAGACTCTGGTTTCTAGCATCTGCAGCCCTCACTTTTGCCTAGCTCTTTTGCCTAGCCAAAGATCTCAGGCTAGTAACTCAAGTAAGTTAGAACTATTTACAACTGCTCTAGATGTTAGATATTGCTCTTTCCCATATTACTGCTGTTTTGAAATACGTCATGACTCTTGTTTAAAAATTGCTTTTAAAATCTAAAGATTCTGCTTGGAGAGATTTATTGTTTATTTCTGATTTAATATCAAAACCTACAGATAATTGTTTGGAACACTTAGAAATCACCCCAGGATCATAGTTACAAATCACTTCCTGAGAATGGGTGTTTTATTTGATTTCTATACACCAAGATTTTGCAATCACGATTAGAATGGGAAGTCTCACTAGAAAAAACTCAAAAGAATCCCAGATTCACAGAAGTGTTGAGCACTGAAGGAAACCATTAAAGACAAGTAAATCAGAGCTGGCACAGTCCATGATCAGAGGAACATTTCTTCAATAGCATGCAAGGATATTAGAACTACGTTAATTCCTTTAGTTTGTTGCAAATACTACACATGACATGAACTGCTGGGATTGACTATCCAGAAGGTTATGGATTTTCCATCATTGAATAGGGTTAAGCCTGACTTGCTCAGCTTTGTGAACTCTCAGGAAAGCAAAGGGTTTGAGGGCTGGCCAGGAAGGTGCAGTTAGTTGGAAGATCAGTTATGGCTATATTGAATGGCAAAGCAAGTTCTAAGATGTGTATTTCCTATGTTCTTAGCTTCAAGGCTTACCACTCTGCACAAGCGATATTTGGAGCCCATTCTCTGCCATGTTGTGCCATTCTTATGACTTTCCAAGTAAAGTCACTTCTGTAACCAGTTCCAAGAATTGTTCCCAAAAAAGAGAAAATGCTGGAAAATCTCAGCAAGTCTTGCAGCATCTGTAAGGAGAGAAAAGAGCTGATGTTTCGAGTCTAACTGACCTTTGTCAAAGCTAAGACTTGTTCCAACCAGGATGCAAATGTCCTTTAGAAGGACAGGTTTGCTTTAGATAGCTTAGTTAGCTTAAACTCAAATTATCCTTTCGTAATTCTGTATTCCCTCCTCAGTCACGCAGTCTGCATTATGATAGTGTTGGCTGGACCCTGCAGCCATTATCTGGGTTTTTTTTCCTGGAGTGTCGGAGGCTGAGGGGTGACCTTATAGAGATTTATAAAGTCATGAGGGGCATGGATAAGGTAAAGAGAAAATGTCTTTTCCCTGGGGTGGGGGAGTCCAGAACTAGAAGGCATAGGTTTAGGGTGAGGGGGAAAGATATAAAAGGGACCTAAGGGGCAGCTTTTTCATGCAGAGGGTTGTGCGTATATGGAATGAGCTGCCAGAGGAAGTAATGGAGGCTGGTACAATTGCAACATTTAAAAGGCACCTGCATGGGTATGTGAATAGGAAGGGATATGGGCCAAGTGCTGGCAAGATGGGACTGGTTGGCATGGCCGAGTTGGACTGAAGGGACTGTTTCCGTGCAGTATATCTCTATGACTCTTATGACCCTATAAACAGGTCAGAATGAGATTTGGGTGTTGCCTACATTGCAAGGAATCAGTGTAGGTTAAACACACATTGCCTCATCTGTTTATAGGCCCTATCCAATTTCTTAATTGAAAGGGCAGTGGGACACAGTTTCTCCAGATAGAAACTACGGGTAGGTCCACCATCCTATCCACCTACACCATAGGTAGGAAACAGTTTGTTACAGGATTGAATTTAGAAATTATTGAATGAGCTAATCATTCTGGAAGCAGAAACTTAAATTTAATTAGCCACTTGGGGCTTCTCAGATAATTGTTGCTCTTAACACTTCATTTGCTCCATTTGCCAACATTTTGGAGCAAAAACTAATCGAAATACCTTTTTTCTGGCAAATTCACAAAATCTCAAAACTAGTTATAATACAAAATGTGACAGGATCTAATTTCTTCCACTGGCAGCAGATCCTCAGATCCATTATGTTAACTTGGGACTTAAAGTCATTTACCTCATGTGCTGATAATCTCAGTTAGCAGTGCAATCAGCATTCTAAGAGCAAAGCTAACTTCTTTTCACTTTTATCCCTGTCCTATACCCCAGGTGAGAAGTTACCTCAGAAAGATTAGGTATCCTAACCTAATCTAGTCACATTTTGCCAGCACTTGGCCCATATCCCTCTAAACCCTTCCTATTCATATACCTATCCGGATGTCTTTTAAATGTTGTACCAGCCTCCACCACTTCCTTTGGCAGCTCATTCCATACATGCACAATCTTCTGCGTGAAAAAGTTATCTCTTATGTCCCTTTTCTATCTTTCCCCTCTCACCCTAAACCTATGCCTTCTAGGTCTGAACTCCCCCACCCCAGGGAAAAGACTTTCTCTATTTACCCTATCATGCCCCTCATGATTTTATAAACCTCTATAAGGTCACTCCTCAGTCTCCGATGCTGCAGGCATAATAGCCCCATGATAATGGCTGCAGGGTCCAGCCAACACTATCATGATGCAAGCTGCGTGACTGAGGAGGGAATACAGAGTTTCGAAAGGATAAAATGGACTGAAGTTCTGATGATTTACTAAATCAAAAAAACAAATTTTACCTTTAAATAATCTCAGAAGGATTAATATTGAGTTATGTAGTAACATCACACTTTGGAGCAGTAGTAAACCCTTTGAATAAAACAAAGAACTGCAGATGCTGGAAATCTGAAGAAGAGTCACTGGACTTAAAATGTTAACTCTGCTTTCTCTCCATTGATGTGGCCAGACCTGTTCCTGCTGCATTTCTCCAGCAAATTCTGTTTTTGTTTGAATCAGCCATTTGAGCCCGCTAATATTCGCTAATATAAGGAATAATCTGGCTGTGATTTTAACAACTTTCCTGTCTTCCTTCCATAACTCCTGCCTCCCTTCTCTACCAGAATTCTATCTGATTGTGCCTTGAATAAATTCAATGACTCAGCCTCCATTCTTTTCTGGGTAAGAGAATTCCATAGATGAGCAATCATCAGAGAGAGAAGTTCTTCATCATCTCGATCTTAAAAGGGAGACATTGTATTTTTGAAATATGTTCCCTAGCTGTAGTCTCCCCCACCAGAAGAAACATTCACCCACTCTCCAGTTTGTCAGGTCCACACATAATCTTATCCATTTTTGTAAGATCACCACTCATTCTTTTAAAATCTAGTGGGTTTCTTCATAACATAGTCCTTCAGTCCAGGATAACCCTTCTCTCATTTGCTTCTAATGCAATAATATCTTTTTTTCCAAAAAGCAGATCAAGAGTTTACACAGTGATCCAGACATGGTCTCATCAAGGCCCTTTAGAGCTGCAGTTAAACTTGCCAACTTTTATATTCTAGTCCCTTTGCAAGAAACAATACCATTTCAGTTGCTATCATAATCACTGGCTACACCTGCATATATGTGATTCATGTATGAGAACATCCAGGTCCCTCTACATCACTGAGTTCTCCAACATTTATCCACTTTAAGGAGATCAGTTATCCTAGTGAGCTGGAAGGCTGGTTTGTGATGCAGAGTAAAACCAACAACAGTTCAAGTCCTGCACTGGCTAAGGTACTGTAAAGGACTCTCCTTCTCAACAAACACCAGTCATCTCCCTGTAATGGGAGAGCAGCCCTATGATCTGGTAAAGTAATTATAAACTGAACCTTTATGTTACTTTTACATCTTTCCTGCCAAAGAGGATAAGTTCACCTTTTCCCACATTATACTCCACCTGCCAATGTTTGCACACTGACTTAAGCTTTCTATATCCTTTTGCAGATTCTCCAACTCTTCTCGATAACTTACCTTCCTACCCATCTTAGTTTTATAGGTCGATTTCTTTCTATACATTCAGTTCCCTCATTAAAATCAAAACAGAATCAAAATAAAGGCATAATTTAAGAGTTAATATCATTGAAGCATTAGCCTATGTTTTGATGGTTGAATACTGATTATCTTCTGTGCATTTCAGACATTTCAGCTTCTGAAAACTTAAAACATAAAGCTAGTGTATTTAACATGATTTCATAACATTGTTTCATTTAACAGAGTCACAAACTGTTCAAAATAATTATGTTAACATCTCTGTTGGAATAGCGAATAGTGTATTGCGGATGGGAAATTAGGGGCAGGCGACAAATTCTGGCCTTGCCAGGAATGCTCACATTCATGAAAAAGTAGTAAAAAATACAAATTACCTTTGCTACTCTCACAAATAGTGATTTCCAGTCCACATTGCTTTTCCTGTATGTTATTTTAGAAATTAAGATTAAGTCCCACAAAGTGAGGAGGACAATTGCCACAGAGAACAGACCAGGATATCTAAAGACTTTTGATACAGGAAGGGTGTTGTGCTGCAGGTACCAGGTGGTTCTGGCTGACCAGGGGATTGTCTCACTCAGACTTGTTTGCATAGCCATGTTGGATGGGTTTGCAGGTTGACAATCAACCTGTTTAACGATTTCATTAACGCAGCTTCTGTGGCCATCAAGTCTTGGTGTTGGATTTGAAGCTGTATCTTCTAACCCAAAGGCAGATTGCTCCTCACTGTACGACAGTACCTCCTAATACCATAATGAAGAAATTATAATGAACATTAATCTAGTAGAGGAATAAGCATGGAGAGTGGACCTTGCTTTTCATGTTGAGTGTTTTTTGTTGGAATTCTGCAATGTATTATTTCTTAACATCACATCATAAAATAACTAATAACAATTTTAATTTATTCTTTCATAGGATGTGGGCATCAATCTCAAGACCCTGCATTTGCTGTGAATGGTTAATTGCCCTTGAACTGAGTAGCTTTCCAGCACATTTCAGAGGTCATTTAGGAGTCAACCATATAGCTGTAAGTCTGGAGTCACATAAGATAAAGACAGCAATTTCGTTCCCTAAAGGACATTAGTGAACCAGATGTGTTCTTACAACTATAGTTGTGTAATCATCATTAAGCTTTTAATTCCAGGTTTTTGTTGAATTCAATTTCTACCATCTGTCTTGACGGTTCTGGATCCTCAGAACATGACCTGCCTCTCTGGATTACTAGTCCAGTGACAATATCATGGTTATCAGCTCCCCATACTACTGGAAAATACTACTTTGCATAATTGCAAAGATTATGCCCTTTTCCAAAAGTAGGAAAAAGGGTTAAGCCTGGTAACTAGGCCTGTAAAGACAAATGACAGCGGAAAAAATATTAGTGGCCAATGTCAAGGGAAAAAGAATTCTCACTTCAAGAAGCAAGGATTAATGCATTATGACTTGGAGGTGCCGGTGTTGGACTGGGGTGGATAAAGTTAAAAATCACACACAACACCAGGTTATAGTCCAACAGGTTTATTTGGAAACACTAACGTTCAGAGTGCTGTTCCTGATGAAGGAGTGGCACTTCAAAAGCTAGTGCTTCCAAATAAACCTGTTGGACCATAACCTGGTGTTGTGTGTGATTTTTAACTTATGCATTATGGATTTGTTCAGGAGGAATTTTGTCAAAGTAACTTAAAGTTCTTTGATAATGTAACAGCAAAGATTGGCGAAAATAGAATGATTAGTTTTGTATATATGGACTTCCAAAAGATATTTGATAAAGTACAAAATAGAGGAAGACAGAGGCACACGGAATTAATGGGGCTTTGGTAACTTGATAAGTAACTGATAAAGGGGTAGGAGGCAGTGAGTAATGGTGAACAGACATTGTTCTATCTAAATGGAGGAAAGATATTGCAGCAATTATGATTAGGGCGAATTTAGTTGCTGGATAAATATATTAGATAACTGAATATGGTTCTGAACTTTGCAAATGATATAAAATTCGGCATGTAGTAGTGGTGGGGATAGCAGCAGACTTCACGAGAATGTAGACAGGCTAGTTAGCTGGACAGACACATGACAGATTCTCAAATGATCTGGTGGAATGGATCGCCTGCGTGTTATAGAATCTCTATAATGCTCATTCCAATGATATAATCGGAATGAAAGTCAGGCAGCTTCAGTAAAGGGCGGGGTAACTGAGGCTAATCTTGTTGGCCATAACATCCAGTCATAGGCAAATAAGGTTAACTGATTAATTTAGCTAAATATATTGATGATTAATATTTTCATAGATTAGGTGATGTTGCTTTTTGTACAACTATGCAGACAACAAATGAAGCATTTAAATAATAAACAACTTGAGTTTCTTTACTTAACAAAATGCACGACTGTATGACTTTGGAAAACAATATTTAGAATGAAGTCTGTTATACTAGCTGAATTTAATGTCATGCAGTACCACGTCAAAATCTTGGTGTAAAATAATAGCCTAAGTGTTACCTCCAGGAATGTGTTTGTGAATTAGAGTCTGGCCAACTGTTGAGTTTGAACTGTTGAACCACGTGGCTTTTATACAAAATCTAGAACTGGCAACAACTAAGGAACAAAATGTTTCTGTTACACTAACTCTACAGGGGACAGGCTTTTGGCTTGGAAACAGAAAATGCGTAGTTGTATGGTTGTGCCAGGAACTACGAGAACATAGAAAGCATGGCTTCAGGCAGTCACAAAATAAATATAAAGCGAACTCTGTCCATCACCAACAAAATAAAAGAGATAATTAGTCAGGCATCTGAATATCCTGTATTTTGGAATGAGCAATTTAGAACTGAAATTGACTTTTCAATAAAAATAAGAGTATAATGTACTTTGTGAACTATTGAGAAAAATGTGGGTCATCTGATACCACTCAGAATTACAAAATTGAGGGTTTAAGCCTCACTCTTTGGAACTTGAGTACATTCTCCAGACTGACAATGCAACTCAGAGGGAGTGCTGCATTGTCAGAAGTGTTTGACAGTGATTTTCATCGATATTCTCCTGCTCTAACATGGTGATTACATTACTTGCCTGGGGTTTCTGCTGGTGCTTCTGTTGAAGATACAACAGAGGTTTGGGGAACCTCATGGAAATTATACCTTGCTTGTTTTGTATGCAATGTCAAACAACGTTTGGGCTATTTGTTCAAGTCTTTGCGTGCTGTACTTAAAGAATGTCAATTCACATGACCTGTGGCCAATGGAATTCAAACCTTGAAGAATAACGATTATTGAGGGCTTCTTCCAAATTTCTGAGTAAAACAGCTGTTGCACCATCACTGCATAATCGGTCCAAATTCTTTGTATAAAGTGATAACTTGGGGTGGTAGGCATCGATTTTCACAAAGGTTTGTAGTTTTCTAATATCAATAACAATGAGAGAGAAGTCAAGTATAACCATAAATGATTGTTCAGATCTCATCGATATCATTGTGTGCTTCAATTACTTCTTAACAACTGGCAGTAGGCTTGTATTGTGAGTGACTTTACTGTCAAAGAGGCCAGATGAGATAACAAGGCTTAAGACAGAAACAGGGTTAAAAAAAAGTTCTGGTGATTTTATCAATATGTTGCAGCCCCATCCATGCTTTGTCTCCACTCCCATTAGATTACAACTCATCTTCACTTTTCACACTGAATCTCAGATGCTTTCCATTAGTTAGTGAGGACTCTGGCTGTTATTACTCGCTGGCTACCTATTGTCCTGCCTTTAATAACAAAGTTCCAATCTGCAAATGGTGACTGATGAGAATTAATTCTGTGACAGGAGCCCTCAGTTACGCTGTTGAAAGATTATTATTTAGAGCAGGACAGGCAAAATGAGGCAAGAGGGACATACAACCACAGTTGTGATTTAGAACTGATATAATATTCTGACAGGTTTGTTTTTAGTATATTGTCAAGTGCAGATTTACTGACCAATCTATGCATTTTGCTTTAAAAATTATGATCAATTTTAACAAGCTTGTAAAAATTAGCACAATTTCATGAGCTTAAATGTCTTTGTGATCTGATTCACATTCTTTCATAAACACATTGCACTAATTTTCCAAATATTGATGGTTCTGCAATAAAATGTTACAGTTACCATGAGTGTATCAGATGCAACGCTTTGTATTTGGATCTTCTAATTTTGGGAAGAAAGTTGTAGAGTGAGAGAGATTGAAGGGTTAAAGTAACAAAGGATGAGAATGCACTTTATAAAGAGTCTTTGACATGTTTCAGTAATATCCTCAGGCAATACCACGTCCAATAAATTACTTTAAATGCAGTCATTGTGAACAAACTATAACAACATAAAATGGATAAAAATCAATAAGATTTACATTTTCTGGGAGAGATAATCCAAGAAAAGTTTGATGTGTCTTCTCTCGCACATTCAAGGTTTGAACAGAGTTTTGATTTTAGTTTGAATGGAGTCATGGTTTTAACACCAGAACAGAAACTAAATGTACTTATTCAGTACACAGCTCCACAGGGTCAGCAATTCCTCGGGCAAAGTCTTCTGAGAACCTGAACTATGTGGGCAATGGCAAGAAATTTAGGAGAATCGAATGAGAAGTTGAGTAGACCTTTCTCAACATTGGGAGCAACAAATTGCATTTCCAACTAAGTCCTTGATGTCAAGATGAGATTATCACTAGTGAGCAGCAAGAGGCTTATTAATGGGGATTATTATTCATCCTCACCCTCATTACTACCTAATGTTGCCATGTCAGGATGCAATTTCCCATTCTTCCACCCACCAGGTGTAAACTAGAAGCCAAGAATTCCTGACATGAAAGTCTGAGCGGGTACCTGGCTTATAAAAATGATACCTGGACGTCAGGGTTAAGTTATAAGGAGACATTATAAAAACTAGGCCTGTTTTCTCTAGAATTTATAAGATTAAGGGGTGATCTAATTGAAGTCTTCAAGATATTAACGGGAAAAACAACAGGGTAGACAAAGATAAACTACTTCCACTAGTTGGGGATTCTAGAACTAGGGGGCGTAATCCGAGAATTAAGGCCAAACCATTCTGGAGAGATGTTAGAAATCACTTCTATACACCATGAGTGGTGGAGGTTTGGAACTCTCTTCCACAAATGACAGTAGATGATGGATCAGTTTAAGTTTAAATCTTTAAATTTTTGTTGAGCAAAGGTATTAAGGGATGTGTGCCAAAGACAGGTAGATAGAGTTAAGCCATAGATCAGCTATGATCTCACTGAATGGTGGAACAGGCTTAAGGGGCTGAATGACTTATTTCAGTTCCTATGCTCCTATCTCAGAGCATGCTCAATGGCCTGTGGCCATGCACACCTAACATTTACAGGCACCAGCATCCGACATGTGCCAGCTTTCCTGTATCATTATGGCGCTTCTCTGACCCACCTCCAGTAAGTTTCTTCACTGTCATGGTGCACTGGCAACTATAATTGGAATAATGCTGCAAGGACATTTTGTGCTGAGCGACAGTGTAATGACTATTATTTTATGCTGTATTGTGGACTGAAGTGGAAAAAAAATGACTGTTTTAAAACCAAGGATTGTGGAAGGAATTGCTGTGCTTTTAAAAGCAAGCTACTGATACTCATTATGTGTGCTATTTACACTGCTGTTTTATTCAAATAATAGTGGAAGCTGTTTGTAAACAGTTTAATACCAGAGGGTGTATGCAAATTGAGATTTAGCTGGCAATAATTAGTTGATTAGTTTGTGCAACTCTGCCCAATTGTATATGCCAAAGGTTATCAGCCTGACTTAGCTCTCTGGTTCCTGGGTAGCTGAGTAGCTTGTGGATATGAATGATAGCAATGAAGAGTCTTCAGTGCACTGAAAGGGGAGGTTGCTTCTCTATATTCAAAATAGCTGAAGCTTGAAGAAAGCCATTTATTTTCTCCTACCAGTTGCTGTAAGCTATTGTTTTTACAGGTAACTAAGAGACTTTGTAACTTGTGTACCAATTGCCCTACATCTCCTGCAAAGAGGTTAAGGCACCAAAAGAAAATAGATTTAAGAAGGCAAACCAAAAGGATCATTTTAGTAAATCATGTGGACTAGTGCCATGGAACTGTGGTTCATTAATTATTTTTTTCCCTCCACCAGAAAATCTATGCAACTATTTTATTCCTCTTATATATTTGAGATTTGTACATTGGTACTTGTACCTAAGATGGCGCCATAAGAGGCAGACATTGTAAAAGTACAATGGAGTACACGTCACAATAAAGGATATTCTATGTTTTTTTTTGTTTGTGTGTGTGTAGGAGTTTTAAAAGGTGGTTAGAGTTTTAACTAGTTAAGAGATATGTTGACAATTCATAGTTATTTATTTCTGATTAGAATTTACTTATTTGTAAGAAACAACTAATCTTGTACAGAAATCTGGTTAGTGCTTTCTGATAACTTGATTCTAAAAGAGAAGTAAATCAGGGTCTTTGTGACTTTAATTAGACATTAACATTTGTGGCAACCCCAGGAGTAATTGGGCTTGAGAATCAGTGCATTTTCTGAACGAGCTACCACAACAGGCACCCAACTCTCAGAATAGAGCAGGCTGTGTCTCAAGCCTGCTAGCTCACTCTCTTAACGTACACTCAGTTAACACCTTCCTGGATGGCTCAGAGTATTCCAGCCTTGCCTTTTGGTACTCTGCCTGCTCCACCAGGGTTTAAAGACTCACAGCATTGCCTTGTAGTTTAGCACAGACAGCAAGCCAGGGAGCATATCCTTGGTTGCCAGCAGTGATCATTCAGAGAGGTGGACATCTTGCTGTATGACAGTGTGCTACTTCATCTCACTCTTCCACCATAAGAGGATAAGAAACAGGGTCAGGAGTATGCCGTATAGCCCATCAAGCCTGCCCTGCCGATCTACTAGTTCATGGCTGATCTGCCCTGACCTCTACTCCTCTTTCATAACAGCTCATCACAGTCCTCAACTTGCCAATATTTCAATAAATCTTATCTACCTCCTCTTTAAATGCCTTCAGTGATCCAGCCTCATAACTCTTTGGGTAGAGACTTTCACACATTCACTATCCTATGGGAGAAGAAAGTGTTTTGCCTCTCAGTTTAAATGAGTGTCCTGTTATTTGTGACTAGTCTGTGATTCCTCCACTGGTGGAAACGTTCTAAGCATCTCCCCTGTCAAGCTCACATTTACCAGTAGCTTATGTGGCAAACACACTGCATGTGCTGCAAGCAAATGGTCTTGCCTCAACCTATGACAGTGTGCTACTTCATCTCACTCTTGCATCATAAGAGGATAAGAAACAGGGTCAGGAGAAGGGAATTAGTCCTTCCTGAAATACAGGAAGACACCCTTCAGTCAGAGGGTCCCAGCACAGAAGGTTTCTGAGTTCAATCAAGGGGCTTGGCATTGTCTGGTGTTTGGTTAAGATGGTCACATCAGGGAGTCTATACCTCTTCAGTCTGTGGAACGGGTTATCGTCAGCCCTGTGGGTCTAGTACAACAGTCTGAGGAGCCATGGGAACACAGTTGAGGAACTTGACAGTTATTAATTGTCGATCTGGTCACTGATCATCCTTGACTGTGTGGCTAAGTTACTCAAGGGGTAGTGGGTCACAGTTGGTCTGAGGATTCTGTCTACTAAATGGTAAGCAGTAATTTTCAGTGGGCTAGACTGTGGGAGGAAAGATGGGTAACTTAATCATGGGACAATACCATCAGAGAAGATGACAACACTGCAAGGGGAAGCAGCTCATCAGGGGAGAGGGGCAATAGAACATGGGATCAATAGGGTTCATGTTGGAGGTTGTGAACTGTAAGTAGTACCCTGCCTTTCATGGGGCGACGATGCAACAACCAATTTGGTATGTTTACATTATATGCCTGGAACTGGATGCTGATGGTGGGAGATAGAGGCAGACTCAGATAAATGGGGTTGGGTCTTGACTTGGGGAAATGAGAAGCCTATAGGGCTGTCAGGAAGGGGAGGTTCACCAACACTGAGAGGTGGAGCATGAAACCCACTGTCCAAGGAGTGGCCATTGCCCTGTAAGTAACAATCTGCAATGAGGATGAACATAACTGTGCCCACATCTGGTGTGGGCAAGGTTAGTGCTTTTGTGAAGGTGGAGGCTGAGGATGTGAGGGCCTTCATAGAGCAATAGCATTCCACAGACACCTGTACGCTATATTTGGAACATGTTTGTAAGCACCAGATTCCTGTGACCCTTAGGCAGCATCTTCCAATATGCAGACCAATGCCTTACTATGTGCATTACTGACCTTTTCAGGTCAGATAATTAGTGAATCTTACTAATCCCTGAGATCCACTAGCAATATCTGGGAAGAGGAAGCCTAGTTACTAAAGTAGTTGCGATTCACATATAGTACAGGAGCTGTTCACTTCACAGCCTGGACCATGGAACATTGTGTAGCACTAAGGATTCAGTGGGCTCTGTACCTTCAATGCTGCTGTTGCAATTAGACAGAAACTTACACACTAGGAGAAAGTGAGGATTGCAGATACTGGAGATCAGAGTTGAAGAGTGTGGTGCTGGAAAAGCACAGCTGGTCAGGCAGCATCTGAGGAGCAGGAGAATTGATGTTTCAGGCATAAGCCCTTCTCATTTCTGCTAAAGGGCTTATGCCCGAAAAGTCAATTCTCCTGCTCCTTGGATGCTGCCTGACCGGCTGTGCTTTTCCAGCAGAAATTTACACACGAATAATGATGAGCAAAGGGAATATATGTGAAACTTATGTTCAGTAATATTTCACCTCTGCCACCTACGTTCCCTCAGAAGATCTTATTTCTTTCCTTCACACTATGTCTCAGTGCAGTCTCAGGGTCTGAAGCTGGGTGAAGGGAAGTTGTCCTATACTCAATCCCATTCACCTTGGACATTTGGCTGTTAACCCAGTGATGTTTCTGTTTAAAGAGCTCGGATATTCTGAGTGTGCTCCTGTCCAGAGGCAAATGTACCCTTCTCAGTTTGAACTCCAACCGAGCTGAGGGTGGAGATGGAAGCCTAGCTCCCGACTGCGGCATCTTGAGAGAAGATTTCTGGAAGTTTCTGCATATAGTTAATCCTAGAGCTGGGTGCCTACTGACACTACCCTGTCTCCTTGTGAGGAAGGGGCACCTGGAGTGAGCTCAAGGTCTCTTGCCCTTGTCACTTTGTCATTGGTGCTGAACACTAATGACTAGAATGATGGGCTGCAGGTCAATATGCATACCCAGCAGATTCTGAGAGAGTTGGTCCTGACTCTCTACAGCAGCTGCCAACCTGTCGATGGAGGCTGC
Source organism: Chiloscyllium plagiosum (assembly GCF_004010195.1). NCBI lineage: Eukaryota > Metazoa > Chordata > Chondrichthyes > Orectolobiformes > Hemiscylliidae > Chiloscyllium > Chiloscyllium plagiosum. The sequence continues at coordinate 21,706,819 of NC_057740.1, read as the reverse complement.
CAATCTCTCACATGCCAGAAGCATCATAGTGCAAACATCATTGCTGCAATGTTTGTGTTATAATGTTGCCAACAAACCTGCCGCTGCTCCTACGTCAGCTTGTATACATGGCTGAAATCCCTTATTTCTGAGACCATAGCGTTCTCTCCAGCCCCCTCTGAGTGCCAATGACCTGGGGTGGTTCTCTCTTCACTAATTGTAGAGATATGGTAGTGAAGTACATACAACTGTACACTGGATAAAATACCCTTTGAGGTTTTAATATCTGAGCTGGTTGGTGAGTGAGTGAGTGTGTGAATGTGTGTGTGGGTGTGTGTGTGTGTTTGTTTGTGGTGTGTACGTGTGTGTGTCTCTGGGAGTGGAAGGCAGCTTTGCCAGTGCTTCTTCTGAGTTATCAGTACTGTCTTCTTCAGAGGTGGAGGAATGTGGAGAGGCTTTCAGGGTAGCCCTCTTGATTGTAGCCATAGTGAACAACATCCTGGTACCTGTAGGAGAAAATACAGAGACTGTTTTGAGGGAGGTGTAGAGGTTAACATGAAATGCACTGTGGGGATAATGGGAGGTTTGCATGACACGTAACAATGTTGGCAAAAGTGAGGACTGCAAATGCTAGAGATTAGAGTCAAGATTAGACAGGCCCTGGAAAAGCACAGCAGGTCAGGCAGCATCCAAGGAGCAGGAAAATCAACATTTCGGGCAGGCGCCCTTCATCAGGAATGAAGAAGGGCGCCTGCCCGAAACATTGATTTTCCTGCTCCTCGGATGCTGCCTGACCTGCTGTGCCTTTCCAATGCCACTCTAATCTTGACATAACAATGTTGTTTGATTACCAAGTAATGAACATTTCCACATTCCCACAAGAGTGGTCCCTGCAGGTGAGGGTCAAGATCTTTTCCTGAAGGTGCTGATGAGTCAAATATTAGGCACCCCAAACCCATCCTGGCCTTGTCAGCTCTGTTCTGGGATGTGTTCTCCTGGACTGAGAGAAATGGAGGCATTGAGGGATGTGATGGTGGGTAGCACAGCTATTAGTGCTGGTGTAGATGGGGGAAAATCACTGAAGTGCCCCAGGTGAGTGAGTAGGCAGCACTGAGGCCAGGCAGACTCGGTATTGTGCAGGGGTAGAAGTGGGTGACAGTGAGTGAGGGAAGATGTTGCATGGAATATTAAAGTGGCAGAGCATGAGCCTTGTGTGCAGTAGCAAAGATAGAGTGAGACAGAGGTAGCAAAGAGAAAAGGGTGACATTTACTCCGGCAGACTGGAGAAGGTCATTGAGCTTCCTTATGTGGTGCTGGGAATTTCTCCAGGCCATGGAGACTGTAGCAAACTGGGTGGCAAGCTCAGACCAGTTTGGCAGGGTCTGGTGTTGTGACCTTCTCTAGTGGTCCTGGGGGAAGAGAACATTCTTCCTCTGCACAGTTCCATCCATGAGGGGCCTGTCTGCAAAGCGGGCAACAATTTTCCCTTCTCTACCACACCTGGAAAGAATGTGTAGACTGGCTGTGTATTTTATATGACACCGGCAGCAAGGATGCCAGTGTATGCCAGGATATCCACACAGTGGCAAGCATCATGAACTGTGGCAATTGGGAGAATCAGGTAAGCATCGGGAAAGGGAGGGGGCATAGGAAAGGTTTGGCACTCATACAGTCAAAGAGTCATTCAGCACAGAAACAGACCCTTCGGTCCAACTCGTACATGCTGACCAGATATCCCAATCTGACCTAGTCCCATTTCCCAACATTTGACCGCTATTCCTCCAAACCCTACATATACCTATCCAGATGCCTTTTAAATGCTGTAATTGTACCAGCCTCCAGCACTTCCTCTGGCAGCCCATTCTATACACACACCACCTTCTGTCTAAAAATGTTGCCCCTCAGTTCATTTTTAAATTTTTCCCCTTTCACCTTAAACCTAGGTCCTGTGGTTTTGTACTCCCCCACCCTAGGAAATAGAACTTGGTTATTCATGCTATCCATGCTCCACGAGACTTTATAAACCTTCAGCCTCCAACGCTCCAGCCTATTCAGCCTCTCCCTGAGACGAGTTTGGAATAATCTTATGAGAACACCAGCTGGGTCTCTCCAAAGCTGAACAAAAATGACATTTTGTCAAAATATGGTAAGATTCAGCCTTTGGTTTTACTTTACCAAAAATTATAGCAGTCCCATGTCCCCAGCAATGATTCAAGAGTTGTTTCAATCTGCAATTTTGATTTAAATTATGCTAAAATGCAATTTCGGCTACATTGTCAAATGAGGTCAGCTCTTTTAAACAAATATCAGTAACAAATCACCCAAGGGAGATTTTTGCAACTTTATATAACCAGTTTCTCATTTGTCAGCTTTCTCCCTGAGCTGATTTGTTCTGTAAGTCAATCATTAATCTGCCACCTTCAATGTCATGAAGGAATCGCATTTTCACTATTTGGAAGGAGTTTAAGAATTTGTTTCAATTTCTTTCGCTGAGATAATGAGCTTTTTAACATAGCCAGGAAGTAGTGTGGTCAACCTGAGAAGCCAGTGAGTAACTGCAACCAGTTAGTAAAAAGCCCCTTTTCACACAGTAAGATATACACAGCTGTGTAACCACCTTGGTTTTCACTCTGACAGGAAACGGTTTCATACAAACAAATGTGAAGCCAGCATTTGAAATCTTAACAATTCCAGGTCATTTAATTCAAGAATATTTCTTCTGCCTATAAATCTCAAGGAGAATGTGGTGTGTATTGTTCAGTTATGTAGTCAAATTGTGCACTTAAATCCCTGAGTGTTAAGATTAGCAGGCAGATCATCCACGAGTTACAAATTGGTGAGTCTCCTGTATTTTGCTTGTTTATTGTGATATTTTAATTTCCTTTCACCTCCTGATAGCAAGGCCAACTTTCTTCTCTGGGTCCCTACTGTACTCCAACAGCTGCTGCATATCCATGTCCTGGCCCACATCTATTTCTTGACTGGAACTGGGGGGATATCAAAAAATAAAGCAAGGGCCTGAGGGACCTTCTGACTGTTACTGGAGAGACACAAAAATTATTGTCAGGGATGGAAACTAGGCCAGAATCTGCCAACAGCATATTTGGAACGACTCAGGCCATTCCCATAACTGCTGCAGAGCTAGGAGTCAATGACAGATCCGGATGCACCAAGCTGCCTAGCATTGTGTCTTGGAAAGGCCACAGGAAAACAAATGGAAAATTCTGCATGAGAAAAAAAAATAGAACATTCTGGAGCATCTGCAAAGAGGATGAGAGTTAAGAACAGCCAGTTCTGCTATAACACAGTAGTTCCATTCTCGTGCAATCCTGTGTTATAAAAAAATCGTGTACGAGCAACATCATTTAAACTAATGCGTCTAGAATCGCATTACAGCCAATACACGCTTTAAAATTTTGCACTTTAGAAGTAGTGTACCCAATTCGTCAATACTGTTATAGTGAATTTGTGTTAACGAAACATGTGCTACAGCAGAATGGCCTGTACTTCAGTGCATAGTCTTCTGTCACAACCTGGAAAAGCTCAGGCTTGGAGGGCTGAAGGGCCTGTTCCTGGACTGTAAATTTTCTTTGTAATCGTACCAGGTTTCACAGATGGAAGGGGGTAGGAAATGTGGGAGGAGAAGAAAAAAAAACGCAAGTGTGGGAGCTAACAGATTTAAATGACAAGAGAAATTATGGTGCAAGGCAACCATGGATGGCAATGGGATAAGCAAAAAGTGAAAGGTAGGTCAGATGAGAAGACATTTGAAACAGCAGAAACAGTTAAGTGGTGACAGTCTGAAATTATTACACTCAACGTTGAGTCCAAAGGATGTAAAGTCCCAATCAAAAGGTGAGATAAGGAGGCCATGTGACCCATCATGTTTTTGTTAGCTCTCCAAATGAACAATTCACTTAGTGTTATTCTCCTGCCTTCATATCTCAATAAGGTCAGCCACAGAGAGTATGAGTTCCTTGATTGGGGCTGTTAGCTTGTTCAATCAGAGAGGCCTGGCTGACAGCTATAAACAGGAGGGTTTACTCTGAGAGCTGGCTCTGAGGGAGCTGGATCAGTGTAAATGAAGGCTGATTTGGTGATGGGATACTGGCCTCTGTGGAGTTATTTCAGTGGCAGCAAGAGAAAAGCACACACCTGAAGAAATTTGCACGCAACAGTCACTTTTGAGTTAGGGTAAGAATTTCTAGTATCATGCTATTATTTGGGAAGTTTGACTCATTCAATCCTGCTGTCAAAGACTAGTATGTGGAAAGAATGCGTATTTTTTCCTGGGCAAATGATATTGAGGTAGATGAAAAGCAATGAGTAATTCGCCTGACAGCTTGTGGACTCTGTAACTTTTTCAGTTCTTAGGAGCCTAATTTTCCCTGAGGCACCAGATACCAAAACCTTCCAAGAGTTGACAGATTTAGTTAAGGAATAATACGTCCCGAAACCTCCTCTAATTCTGAGATGCTATCAGTTTTACACAGCAATTTGAGAACCAAGGGAATGTGTATCAGGACTTTTGACGAGGTTAAGATAACCAGCAGAGGCATGTGACTTTGGTTTAACCCTTTATGAGATGCTAGGAGAACTTTAGGTATGTGTGATTAATGATGCAAAACCATACTAATAGCTGAAGCCCAACTGGCTTTCAAGCAGGCACTACAACTGGCTTTATCCTTGGAAAATGCAGCAAGTGGAGCATCTGAATTGCACAGTATTCTGATGGAAGTGGACACCGTCACTAGTCTGACTGAACTTGGGGAACACCAATTACACAACCTTACTCAGGACATATCCTGAATAAAAGGACTCTGGGTCAACCCACAGCAAAACCCCAAAACAAAGCCAAGCCTCAGTTAAATGGTTAAAATTTTCTTCAGGATCTGGGCCAGCGAGCCATTGTAGTTGCTGCCTGTACGCGGGTTCGAGACAGCAAGAGTCCCACTAGACCTAAATTGAGTAAGAGAACTCATAGGCCGGTATCCAGGAGGGTGCACACTCTGGAAAGCTCACCGACATCTGGTTTGGAACAGTTAAATTGCTTTGCAATATCCAAATCAGAACCAATCACAGATTGGACAGCATTGGTTGTACCGATTGTGAAGCCTGACTGGTCAGTTCACCTTCATGGGGATTTTAAAGAAACAGTTAACTGCTTCTCACAGCTGGATAAATATCTAATGCCTTGCACAGGGAATTTGTACGCAAAACTGGCAGGGGAATGTCCTTCACAAAGTTGGACATGAGCCATGTGGACTTGCATTTGCAGTTAGATGAGAATTCGCAGACGTATGCTACAATTAATACCTACAAGGGTTTGTACCCACTGTTTACTAAGTTCCCAGATGTCCTATGGATCTGAAACATGGTTTCCTGGATGTAAATAACCTCCATGCTCCTATATGCTTTGGAGACTTGGACAACCTACTTAGACACTTTACAGCATAGGAGTGGCATGACCATCAGTGCACTCACAGGATCTTCTAACTGCAATGACAAGCAAGATGGTGCCACAGCAGCATCATCTCCCAAATCAAAATACCCAGTTTCAAGGAGCTAATCACTAAACATCAGCAATACTGTCCTTTGTAAGGACCAAATGGAGAAGGTTGATTGCAGAGGGGAGCCAAATACCTCAAGAGGCTTCATTAGGAGCATACTGAGTGAAACTGAGGTATCAAAAACAGGATAACAGTCTTCAAACAACTCATCTATCCAACGCTCCAAGCAACACTTGCTCCACATGACAGAGTCTACAGATTATGTATTTTAACCACGTCAGAAGAGATCAAACCAGAGTGGAAACAAGCCATCCTCAATTGAAGAATTGCCAAAGAAGAAGAAGACATCTCTTCTTGTCCCTGTAACCAGCTCAGAATTCCTGTTACTTTTTTAATTTCAATAGTGCAGAAAAACTTCTATCTAACCATGCAGATAGGTACATGGCAAAATATCCTGTTCCAGCAATTTCAGGTTGTTAACTTGTTTGAATGTTTTACTGTATTTGTGCTTGAGGTTTCAAATGAAAAATAGAGTTTATTGCATTTTACTTCCAGAATGACTAGTTTCTTCCTATCATTCTGATATTGGGTGTTGTACAATGAGACTTGGACCAATATAAACAGACCACAGGGCAATCTACTTTTTTGTGCACCTTCATGAATTGCATGTTAGCTTATATGTTTGTTTTTGTTAGAACTGCTCACTAAGCACAGTTAATTGTGCTGTGGGTGGGATAATGAACTGCATAAAATATACAGCGCAGCACAAAGATTAGAATAAAGCCCAACATTAAATCCACAACAGCGATGTCAGCAGGAAACAGTGCTATATGTACAATCGGTTCATGATATGATCTCTCCAAAACAGGGTAAACGTTCATTATAATGCCATCGTTGGGAGCCAGACAGAACCCATATCATAATCACAAGGCACATTATTGACTGAAATGCACTCAATTGGGTGCATTTCAGATTTCTAGGCCTGGATTGATGCCGACCCCCCACTGTCTAGAGAAGTTTGAAACCAAAAAAATACTGTGCATTATTTCAAGTTATTGTCACCCCACTGATTTTGTTGGAAATGATTTTGGGTGTGCATCAGCAAAAACATTGCAATGCATTTTCAGATTCTGAGCATACCAACTCCCTAAGAAGACACTGCTTGTTTACATTTACAAACTGTGCAGCATAATGTGCAGCCTGAAATACTGGTGGATTATTCAGAACACTTATAGATTTCATATAGTGTGGAAGCAGGACATTCAGCCCATTGAGTCCTCAGTAACCCTCCAAACTAACATTCCACTCAGATCCACCCTCTACCATATCCCTGTAACCCTGCATTCCCCAAAGCTAATCCTTCCAGCCTGCACATCCCTGGACACTATGGGCAATTTAGCATGGCCATACCACCACATCTGTACATCTTTGGACTGTGGGAGGATATTGAAGCACCGAGAGGAAACCCGCATAGACACAGGGAGAATGTGCAAACTCCACACAGAAGGAGTGCAGAGGGTGGAATCAAACCCTGGTCCCTGATGTTGTGAGGCAGCAGTGCTACCACTGAGCCCTTGTGCCACCCACATTAAGACATTTTGTATAGACAGGTGAAGATTGACAGGTATGTCTCAAACCTTAGAAAATGTGGAACCAGAGCAGCTCAGTACTTTTACATTGGTGCTTTTCTAGTTTGCTTCAGGAAGGTGTTGTCAGTGCAATGGCTCTCTGCTTTCTTAATGCTGAACCTGGCTCCCAAAGGCCCCACATAAAAATGAACAATGCAAGATCAAGGAGCCAAATGGCCTAGACTTGTTTCTTGCTTGTACATTTATATGAATTTTGATATGAAAATGTGTTGCTGGTAAAGCGCAGCAGGTCAGGCAGCATCCAAGGAGCAGGAGAATCGACATTTCGGGCATGAGCCCTTCTTCAGGAATGAAGAAAGTGTGTCCAGCAGGCTAAGATAAAAGGTAAGGAGGAGGGACTCATGCCCGAAACGTCAATTCTCCTGCTCCTTGGATGCCGCCTGACCTGCTGCGCTTTTCCAGCAACACATTTTCAGCTCTGATCTCCAGCAGCTGCAGTCCTCACTTTCTCCTATGAATTTTGATATCACAACCTATTCCTTGTTTTGGAAAAAGTATTTCAGAAATTGCATTGGATTTCAATTTGAATTATTGTTAATTTAATCCTTACCATAAATGAGGTAACAGAAGTAACTACTGGAAATATGCCTTTCATACACATCATTGCAGTGATGTAAGCTCACGACAGCAGTGCTGCCCATTGCTTGCCAAACTCTTCAGCAGTTTCAAAATCAAATTTACATGACAAACCAAATTGAAGAATTAGAGGGAGGATTTCCATTCAGATATACATGGGTCTGCAATTCCAATCTTTCCTACCTCAGAGCATGAATCTTGCAAGTTTGTTTATTAAACTTTGGAGAAATGATTCAGTTAATGTTGTTATTTTAGTGTGGATTTTACTTTTGGAGAAATTATGTTCACTTTTTCCAGTTGAGAGTTTTGATCAGAGTGATGGATGCATCTATTGGAAGTGCAAATAGAGCGAGATTTTAACTGATTCAGAACCATTCACTTGCACAAAATTAAAATCGGACCCATTATTGTTGAACTATATTACATTGGTCCTTCATCCAATCTACTGTTTCTTTTTAGAGATTTTGTGGATTATGTCATAAGCATGTGCAATCCATTTTGTGACACTTGCATTTAACTGATCGCCAAGAGAGCATTGAGAATTAATGCCTAACTATAGTTAGCACTAACTGATCAGCAGATTGCTTGTCACAATTAAATATCTACTAATAGATTCTGTCAGTCTTTGTTTTCAATGGTTGATGTTAGAAAATAAAGGTCCTGGTGGTCCTCTGACTACCAACAATATTATGCATTTTCAGCAGCTGACAGGATTTGCATGATGCACAAATGAGACACAAAATGAAGGTTTCTGAGAGTAACCATGTAAAAGATTGAACAAATTCAATCAGCCAAGAAACATATGAAACAAATTGATAAACTGCAAGACATTAGTGTGGTTGGGGTTTAATAACCTGCCACCTTTTCAATTTTTGGTTAATTTTTCTTAGTTTCTGCCTTGGGCATGTTTATCACCATCACTCATCCATTCTGATCACATGGTTGGGTGGGGGGTTGGTCATTATCAATGCTTATATAGAGTACACAGCCAGCTGTGACATTACTTTGTGGTTAGTCAGTAGAGTACATTATTATTCCACTGCCCACCTATTCCAAACACTATGCTGGCACATTACAAACTGCCGCAACAAAAAGACTTTGCTAAAAATTAACACTAATTCCAAGTACTAGCAAGTCCCAAACTAAGTGACCAGCTCCAACACCTTCATTGTGGCTATGAGTGAGGTTTTCAGTCATCATCCATTTATTTAGATTTGTCCAGTTGATCCAAGTGCCTGATATATTTTTTGCACAACAAAGGTGAATATTTGGTATTTGCATAAGATATTAATGTTGGTGTCTTTATATTAGTGAAATATTTCAAGTATAAGCCTTTCAAGTAGGAATAAAGAGTTACTTGCAGAGGTGCTCATTAATTACATTAACAAGAAATTGGAACCATGCAAATAAATTATCTATTCAAAAAAATTCTTTTGATCAGGTTTGCAAATATACAGATATAACTGGATGATGGTAGAAAAAGACTGTTTGTGAACCTTGTTCTGCTCATTAGTTCACTTCTTTAATTTACATTTCAGAGAAGCAAACATCTGTGCAATTATGCAGCACTTCAATAGGATGTTAGTTTTGAGTATCGATATGAATGCAAATATTTTAAGTGAACAGGATAGAACTTATTAAAGGACTGGATTCAGCTACAGTTTCAAATAAAATCTGCAAGGCGATTGGGTTAGGTGCCTCAGGTTTCCAGACATGATCAGTAAGGTGACACGAGTGACAGATGACACTGATCCATTCCACAAGCAGGCAGAGGATACAATTTCAGAGTGTCTGTTTGTGTTATGAAATGAGAGGATGAAGTGGAGTCAACTACACTGGCCCACATACTTTCACTTATGTCAGCAGATTAATGCATGAGAAACGTATTAGTATTTTGGTTTTGTTTATCACAAGAGCAATACCAAAAGCTTCTTGTGTATGTACTGCAGAGGCATGAGGAAGACATAAAGGAAAATTCTAAATGGGGGTGAAGCTTGGTCAAAAGGTGGGATTTAAGGAGCTCTTTGGAATAAATTCATAAGGTTAGCACTGCTACCTCACAGCACCAGGGACCCAGGTTCTTTTCCAAACTTGGGCGACTGTCTGTGTGGAGTTTACACATTCTCCCCGTATCTGCGTGGTTTCCTCCTACAGTCCAAAGATGTGCAGGTTATGTGAATTGCCCATGATAAATTGCCCAAAGTGTTCAGGGATGTGTAGGCTACATGCATTAGTCAGATGTAAATATAAGGTAGGGGAAAGGGGTCTGAGTGGGTTACTCTTCAGTGTCGGTGTGGACTTGTTGGGCCGAAGGGCCTGTTTCCACACTGTAGGGATCCTATTCTAACTTATCCCTCATCTGACAGGCCTCATTTGACAGATTATTATTCTCAGACATCCACTTTCTCTGACTTCCAATTGACTCATTGATCCAACAAGACTTTGATTTACAGAAACATTTTAGGCTGCCACCTGACTCGGTAATTGGCTCATACCCCAGAAAAATTAGGCAATTCAAAATTGCAATAGACTGGACCAAAATGGTTAGTTTATCTTCTCCATTTTAAATGCTCAGCCCCATTTTTAAAAATAATTCTTTTTGACTCACTATAAACAATGTCGCTGAGCTTCTGCTGAATATTAATAGTCAAGGTATTGAAGCAATGGGATAAGGTTTGTCAATACCGTTTCCTGTCACTGGACCCGAAACAGTAACTCTGCTTTCTCTCCACAGATGCTGCCAGACAGCTGAGTTATTCTGATTTCTGTTTTTGTTTCAGATTTCCAGCATCCACAGTTTGTTGTTTTATTTTAAGGCTTGTCAATGATGTGTTTACATCAAGGCTCTGCTGAGAAGAAAAAGTATCTGATATACAATATCCAACAAGGATGGAATTTTCCGACAAATAGTTATAAATTATTAATTCTGCACTCTGGATATGACTGTGCATCAATGATGTGTATCCAGACACTCAACATCTACAATGATAATTGCTGCAGCAAAAAGTTTATTCTCATCTACATAACATTGAAGCATAACCATATTTTTGAGAGAGAATGATTTTAAGGGAACCAATTAATTTTGGAATTCAGAATTCAAACTTCTCAATAGAATAACTATCTGTAATCATAACTAAGAATCCATAATTCTCTATAAAATATGTCAGAATCCCTTAAAGCTGAAAATGAAATCACTGTCCATTCCAAATTAAGCATGAAGTATTAATGTGAACAAGAAAGGCTCCTTGAGATGTCTGAAAAGCAATTTCATTTCAATCACAAGAGACTTGTTTCATTCCAAAAGATAATTTGTTGCGGTTGTGTTGTAAAAAGCAGAATTCTTTCAGAATCCGCACAGTGTGGAAACACGCCATTCGGTTCAACAAGTCCACACCAACCCACCAAAGAACATCCCACCCAGACCCATGCCCTACCCTCTCCCTGTAATCCTGCATTTCTCATGGTGTGGCAAATGCACCTAGCCTACACATCCTTGGACACAATGGGCAATTTAGCATGGCCAATTCACCTGACCTGCCCATCTTTGGATTGTGGGACGAAACCTGAGCACCAGGTAGAAACCCATGCAGACATGGGGAGAACATGCAACCTCCACACAGACAGTCACCTGAGGTTGGAATCAAACCGGGTCCCTGGCACTGTGAGGCAGCAGTGCTAACCACTGAGCCATCATGCTTCCCAGCTCTAATACAAAGTGAAGGGATATCTATGAACACTGTAAACACCAGACATCCTGTTCACCACTAAGGGCTTTAACAAACTTCAAACATGAAATGCTGGTATTTTCCTGACCTTATTGATAACAGTATAAATGAGCCACATTGTGTCACCTCAATGATCAGCAATTTTCAATGTTCAAAGATGTGGTGTATCACCTTTCCTAACCCAACTTTATTATAGAGAAGGAGAAAGTGAGGGCTGCAGATGCTGTTTTGGACCTTCTATTATACAGATGCCAGACCAATTTTTTTTAAATTCCAAAAACACTCAAAGTGATTCACTTTTATAAATTCTGTTAGACCACGATCAATGTTACATTTTTCTCATGCTGTTTGGTGGGGATTAGACATGAGCCCCAATATTCCAGTTGGACTAATATGAGATGGTATAGTCCCATGATACAACCTCATAGGGGCATGGATAGGGTAAATAGACAAAGTCTTTTCCTTGGGGTGGAGGAGTCCAGAACTAGAGGGCATAGGTTTAGCATGAGAGGGGAAAGATATAAAAGAAACCTAAGGAGCGACTTTTTCATTCAGCGGGTGGTATGTGTATGGAATGAGCTGCCAGTGGAAGTGGCGGAGGCTGGTACAATTGCAACATTTAAAAGGCATCTGGATGGGTATATGAATAGGAAGGGTTTGGAGGGATGTGAACCAGGTGCTAGCCAGTGAGACTAGATTAGGTTGGGATATCTGGTTGGACTAAAGGGTCTGTTTCCGTGCTGTACATCTCTATGACTCTATGACTCTAAATGCATCTTTGTCAGAATCAAATTTTGCAACAGGATTCCTTCCCTCTAGTTACAATCATAGGAAAGGCTTGGTAAAGGACCTTGCTCTGTACCCCTTAGTTGGAAAGTGTGAAATCTTATCAGATAATGGCTCCTAAAGAGCTATAGTGCACCATAAATGCTATAAAGTGGAAACAATACAGTGTGTGAAAAATGACTAATTATTCACAGCGGATTCACGCGGTCATCACTGTTCCCTTTAATATCCTGCATATGCTGGAAATCAGATATACGGTACAAAAAAGTTGCAAATTTCAGTTGTCGAATTGCTGTCAGTAATGAAAGTGTCCATTGCTTTTGCATTACAAACCTTGGTGCAGCTATACTGCCGCTGACTACTATCTGAAACATTTTCCCAAGCATTCTGAAGGCACTAGCTAGTGGTTTGTACTTTAATCACATAGTGATTACAGTGTAAAAGGACGCTATTCAGCCCCTCATGTCTGCACTGGCTCCAGGCTTACAGGAGCATCACAGACAAGCCAAATCCTGTTCTTAACTGCTGTCCAAACTATTTTCATAAGGGGGTATGTGATGATAATCAGCATTGTCAATCAGTCATAATTTTTTTTTCTTCATCTGTTTTGTAGACGACAATGTGACTGTGACATTGCCTGAACTGAGACCAGTTAATTGATTCCAAAATAGGGATGAAAAATAGGAATTTTTTAAACAGTTCACTTTCACAATTAGCAACAAGACAAATGCAAATATTTTTCTTGCATGTAAGATTATTGTTCCAAGGTGAGATCTGAAAGCATTGTTTGCTTTTGCAATTAACTTAAAACATTATATCATAGTTTACAACCTTGTGACAGAATCACATGTTAGCAATTTCAGACCTTTGTTTGTTGAAGGCTTTGGCTTGTAGTCTTGCCTTCCCCATTAGATGATCATACGAACCAAGAGCAGAAGTAGGCGATTAAACTCTTTGAAATTGCTCCACCACTTAATATGACAATGGCTGATCTCATCTCAGCCTTAACTCCACTTTCCTGCCTGCTCTACATAACCCTTCAACCCATTCCTAATTCCTAAAGATCTGTCTATCTCCTCCTTAAAGTCATTCAGTGTCTTGACATCCACCACACTCTGGGATAAGGAATTCCACGACCCTTTGAAGGAAGTAATTTCTCCTCATTTCTGTTTTAAATCTAATACCCCTTGTCCTAAAACTATAACTTGAAGCCTACAGTTATTTATTTTTCCGTTGAGGATACTTTTAGATGATGAGGAACAGTAAGGTATAAGCTAACAGTGCAGGATTGCTGCAAGAAGATCTTAAGACTTGTTTTGTATAACGTAAAGTTTCTGAAAGGGGTAATGTTGGATGCTGCATTAGGGTCCAGTCAAATTCATAATATCACAAGAAAAAGACAGAACAGCTTAGGATCTTGAAGAGGACTGTTCTGCCTCCCAGATCTCCTTATAATCTTAGTAACAATATAGAACTTACAATGTAACCTGTACCTGATTGCTATCATGGAATTAACCAAATCTTGCTTAATACAAGAGCCTCTTCTTGTTAAGACTCATAGGTGGTTTTATCGTTCCACTATGAACCAAGTAGCCCTCAGACCTAGAGAAGGAAATAGGATGGTTACAGCAAACTAAGCAAACACAAGCCGGTAGTGACTGACATTACATACGACAACTAAAAATGAAAAGCATTGTGGATACATTAGTGATATTTATCAGCCAACATCCATATCATACTCTACAATGTTATGGATTAGTGTAGGCTATAGCTCAGTGGTGAATTTCTCGCCTATAAAATGAGATCAGCCATGATTGTATTAAGTGGGGGAACGGCTGAATTGTCAACACCTACTCCTGGCTCTTATCTTTCTCTTATAGAAGCCAGAACAAGTCAAAGCCTACATCAATCAAAAGTGTTAAATATACTTCATGTGTGATACTACAATTAAGCTTATAAGGCATAAAATGTTGAGATCCCATTCCACAGGTTTAAACACGTAATCTAGATTAATAAAAAAGCAAATTGAAGCAGAAAATACTGGAAAAATGGAAAAGGTCTGGCAACATCTGTGGAGAGAGAAAAACACTAAACAGAGTTGTTCCAAAGAAGCGTCAGATTGGTCTCAACACATTAACTGTTTTGCTTTCTCCACAGGTGCTGCCAGACTTGCTGAGTTTCTCCGGCTCCTTCTGTTTTTCATCGAGATTAGTGTTCCAGTGCAGTACCTGCTGTTCCACTGTATCTGCTGCCTTTTGGATGCAACATTAAACTGAGGCCCTACTATCCTTTCAGGTGAAAGTAAGAAAAGTGCCTGAGTACTATTTTAATAAGAGAATGAAGGTTCTCACTGAAGGTGGGAGAAAGCAGGATGTTCTGGCCAAAATTTATTCCTCAATCAACCTCACAACATTTATATCAGGTTATCTAGTAATTTATACATTGCTGCTTGTGGGATCTCACTTTGCACAAATTGACATGCCTGTTTCTTACATTACAACAGTTCATGCGTTTCACTGGCAGTAAAGCACTTTGAGATAGAGTCATAGAGTCATACAGCACGGAAACAGACCCTTTGGCCCAATCGGTCCATGCCAACCATAATCCCAAATTAAACTAGTCCTACCTGCCTGCACATAGCCCATATCTGTCTAAACCTTGCTTACTCATGTATGTATCCAAATACCTTTTAAACGTTGTAACTGTACCCACATCCACCATTTCTTCTGGATGTTCATTCTACACAAGGACCACTCTCCGTGGAAACAAGTTTTCCCCCATGTCCTTTCT
Source organism: Chiloscyllium plagiosum (assembly GCF_004010195.1). Taxonomy (NCBI): domain Eukaryota; kingdom Metazoa; phylum Chordata; class Chondrichthyes; order Orectolobiformes; family Hemiscylliidae; genus Chiloscyllium; species Chiloscyllium plagiosum. The sequence continues at coordinate 21,691,804 of NC_057740.1, read as the reverse complement.
AAATTTTTACACTCCAGTGAAAAAAGTCCCAGCCTATCCAGCCTCTCCCTATAACTCAAACCTTCTATTCCTGGCAACATCCAGGTAAATATTTTCTGAACCCTCTCCAGCTTAATAATATCCTTCGTATAACAAGGCAGAACTGGACACAGTACTCCAAAAGAGACCTCACCAATGTCCTGTACAACCTAAATAGGCCTTTCCAACTCCTATACTCAAAGATCTGAGCAATGAAAGCAAGGATACTAAACAGATACCCTGTGGTCTTGAAAGATGTGATATGAATGCAATTTTTTCTTACTTTCTTCAGTGCATACAATTTCATTTATAATCTTTCAATACAAACATATTTGTACTTTGAATGTATCACAGTAAGAATTCTAAAGCAGTTTATTTACTTTCTATGACAACTGGTGTGTTAAATATCTTTCAATGTGTTTACTTATTTGATTGTTCTCTGTTAGAAGTGTTTTCACAAAGCTAGAACAACAAGCCAATGGAATACTTTACATAAGTAGTAATCAAGATTGAACTATTACATGACTGAAAGGAAAAATAAAAAGAATAAAATGAAAGAGCAAGAAGATGGAATTAGTATAGATAACTCTATTAAAATGTCACTGATATGAGCATGATGACCTCCTATATATGGTAATTTTAAGAATAATGTTGATATAGGTTTTTGATCTGCTCCGTTCTATTCTCGATTCTGAACTCTCAAGCCTAAGATCTTAGTCTTTTGCTCTTTCTCTCTCTCTCTCTGTCTTTCTCGGCCCCCACCAACTGCTCTGTATAGGATCCTGTCTCTCCTCCAGTCTGTATCTCACCATCTCACTTTTGCTTTTTTTTAATATAAAGCCTTTTGTTCACTTGTATCAGTTCTAGGGAGCACCTGAAATGATATAAAGAACATTTCCTGATAGCTGAATGAGATTGTCCAATGAATATGTGATCCCCGCAGATGATAAGGTCCATTCAGTAGCATGTTGAGAAGACAATATAGTATCAACAATAACACAGATCCAACATTACCGGCAGCATCACCTCAATGGGTAATGTTTTAACAATTTTTGAGAATGTAATAGTTATGTTGCTACAATGATAGTAGAAAGTGAGTTTCAATTCTGCCATGATAGTTTTACTACAACTAAAAATTGAGGCTTTGACTTGTGTTTGTGAAACAACTGGGCTAATATAATCTGTATCAGTGAAATGAACTATGAAGCAATAGAATTGTTGTAAGAATCAAAACTTTAGGGAAGTAATTATGTCGACCTTACCTAGGCTGACCTAGGTCCTCATGACTGCAGCTGCCTCATTGTCTGGCCTGGCAAGCTGCCCACTGGTTGTATCATCAATAGTCACCGGTGAGGTGCTGGAAGACTGGAGATTGGCTAACATGGTACTATTATTTAAGAGAAGTGGTAAGGACAAGCCAGGGAACTATAGACCGGTGAGCCTGATGTTGGTGGTGGGCAAGTCATTGGAGGGAATCATGAGGGACAGGATTTACATATATTTGGAAAGGCAAGGACTGATTCGGGATAGTCAACATGGCTTTGTGTGGGGGAAATCATGTCTCACAAACTTGATTGAGTTTTTTGAAGAAGTAACAAAGAGAATTGATGAGGGCAGAGCGGTGGACATGATCTATATGTACTTCAGTAAGGCGTTCGACAAGGTTCCCCGTGGGTGACTGATTAGCAAGGTCAGATCTCGTGGAATACAGTGAGAACTAGCCATTTGGATACAGAACTTGCTCAAAGGTAGAATACAGAGGGCGGTAGTGGAGAGTCTCTTTGGGAGGTCATGTTGAGGCTGTACAGGATGTTGTTTAGGCCACTTTTGGAATATTGCATGTAATTCTGGTCTCCTTTCTATTTGAAAGATATTTTGAAACTCGAAGGGGTTCAGATAAGATTAGCAAGGATGTTGCCAGGGTTGGAAGATTTGAGCTATAGGGAGAGGTTGAGTAGGCTGGGGCTGTTTTCCCTGGATGTTGAAGGCTGAGGGTGACCTCATAGAGATTTATAAAATCATGAGGGGCATGGATAGGATAAATAGATGAAGTCTTTTCCCTGGGGTGGGGATGGGTGAGGGCATAGGTTTAGGGTGAAAGGGGAAAGAGGGTGGTGCGTGTATGGAATGAGCTGCCAGAGGAAATGGTGGAGGCTAGTACAATTGCAACATTTAAAAGGCATCTGAATGTATATATGAATAGCAAGGGTTTAGAGGGATATGGGCCAAGTGCTGGCAAATGGGACTAGATTAGGTTTGGAAAACTGGTTGGCATGGATGAGTAGGAGCGAAGGGTCTGTTTCCTTGCTGTACATCTCTATGTCTGTATGACAAGCAGGTCCACCATTATTCTCCAAGGGCAACTGAGAAGAAGCAATAATTGTCAGCTCTGGACACCGTTATCTGACAGCAGACTAGGAAAATTGTTCTTCATTTGTCAAGACAACCACTAAAGTTTACTTGGCTCTGCTATTGTAGGTTGATTGATAGAGAGATAAAGTGTGAGCAGAAAGTTCAGCCAAACTTAATCAACCTACAGCTTCTGACACTAAATGTTTGTTACTGCAAGTGAGTCCCAACTACTCTAACAGTTTAGCTATTGCATGACTTGCCTTTATGTCTGGAAAAGGAATAGCAAGGTCATGCCAAGAAACATAAGTTCAAAGTCAGAAGACATGAAAACTTGATTAGTGGGAGACAGGGCTAAGTTAAAATTCTACGAAATCCAATCCTCACTGCTTTGAAAATCTGATATCCCATGAAATTTAGGGCCATCTTTCATATTTGGGTTTTTTTGTGAAATTTTGAATAGCCTACATTATGACCACAATAATGTTGTCATCTTAGTAGAAAGAGAAGTAGAAATTCCCCTCTTGTCAGATCTAGTTCTCAATCAGGCTTAACTACCACCTCTAGCAGTCTGAAAAAATCCTGAGTCATCACTGCTTCTGAACTTTGTTCTCAGGAAAAGCAGGTTAGCTGGTTAGATTCCCAACAGTATGGAAACAGGCACTTTGGCCCAACAAGTCTACACTGGCCCTCCAAAGAGTAATCAATCCAGACCCATTCCCCTGCATTTACCCCTGATTAATGCACCTAATACTATGGGCAATATAGCATGGCCAATCCACCTAACCTGCACATCTTTGGAGTGTGGGAGGAAACCAGAACACCCAGAGGAAACCTATACAGACACAGGGAGAATGTGCAAACTCCACACAGACGGTCACCTGAGGCTGGAATCGAACCTGGGTCCCTGGCGCTGTGAGGCAGCAGTGCTAACCACTGAGCCCCGTGCTGTACCTGGACACAGAGGTTAGAAAAAAGGAACAAAAGAAATTTGATACCAGATCATTGCCTTGTTCCAGGATCATCTAATGGGATAGATCGTGATCCATATTTGAAAATGGGCACAGATCAAAGTTCTCAAAGAAGTTAAATGTGAGAAGACACTTCTGGACAGCTTTCCATCGTTACTGTGCTTTACTGGCAGGATATTAATTTATGGCCTGCCTGAAATCACTGACAGTGAATCTTCCATTTGGGCTGCCCTCAGTTTGGAAGGTTTGAGGGGTCAGATAGCAAGGTAAAGGGAGGATGCTGATTTGCTGATGAATCTATATTGCAGTCATTAACTTCTTCCACCTCATCTATTGTCACTGGTCACAAATTCCAATCCTTAAATTGTGACTAGGTTGAATCACTACAACATTCTCCCCCATGATCTTCAACAGAGACATTTATTTTAATTCTTCAGAGAATCAAAACTGGACACTTCTTCTGTGTTATTAATGACAGCTTACTATGGTTTTATAAAGATCCATCTTTTTAACTTCTAATGGTGTTATTGAACTATCTATTTTAAAGTAATAAATGCCTGGGTGAAATATTCCATCCAAGCATGTAAGAACATGTTAATCATTCATAACCGTCATTAAAAATGTCATGTTTCTTCATGCATTTTAAGCGACATTCATCAAAAGCAAGTTCATATTGGACTTGAAACACTAACTCTGTTTTTCTCTCCACACATGCTTCCAAATCTGCGGAGTTTTTCCAGCATTACCTGTTTATAGTTAAAATTTCCAGCATTTGCAGTATACTTGCTTCTATATGCACCAACGCTTACCATCCGAAAACAGGTAACATTCTATATGTAAGCTGTATGACAATATCCAGGCCTACCAGCCACTACTATCTCTGTCAACCTTATTATGCTGCTTGTTGGACATCCAGTATCACAATGGCAGAAATTCCTTTCAATTAAGCACTAGGAAGACCTTCTGGGCTTGCCACAAACACTGTTCTCTAGCCCCCACTCTAGCTCTCCTCCTTGACAACTGTCTGAGGATAAACAAGACTGTTCACAACCTCAGCAATCCATTTGATTTTGATTCTTCCAAATGTGCATCCTGCAGGATCTTCCTCTTTGATCCATGTGTCTACTTTGAGCCTCATTACAATCTCCTACTATAATTGCTTCAGTTTTACCGGATGATGGTGAGAACCCGGGCATATCTTGCAGGGGTCTGAACGAAGTGGGCAATAGCAAGATGTGTGATAGATTTCGGGCATAAAATCCAGCAAGGCATATCTTGCATTAAGATTGTCTCATCCCGTCTTTTATACTTTTCACAATCATTGTGGGGAGATTCTCGCCAGGTAGCAGTGAGTTGCCAATTGATGCCGATTAACACTTATAATGCTGCTTAATCATTATTTTCTGTTTATCTTGCCTTCTCTTTAACTCTATGAAACTTGGTGTTGTCCTGCATTTTGGGTTTTGATTACTTCTTTGCTTTCTCAATTTAAAAAAAAATTCACTCAGCTGGTTTTAGAACATGCAACAATTTTGAAAGGCATCAAAAGTATGACGATGTACAAAAATAACATTTCAAAACACCTCTTTACTGGAAAAACCTACAGGAATCTCAGCTCTCTTACAACATCGTTGGCAGTCGATGATGATTGCTCTGTTTTCATGTGCAAGCTTCAAATTCCTGATGATAGTTCAAAGTGAATTCTGCACAGCATTTATATATTTATAGTTTTAGCTTTACGTTGAATGTAATAAATCTGCCTGTTATTGGCTATCCCTTCATCCAAAACAAATGCTTTCAATCTGAATTGGTTGTGTAAATGTTTCCAGACAGTGCTTATGGTAAAGGCACCATAATATACAAGATGTTTTTAGCCGTCTGACCTGACGAAATGATATTATTTTCCAGCAATTTTGGACTATTGTAACATATGATGTAGCCAATAATTTGTAATAAGGAAGAGATATGTCATGAATTGTGAATTACTGCAAATTGTTGGATAATTTGCATTGCTCTGCCATTACACCTTGCAAAATCAAAAGTTCACTATCAATCTTCCCACTGGCAGTCATTAAGCATCAAAAAAACACCAATTTTCATCTTAAATATGAATCAATCATTTTCCAGCTATTTAGAGCTTATAATTATGTTGTGACTGACATGATTTAAAAACTGCCTAACATTAGAGGTCTTAAAAAGTACAATCTGAAATTGTGTAGTCTGACTCCTGCAACTAGTAAATTGATTTTAAAGAGTCTTTACATTTTTATTTCAATTGTTGTCTTTCTCTTCCTGTCCCTTAATTGTGCTCCCTTACCCACTTCACTTCCTTTTTTCTTTTTATTGCTGTATTTAATTAGTTCCTCATTTATCCTATTCCCTTTTGTTTGTTCTGTTTCCTTCTTCACTTTTTCTTTACTTGTTTAAAGAGATTAACCTGTGGACATGGTGTTCAGGACATCGCAGGTGATATTGGTGCTGCTGCCCCATTATTAAGTGGCGGAGCTAGCAACCTGCTGCATGAAAGCAATGGGAGCAGCAGGACAGGCTGAACCATCATTCATTGCGAGATGACCCATCTGAGTAATTTCTGGGCCAATATTTGGTTTGTTGTCCTAATTAGAATTTTAGTCATGATTTGGAGCACCCACAACCACCTGATGAAGGAGCAGCGCTCCGAAAGCTAGTGCTTCCAATTAAACCTGTTGCATTGTAACCTGGTGTTATGTGATTTTTAACAATTTTAGTGGTTCATTTAGTTGCAAATTCATTTTTATTGAAGATTATCAAAATAAATTTAGAGAAGCAAAATATAAGTCAATAGTACACTAACAATGGCTGGGTTCCAAATCACAGCAACTACCTCATGATCATGAGTTGAGAACGGAAATGTTTACCTCAGTCCTTTTGCAGTCTGCTGGCAGAATTATTAAGATAGACAAGTCAGATGATGAAATATTGATTTAACATTTCTGTGCAAATACTGAATATGGCAAAGAACCTGATGATATTCATGAAAAGAGAAAATAAAAGTGACCTTGTCAGAGCAAATTCAACAAGACAAAATGAGTGCTGGCGAACTTGGAGTGGTTTAACAATTTAGGAATTAACTGATAGGTGGTCCATACAGTTAAGCGTGTCTATTGATTTACGAGCTACTTCTGTATTCGTGATAGTTAAGATATAAAAATTATGACAGTCCACTCCCAAAGACTCCCCACATTCACCTTTCATTCTTCAGACCTTCAGTTCTCTCTCCCTTCCAGAACCAGCCCTGCGCCAACTGCTCCACCCCCAAATTGATTGGCGCAGCTTTAAACAATTTTGAACTGGCCTACTTTATACAAGGAGTGATTCCTTGCTAAATATTCCTTTGTTAAACATTCCAAGCTAGGACCCTGGGGTCAGGGCCATTTGGAGCATTCTGAGAATATATAAGCACGCAAGAACCTGATAATAAATCTGAGGTGTCTGCCTCAGGCTAAGCAGGGCGGACTGTTGCAAGGTCACCTTGGTATAGGAAGGATGCTATTAAACTGGAAAGGGTCCAGAAGAAATTTACAAGGATGTTGCCAGGACTCAAGGGTCTGAGTTACATGGAAAGGTTGGACAAACTAGGACTTTTTTCTTTAGAGCAGAGGAGACTGAGAGGAGACTTATAGAAGTGTGTAAGATCATGAGCGGCATGGATAGGCTGAATGCACTTTTTTTCCCCGGGGTTGGGGAATAAAGGACCTCAGGGCATCACTTTAAGGTTAGAGGGGAAAGAATAAAAGGGAACCTGAGGGGCAAAGTTTTTACACAGAGGGGGAACACATATGGAATAGCTGCTAGTGTAAGTGGTTGAGGTGGGTACATTAACATTTAAAACACATTTGGGCAAATACATGGATAGGAAAGCTTTAGAAGGTGGTTTGTGGACTGCACAGTGCCTCAGTGGTTAGCACTGTTGCCTCACAGTTCCAGGGATCTGGGTTCGATTCCAGACCTGGGATGACTGTCTGTGTGGAATTTGTACAGTCTCCCCGTGTCTGCATGGGTTTCCTCTGGGTGCTCCAGTCTCTTCCTACAGTCCAAAGATGTGCAGGTAAGGTGAATTGGCCATGCTTAATTGCCCATAGTGTTCAGGGATGTGTAGGCTAGGTGCCAGCAGCGGAAGAAAAGGTGGGGAATGGTGCCAGTATTACTGCGGAAGCTGGACTGTTCCACATATCCGACGAAGAGGCAGGCATAGTTCGGGCCTATGCGGGTGCCCATGGCTACCCCTTTGGTCTGAAGGAAGTGGAAGGATTCAAATAAGAAATTGCTGAGGGAGAGAACCAGGTCTGCCAACCTAATGAGTGTGTCAGTGGAGGGGTACTGGTTGGGTCGGCAAGAGACGAAGAAACACAGGGCTTGGAGGCCTTCGCATAGCGGATGGACATGTACAGGGATTGGATGTTCATAGTGAAGATGAAGCATTGGGGACGTGGGAAACGAAAGTCATGGAAGAGGTGAAGGGCATCGATGGTGTGCTGAATGTTTGCGGGGAGTTCTTGGACCAAGGGGGAACAGGACGGTGTCAAGATATGAAGAGATATGTTTGGCGGGTAGGACCAGGTGGGTCAACCAAGGCAGTCAGGTAGGCCAAGTGCAGGGAAATGGGGTTAGCGTTGATGGACATTTTGGTTGGCATGGACCAGTCTGGGCCAAAGGGCTGTCTCCATGCTGTAGAACTATGACTCTGTGGCATGGTGCTGCTGGTGGTCGATAGACCTGGAAGATATCATTTTAATATGAAAACAATGACCTGATGATTTTGCTACTGTAGTTGAGTGTTGATTCTGCCTGAGTCCATGCAAGCACTCTGTAGTGTCATCCAGTCAATCCCACTCCCCTAGTATATCTCTACAAGCTTGTCTCTACTTAAACACTTGTAGGCAACAAGTTCTGGGTCATTACCACTCACTGTGTAATAAGCTTTTTCTATGTGGTCCCCTTACTTGCATGAGAGGCTGAGTCATAGTTTGCTACTTCCAATGGACCATGTATTATGTAGTATTATAAATTCTCCCCAATGCAGTGCCAAGCTATTCTGACTCTGCTGTATGAGTCAAGAAGTAAAAGTAGACAGAGCTGCTTATCAGAACAGTTACTCTAGTTGTGTCTGAAACCCATTTGTAGATGATAACGCCAGCAATCCAGTCATTATTAAAAATGTCAGGGAGCATGATCAATTTTCATCAGTCTGGGTAAGCCTTTGTTATATGACAGCGAACTGACAATTCCAAATGACATGTAATTTTCTAGAATAAGATAATTTTCATAATTATTCACTGGATGAAGAGTAGACTTGGATGGATATCAGTGCACATTTGGGAAGAGAAAATTGCATTTAAATAAAATTTAAAAATGGGTGATTGATAGGGTGTAAGGCCAAAGAATGACAAAAATATTTCAAAGCTTTTGGACGGAGTTAAACATATTCCTCATCATGAACAGCTTTTGTCAAATTTGAAACGGCAGGGAGAAAATAATGTAAGAAAAAAAGTTTCAGCATTAAGTTTCAGAGAAATGCTGAAGTTCCCTAACTCCTGATGTTCATTAGGACATTGAAGTATTGCTGCTGCTGCTGCATGAGTTGGTTGTGACAACAGTATGGTGCGACCACCATTAATCAGTGTGCAACATGCCAGCAATTAGGGTAAAACAAGTTTCAGAGCACAACTATATCTGCAACCATCACAATGATCAAGATGTATGGCGACTGCAGGCATCTCTCCAGCATGAGGCATAACCTTATATCTAACTCTTCATCAACCTAGCCATTGTGTAGACCACCCTATAATTGCTGCCAAGAAAATGCACCAGCACTTTCATTAACAGCATCTTGGCTGGTGCAGGCAGATTATGCCAGTTATCACTTACTCCATATTGCTTCTTCCGTGCAAAACACATTATGATTAGATTTTCTCTGACATTGGTTAATGTTTCTGTAAATCCTCATTTTACCATTTGATATCACCACCCCAGCTTTAGTTAGTATGCAGAAGTGATTGGCCAAAGTTAAATACACTTGCCTGTGCTTGCAAATGTAGCTGCGTGGGAAGTGGGCATAGTGTGGGCTTGTTCTGACTAAAGTTTCTTTGGTCACACCATGTATCTTCTTCCAATTAGCTCACAGGGGAATTCCCATTGGAAACCCATAAGTACCAGGAACAATGCTGGGTAGAAATAATAATGCAAATTGCCAGAAAGCCTCATAATGATGTAATTACTTGTAATAAAAGATCAGTCCAAACTACCTTACAAATACTTGCTTTTGTAATATAGTGCATTTTAAAGGTTCTGCTATTCCTAACAAACTGAATGCCTAAATATGAATTTCAACATTGATTCCGTGGAGTGTAAATTGGACACAGAGTGAAATAAGCCAAATGGAGTAGATTAAAATGAGGCTTGCACATTGTTTGCGTCATGTTTCTTGCATACCCAAAGCTGTGTGCAACTGGTGTCTGTACTCTAGATCTTTATTTTCAAATTTTAGACACAAACTACTACGTGTAAACTCAATTCTCAACAGCAATTTAAATTGTCACCAAAATAAGCAGAAAACATTGCTTCCATTATACACTTTCTTGTACTCTGGAGCAAAAATAAGACCAAAATTAGCTCCTATATCTCTTCACACATAATACAATCTTGTGATTAGTATCTGAGAACCAAGATTAAGAAAGAAAGTGCACTTATGTCTCTCAATGTTTCAGACAGTTCACAACTTTTGCAGCATAGTCACTTCTATGAAAAATGGAACAACCTATTTGTATACAATCAAAAAGACCCAAATAGAAATAAAATAAACTGATGAATTACTCTGTTTTGGGGGCATTGTTTAAATAGCACAATATTAGTTTCATTGTTCTTCCCAGAAAGGTAACCTTAGGCTTACATCCACCTGAACAGATAGATAGGACGACCAACAGTACTCTCTTGGCATTGTATATTTGGTATCAATATAGATTGTTTGTCTAAATCCCTGGATGAGTTTGCATGAACCCACAATGTTCCGACCCTAAGGGAGAAGTGTTTCAACTCAATTACGGTAATCTTTAAAAGCACAGCAGAAATGTAAATACTTTCAGAGAAAATTTGTTTACTACTAAGCATTATTAATAAATGCAAGCAGAATTTAATTGGTCCATTTAGATTGCATTCACACTATAATTGAAGCCTCAGAATGATTCTTACTTGAGTGCAAATGTGGAGGGCAATGCCAAACAATCTCCAAACTGAAACAAAGCCACATTGCACTTTAATTGTTGCAGCATAATTGTGATGTCAAGTAGTTAATAATGTAGCAGAAACTAAACATTGTTCAATGTACTCCTCCTTCCAGGTCTTATTTAATTTAGTTTAGCCTGGAATACCTGGTTGATAATTTATTTTCACAAAGGAGAGTATAAATAACTATATAACTGATTGTAGATTAGCTGATTGTCAGTATCTCAACGTCAGGCAGGAGTGATCAGACTCAATCAAAATAAGGAGAAATGGATAATTGAAACAATCATGGAAGACTTATTATTTTTAATACTCTTAGCAAGTTCCAGAACAAGAGCTGGCTCATTACATCTCAGTGTTCACAGTCTGATCATTTGTGGTTCGTTGTCTGTACTGCCTCCCTAACCACAATGCTTGTTCCAACTAAGGGAGGTTAAAACTCCCAAACATGTCAGTTGGAAACTGCAGTAACCAGATTTTTCTGCATCTGCTCAGGTTAAAAAATTCCCCAAGCACACGAACTGTCTGTCAATTGATCTCAGCCTAATGCAACCCCAGAGTAACATCGAAAAAAAACCCTATATTTTTAAAATAAATTTTATAGATTGAACTGCACAAATCCAATTTAGTGAAGGTATTCAATGGAGTTTGATCATTTTAACACATATAAAATATGAAATGGATGAACAGGTTTGGATGAATCTGTCTATATTGTCAACATGAGACGTGTCAGCTCCCTACAGCAAAGTAACAAAGAGCTTTAAGTTGCTGAAGTTCATCAGCACATGACAATAGGATCCTTTCCCATTGTTTGCAGTTTGTTCAGCTCATTTCCTTTCGGAGAAAACTGTAAAACCTGGAACCAGTCTGAACATGTCTCATATAGCTGAAAATGGCTCTGCAGTTCAAACCAAGACTGTCATTTTGATGTTTTACTGGTTCTTCCCTCTGGCATGCCTGGGCAGGATCAGCAAGGAGACATTGTTCTCAGGAGAATTTTGCAAGCAACCTGACTAACAACTTTCATTTTGTTGGCAAAGGAAATCTAGCAGCTCACCAACAGCCATAACATGCATGGATTCTTCAGTCACAACCCATGCACCCTAAGAACAGAATGGTGATCATCAAGGATAAAGAAACAGTCAGCATGTGTTGGAAGGAGCATTTTCATGAGCTCCTCATCTGAGCCTTCAGTCCTTGACATGAGTTCCCTTAACCTCATCCCACAGAACACTACCCACCACCTTGTCAGCACAAACCCATCCCAACATGAGGTTGAAAAGGCCAACTGATTGACAGCTGAGAACAAACAGAATGGCCTGTGCAGCCAGAGTCCCAGAAGAAATAGAAACAGTCTGAAGACCGTTTCCACATTTAACAAAGGTCTATGCTGCTGATTGGACTTGTTTACTGCTGTATTTTATGTAATTCCATGTAATTTGAAGCAAATTTTGACAAAAAAACAAACATTTCTGATGGTTACTGTCTCTGATATATGCTTTGGAAACCTAAACCTAGGCAGGGCATAAGTAATCCTTTTGAAACATACATTTGCTAAGTACTGGCAAAAAAATCCTATTATAGAATCTCAGCTGAAGAACTGATTGTGTGGAAATATCTGCAGGTCAAAATCCTGGAATTCCCTACCTCACATCATTGTAGGTATACATTTAGTGTAAGTCATAGAGGACTTCACTGTTTTTGACAGCTCACTTTTCTTTCTTCCACTGATTTGAACATTCCAACAACACACCATTTTTCCTTTCTTATGAGTTAAAGCAGCATTGGAGACCAACCCTTGCCATTCCCTTGAATATTTGTTATTCCTCTGTAAGATCGCCTCACAGATACTTCCTTTCCAGGTTGAAAAAAAATCCAGCTTTAGCTTTCCCTCATAACTCAAAACCTGGGCTTGAAGAGAATCAAGTTTGAAAAGGAAAAAAAAAATTGTATTTATGAAGCAGTTTTCATGACTTCAGGATGCTCCTAACTCCTTCACACCCAATGTAGTATAGAAAGAATCTCATAAATCGCAACATGACAAATGAGTTAAAAAATAAATTTGCAGAATTGGCTGTGAGATAAATGCTGACAAGCACACATGGAGTATCTGCCCCTTCTTTCAATATTATCAAGGAACATTTTATATCCACCTGAAACAGCTGGCAGAACCTCATCTAATACTTCATTGAAGAGTCACTCCTTCTGTCAGTACATCATTTCCAAGCCACTAGTTTGAGCAGAACATTACAAAGGGATATTGATGGACTAGGTGAATGAGTAAAACTGAATGGGCTGATGAGGTTCAAAGTAAGCAAGTGTGAGGTTATTCATTTTGGACTGACAAAGTGGGCGGCACGGTAGCACAGTGGTTAGCACTGCTGCCTCACAGCGCCTGAGATCCGGGTTCAATTCCCGCCTCAGGCGACTGACTGTGTGGAGTTTGCACGTTCTCCCCGTGTCTGCGTGGGTTTCCTCCGGGTGCTCCGGTTTCCTCCCACAGTCCAAAAGATGTGCAGGGTCAGGTGAATTGGCCATGCTAAATTGCCCGTAGTGTTAGGTAAGGGGTAAATGTAGGGGTATGGGTGGGTTTCGCTTCGGCGGGTCGGTGTGGACTTGTTGGGCCGAAGGGCCTGTTTCCACACTGTAATGTAATGTAATCTAATCTAAAGGGTATTTTCTGGATGGTATTGTGTTAAATAAAATGGATGGTCAAAGAGACTTGGGTGTTCAGACACATAGATCTTCAAAAAGCCACAAACAGGTACTGAAAATAATCAAAAAGGCTGTTGAAATGCTGGTCTTTAGATCTAGAAGACTGGAGTAAAAGGATGCATGTTATTCCTGATAAAGAGTTTATGCCTGAAACGTCAACTTTCCTGCTCCTTGGAGGCTGCCTGACCTGTTGTGCTTTTCTGGTGCCACCCTTTTTGGCTGCAGCTACAGAAAACCCTGGTTAGACCCCACTTGGAGCAATGTGAGCAGATCTGGGCACCACACCTTAAGAAGGATATATTAGCCTTAGAGAGAGTAGAAGAATGATACCTAGACTTCAGGGGTCAAATTATACAATCAGATCTGTTCCTCTAGAATTTAGAATGTTAAAAGGTGATCTGATCAAAGTCTACAAGATATTAACAGGAAAGGGGTAGACCACTGGTTGGTGATTGTAGAACCAGGCAGGGGGATCTTAGTCTGAGAATTAAGGCTAGACCGTTCCGGAGAGATGCAAACAGTGATAGAAAAGAATTCTCTTCCACAAACAGCAGTTGATGCAAGGTTAGTTGTTTGTTTTAAGCCTGAGATAAATAAATGTTGTTAAGCAAAGGTATTAAAGGGATATAGACAAAAGGTGGACACTTGGAGTTAGGTCATCAGTCATGATTTTATTAAATGGTGGGAGGCTCAAAAGGCTGAATGGCTTAAAGTTCCTATATTCCTTTTTCAAGAGTAGCAGCTAAGATAACGTGTTCAAGTCAATGGTTTAAGAAGGCAGCTCACCTGAACCTTCTTCAGGACAATTAAAGATGGACAATAAATGCTGGCTTAGCCAGCAAGGCCCATGCCAATGACAAAGGAAAAATATAGTCCTCGAGTAGGATTCTCCCTCACCCAGCACAACACTAGCCACAACTTCTGTAAGCCTCATTGTGAACGTTTGTGTCAAGAAAATGGTGCAGGTTGTCAACTATTGTTTTAAATAGTTCATTGTAACATTGATAAATTTACAAATATCAATAACCAGTTTCTATCTTAGGTTAAATCAGTACTCACAAATTAATTTACAAATATCAGCTAAATTAATCAGAATCATCCTCATGAGTTCCCGAGAGCTCAATGCTGTGCAGTGCAGTCACTGCTGTCAGCTGCTGCCTCCATGTTCGCTTTGGCTGTCATTAACCTACCATACATTTCTTAAAAATCACATCCATGACAGAGACTGTTGGAAAAAAGCACCACCCTCAGATCCATGTTTTCTTACGTAATATAACAATTTTATTAAAATCCATTCATGTACGAATACAGTTTAGATGGGGAAACTCCTGGTTATAACATTTCAATTTCATTTCAAAAAAGTTGGCTGAGATTATTATCTGCAAGGAATGTCAGACACACTCAAAGGCAATGGTTCTGAGTCTGCATGTGGACAGATTTTCAATGTGTAGTTGTCTGCCTGTGTATTGGAGAAGCTGGTGTGTGTATATATGGCAGGTTTTCCTGTGACAAGCCAGGAGGCAGAGCTGGCCAATTTCTGAAAACTGTCCACCGCTAACAGTTCTTGCTTTTGAATGTTGGCGCATTTTATGTTAAATGCATTTATGCTGAAAGAGCAGCTACAGAGCCAAGAGTGGTCCTACAGAGCCAAGATCTACAAAGGCTCCCAAATCTCTCTTAACATTGCACAAGTGACATGAATGTCACCTATTGAGCCTTTCTATACACTTTCAAGTACCACTGTTCCCATGATGTGAACTCAGAGAAGTGTTTTGTGCAAATGAACCAGAGGGAATCCTTTATCAATTATTGCTGTTTCAGAGGGCAGCCTTCATGTATCATTCTCACCTTTATATTTAATAATTGCACATCTGCAATTATGGCCCATAATGCCCAAAAATAAAGAAAAGACAAAGTTATCAGGATTGCAGAAGTGCACAACATTACCTTAAATCATTTACGTTGTTGCGAGGACTTTACAGATTCCTATTTCTGGTGCCAAACTCAAGAGATATCTAGAGAACTGCAAATCTATTGCCAATTGCAACAGCTCCAACATAGAAACACCATATGAAATTAAGGCTAAAGATGACAGGTTCCAGATCAGGATGGGAACTGAATTAGTAGAGTTCCATAGGAAACATAATATGCATTTAGAATTAAAAATCGCACAACACTAGATTATTTGGGAGTACAAGCTTTCAGAGCGCCGGTCCTTCATTGGCAAATAAACCTCTTGGATTATAACCTGGTGTTGTGTGATTTTTAACTTTGTCTACCCCAGTCCAACACCAGCACCTCCACATCATGGCATTTAGAATTAGAGAACCATTTGAGTGGGAAGACATTTCTGTGTGTACAATTAAACAAAAGTTAATTATCCATACATTGTGTATTTTAACAAATATGTTAGTGGTCAAAGTTGGGAAGATATTAAGAGACAGGATTTATTCATACTAGAAGTGAATGGACTTTTAGTAATAGGCAGCATGGGTGTGTGTGGGGAAGGTCGTGTCTCAACAAATTGATTGAGTTTTTTGAGGTGACAAGAATGATTGATGAGGATGTTGACTACATGGACTTTAGTAAGGCATTTGATAAGGTTTTTCATGGCAGGCTGGTACAGAGGGTAGAATCTCATGGGATCTGAGGTGAACTGGCTAGATGGATACAAAACTAGCTTGGTCATTGAAAACAGAGAGTAGTGGTAGAATAGTGCTTTTTGGAATGGAGATCTATAACTAGTGGTGTTCTGCAGGGATCTGTGCTGGGATCTTTGTTATTTGTAATATATGTATAAATGATTTGGATAGATGCAAGATTTTGGAAGATCAAATTCAGGTGTGAATTCAGGTGACAGAACCCTGAGAAGCATTGACATACAGATGGATCTAGGTGTACCAGATCAATGAAAGTGGAAGCACAGGTGGATAAGGTGGTCAAGAAGGCATATAGCAAGCTTGCCTTCATCGGCTGGGGCATCAAATATAAAAGTTGGCAGGTTATGTTACAGCTGTATATAATGCTAGCTAGGCTACATTCAGAACATTGAGTGCCGTTCGGGTCGCACAGCGGATGTGGATGTTTTGGAGAGGATCAGAGATGGTTTATCGGCATGGTGCCTGATCTGGAGGGTTTTAGTTATGAGAAGAGTTTGGATAAACTTGGATTGTTTTCACTGGAAAGACAAAGGTTGGGAGGCGACCTGATAGCGGTCAACAAAATTTTGAGAGACACAGGTGAATAGTAAGGCTTTTCCCCAGGGTAGAAAGGTCAACTACAAGAGGGCATAGATTCAAGGGTGAGAGGGGGCAAGTTAAAGGGAGAAGGGCAGGGAAATGTTTTCACACAGTGTGGTGGGTGCTTGGAATGCACTGTCATTGGAGGTAGTGGAAGCAGGCATGTTAGCAATATTTAAGGCATATCTTGATAGACACATGAACATGAAGCAAATAAAGGGGTAGATATTGTGCATAGGCAATAAGTAGCGAGTCTGAATAGGGATTAGGAATCAGTGCAGGTTTAGTGGGCCGAAGGGCCTGTTCCTTTATTACTCCACTATTATTATTGTAGCTCTCCTAGAGAGTTGTTGGTATCTATAAGTTTGTTATCACATTTCAGAACAGTGTATCTAAATATTCTAGTCTTTATTGCACCAAGATATCTCTGCAAATGTCCCTGTAATGGATATGACAGAGCTGAGTCAGTGCAGAAAGGTGCAAATTGATCACAATATTCTATAAGAAATAGGACCAGGTGTAGGCATTCCGGTTCCTCAAGCCTGCTGTCATTTAGTATGATCACAGCTGACCTGATACTCATCAAGTCTATTGTCTTGTCCTTTCACCATAAACCTTAATTGCCTTACTTATCTTAAATTGGCAACCCTTAATTTTGACTAGGAGAAAGTGAGGACTGCAGATGCTGGAGATCAGAGCTGAAAAATGTGTTGCTGGAAAAGCACAGCAGGTCAGGCAGCAACCAAGGAGCATGAGAATCAATGTTTCGGGCATAAGCCCTTCTTCAGGAATGAGGAAGGTGTGCCAAGCAGGCTAACATAAAAGGTAGGGAGGAGGGACTTGGGGGAGGGGTATTGGGAATGCGATAGGTGGAAGGAGGTTAAGGTGAGGGTGATAGGCCGGAGAGGGGGGTGG
>NC_057740.1:21654424-21674082 GCF_004010195.1 Chiloscyllium plagiosum | reverse complement strand
CATTTCTTGCGGTTGCAGGGGAAGGTGCTGGGAGTGGAGGTTGGGTTGGTGGGGGTGTGGACCTGACGAGGGAGTTGCGGAGGGAGTGGTCTTTCCGGAATGCTGATAGGGGAGGGGGAGGGAAATATATCCTTCGTGGTGGGGTCTGTTTGGAGGTGGCGGAAATGACAAAGGATGATACGATGTATTTGGAGGTTGGTGGGGTGGTAGGTGAGGACCAGTGGGGTTCGGTCCTGGTGGCGATGGGAGGGGCGGGGTTCAAGGGCTTAGGAGCGGGAAGTGGAGGAGATGCGATGGAGAGCATCGTCAACCACATCTGAGGGGAAATTGCGGTCTTTGAAGATGGGTTGTTCGGTATTGGAATTGTAATCCGTCCTTGAACCCCGCCCCTCCAATTGCCACTAGGACAGAACCCCACTGGTCCTCACCTACCACCCCACCAACCTCCAGATAAATCGTATCATTCTTCGTCATTTCTGCCACCTCCAATCAGACCCCACCCTTAATTTTGAGACTATGCCCTCTGGTCCTAGACTCTCCCATGAGGTGCAACATCCTTTCAGCAATTATTCTGTCAATGATATATATGTTTCAGTGAGATCAATACACATTCTTCGAAACTCCAAAGAATAGAGAGCCAACATGTTTAACCTTTACTCATAAGACAATCCCCCCTATGCTAACTGCCTCCAATAAAATATCTTTCCTTAAATAAAGGGGCCAAAACTGCTGTCAGTACTCCAGATGTGGTCACACCAGCTTCTTGTACATTTGCTGGTGATCTATCAGCAATAAAAGCAAAATACTGCAAATGCTGAAAATCTGAAACAAACACAGAATACTGGAGAATATCAGCAGGTTTGGCAGCATCTGAGGCAGAAATAGAGTTAACATTTCAAGTCTGGTATGACTGTTTTACAGAGTGATCTATCAATAGTCTGCCAGGAATGCATGGAGGTTGAAAAGCCAAATAATTCAACAGGATAATTTCACTTGTTAATACATAAATTAATGCATTTTATCATCCCTTTAAAATGCACTTCAGTAATACAGCAGTTAGTTCAGAGCTTTGTATTAAATTTGCCCATTTTTCTCCTTGTTTACAAATTAATCAAGAGACCACAGAAGTTTGGCTGTGCTAGAATCAATGTCACCAATAAATATTTTATATTTAATTTCACAGTTATACAAGTGTACTTAAAATTAACAGGGCTGAACCAAAGAAAAAAATTGACAATGATCAAAACCAATTTTTGGAACACAAAAGTGAGTGAACCTAATTACAACAGTGATAACACCACTATATGTAACACATTAACTGTGCAGCCTCAAAATTGCTACAAAGTTTGAGAACACACATGACACCCTTAAACTTGCTTTGCTCGCTTATGCATCTCATACAAGTTAATGGATTGACTTCTGAGGCTTAGTGAAGGCAAGTTGCTCTCTAACTTGGGCAGAGTCATCTTCTTAACTCTCATTTCACTCAAAGAATTAAGGTAAATGCTACAATATTAACTGATAATTAAAACATTTTACTGTAACAATAATTGAAATATAAATCTAGATTCTACACTATTGAATGTTGTGATTGACTTTCCAGTTGACTTTAGTTTAAATGTTTGGTTCTTCTATACCTTTTAGATTTTTCATTGTCTCTCTCAGTTTTTTGTATTGCATACTTGCAAGTCCAACTCTATACCCCCTGGTGGGAGAATGTATTATAGAAACATAGCCCAAATCCCCAAAAATTCCAGGTTATTATAATGTGGCTTACACATTATAATACAAAAAGCCTTTCTGGAGGACGGAAATACACTCAGCTGGCTCCTTTCATTTGGTGGAGACACAGAGCAATCCTTTACACACATGTAGCATCTTTAAGGAATTATATTTCTCGAACTAAAGTTAAGGAATCATTCGGGAGGTACTCCTGATAAGGGTTCTCCCAAAATGGACTCAGATTAAAGTCCACCACAAACTTTCTAAATGCTGGCAGAAGGGAAACATAAATACGATCTAAAATACTATTGTGTTTTGCATATGGAGTAAATAATGCATCATAAGCTGCTAGTCTGTAGTGTTTTCGGTTCCTGCTGATTTGGAGTAGTGTAGTTCTGTTGTAGACCTAAGCATCATCAAGTGTTCCAGGTTGAAAGTGCAGTAAATTCAGTGCTTGTTAAAAAATAACATTATCTGAAAATGAACCCTACGACCAATATGGAGTTTTATTTCGGTAGCATTGTTCTATTAAGCTCCTCATTATTAGGAAGCACTTGCACTACAAAAGGTAGGGCTGCATTTTACCAGAACTTTTAGGCATGGGCTAGGAGGTGAAACAATGGTGCAGGAAGATGACGGGTGACCTGTGTATCATCATCATCCCATTGTTATGGCATTTTGTCAGTGGTCAGAAAAATCCCCTCCATTGGATGGTACCAGAGATTAAGTGGTGGGTTCATCACCACATGGGGAGACTTAGTAAAGCCTGGCAGATTCCCAGTGGATAGCTGTGGTGCTGGGGAGGGGCTCGTTTTTTGATAATATGTGATCCCCAATGGCATCAAGAATGATGTTACCTGCCTCTCTTAGCGACCTGCCCCTTTTCTCTCAAAAATACATTCCTACCTGGACCCACTTACTTGACTTTGAGAATGTACTATCATCAAGGTGTCTCCATTTTGCTGCTACTGCCCCAACAGCAGCCACTTATTCAGCTGTCACCTAAGTGATCCTGGTGCCCACTTAAATGAGGTAAATCTTTCCACCCTACTTCAAGCACTGGTAGAATGTGAAATTTAATCCACAGACTTGAAATTTTCCGCTTCAGGTCACTGTTGAAGTCTTGTAAGATAGGCCCTCATCTAACTGAAGTGAAGTAATTATACTAAAAAACATATTCCAAGTCTATGAACATTGGATCTCATGGCCAGTCAATAATGAGCATAATACTATGCTTTCCAAATCTGAAGGAATGAGACTCCGTAGCTATAATACAGACAATCTTCAGTGTCAAAGAGGCTGTTCCCAGTAATGGACAACTATTACATTAAGAAGATACTTACAATTTTGAATCACTGAAATTAAATATCTATGGCTTGTTTTGCCTGTATCGACTGTAGTTCAGCAACTTCATGATATTTAATGTTTAACAGTGGTAAGGTAGCTCATGAAATTTTATATCATGAAGCTAGTAAAGAATGGCTTCTTTGGCACACTAAGGGCCTGTCAAGACAATGACTACCCCAGTGATACCTTCCTTCAGCTACCAGACCCTACTTCCTTCACCAAGGTCAAGAAAATCAAACACAGATAACGTTTATCACTTATGGGATGTGGGGATATGCAAAGGGTATGCTTTAAACCTGCCTCTTTAAGTGTGAGACGTGCTAGAGAGAAGGGCAGTACTGGCAGTGAGATCAAAAGACAGACTGTGATCCATTCACCTGAGACTCAGTGACTGGTGAAAACTTCACTTTAACAGAAGGTCTTATGAAAATTAACACACATTGTAACTTATTTTCTAATTTTGATTCCCCCTTCTGTTCTGTGGCAGGTTTTATAACTGCAAAAGAATTTCAAGGTACAAGATCTAGGAATGTAATTAATACTGAAGTTCACTGTTATTAATATAGAACAAATAGGTATATGGAATATATAGAATCACCATTGGCATGGTCTTGAGCAGTGGCTTCCTCTCTCAGGTCTGGGGGAAACAGGGTGCTACTCTGCTGCATCACCCTGTCCACCAGGATCTCCAGGTCTCTGTTTGTAAACTGCAACACCAATTTCCATTTTCTGCCACAGTCAAGTTACTTGATACAGGGCAGCCCCAGACTGACAGTGCTTGATCAGGTGCATAATGCCTTTTTAAAGGTGGTGCTGCTAGCTTTGGAAATCAAGCAGTGGCAAATATTTCCAGCTATGGTCAGGCACCACTAGAGTTTAAATCTTTGAGGAGAAAGTGAGGTCTGCAGATGCTGGAGATCAGAGTTGAAAATGTGTTGCTGGAAAAGCGCAGCAGGTCAGGCAGCATCCAGGGAACAGGATGCCCGAAACGTCGATTCTCCTGTTCCCTGGATGCTGCCTGACCTGCTGCGCTTTTCCAGCAACACATCTTCACCACTAGAGTTTAGGTGAGTTTGGAGCAATAACACAGGAAAATTGATGAGGCCTCATGAAAAGAAATCCTCCACAAAAGACGCTAAAAGAAATTACTTCGTTGATTTCTAGTAAGCTTTAGCCACTCATATTCCATCATGTTCCTTGCGCCATCTGCTGGAAAAATAAAAACTACAACAGAACGCTGGATTAATGTCAGTGGATTTGTTTTAAAAGGAAGAGATGAAACTAGGATAGATGATAGAATCACAGAATGTGACAGCACTGATCAAGCCACTTGGCTCAATGAGCTGATACCTGCATTTCACGAGTCACTACATTTTTATTCATTGTTTTTTTCTCATTGTAACACTACAAGCATTATACATATTTCAATATTAATAAGTTGGCCTTGGATTTCTCAACTGTTTTCCTCATTAGTTGATCCAATAGGATTTCAGGCAGATAAGGAGGTCATGAGACTAATCTTTATCTCAGGATTGGAATTATTGAACAATGAAAACTGCAGCATAGCATTTAACTACTCAACTTTACCACAAAACTGGTCATGAGCATTTAGTGGAAGCCTTGAAATTAACAGCCCTCATTACTCCCATGAATAACTTCATTACGTCAATACAATTTTGTTGCATTTTTAAACTATCAATGGGAGGAGTATATGTCGCATAGGCTCTGCTGACTGGTACTTGATATTGAACAGCCTAGTCAGTGATTCAAGAAGAGACCATTGGAGGCTATTCTGTGCCAAGTACAGTGGGCATCGAACTTCCCTTTCTATTGCCTGGAACTCTGACAGTACCCCTCTCCTTCAATTCCTTTTTTACCCTCAAAATGCAGATGCTCCATGTTTCTGATTGGTGATGCACTTTCACTTAGCTTTTGCAGCTTATACATTATATTTAAATAATGCCCGTATCAGAAACAGACGCCCAATCATGTCATAAGAGAAGCAGTGCATTTACTGAGTCCAAAGTGAGGAATTACATTAAAAAATTATTCCAAGAGATACTGAAAGAGCTGCAGATGCCACAGATGCTGCCAGGCCTGCAGTGTAGTCGAACAGCTGAAGGGGCACAGCAGTGTGATAGTGAGAAAGGGATTCACTGAGTTCATGTCTGAGGGAGGCAAAGAACTTCTTCAAAGTCCTTTGAAGAGACTTTGCAGTAGTACAAACTTAGTTAGAGATTTAAAAAAATTGTAGATGTTGGAATCCAAATTAGACAAGCAGGAAACTAGAAGGACACAGAAGGTGTGACCAGTGGAGTGACACAAGGATCAGTGCTGGACCCTCTACTTTTTGTCATTTTTATAAATGATTTGGATGCGAGCATAAGAGGTACAGTTAGTAAGTTTGCAGAAGACACCAAAATTGGAGGTGCAGTGGACAGCGAAGAGGGTTACCTCAGATTACAACAGGACCTGGACCAGATGGGCCAATGGGCTGAGAAGTGACAGATGGAATTTAATTCAGATAAATGCAAGGTGCTGCATTTTAGGAAAGCAAATCTTAGCAGGACTTAATACACTTAATGGTAAGATCCTAGGGAGTGTTGCTGAACAAAGAGATCTTGGAGTGCAAGTTCATAGCTCCTTGAAAGTGGAGTCGCAGGTAGATAAGATAGTGAAGAAGGTGTTCGGTATGCTTTCCTTTATTGGTCAGAGTATTGAGTACAGGAGTTGGGAGGTCATGTTGCGGCTGTACAGGACATTGGTTAGGCCACTGTTGAAATATTGCATGCAATTCTGGTCTCCTTCCTATTGGAAAGATGTTGTGAAACTTGGAAGGGTTCAGAAAAGATCTACAAGGATGTTGCCAGGGTTGGAGGATTTGAGCTATCGGGAGAGGCTGAACAGGCTGGGGCTATTTTCCCTGGAGCGGAAGCGGTGGAGGCTGGTACAAGTGCAACATTTAAGATGCATTTGGATGGGTATATGAATAAGAAGGGTTTGGAGGGATATGGGCCAGGTGCTGGCAGGTGGGACTAGATTGGATTGGGATATCTGGTCGGCATGGACGGGTTGGACCGAAGGGTCTGTTTCCATGCTGTACATCTCTATGACTCAATGACCAGGCAGCATCAGGAGATGGAGAAGTCAATGTTTCAGGTGTAACCCTTTTTCAGAGTTCACTTCCCCATTTCCGAGCTTGCTGTGTTCTCCCAGCCTCCTGCTTGTCTACAACAGACCTGCTGAGCTTTTCCAACTATTTCTGTTTTTGTTATCCCAAGAGACAGTTGGCTGCTGGAACCATATTGAGAATTGTTGTAAAAGGTATAATAAAGCATAAATGTCTAGAATCACAGCACTTATTGCATTCCTTTGAATGAAGAAACATTTTCTTACAACTTGGTTTGGAATGAGCAATATTCATTGGAACGGATCCCTGGCAATTAACACAATGAACACTTAACATACTCCTGCCCCTAAATTCTATTTCCTACATATTTTACAAACAAAACAGCTGATGAAAGCCAGAGATTTTAACATAGTGCCACAGTCCAAAGATGTGCAAGTTAATGTGAAATGGCCATGCTAAATTGCCCATAGTGTTCAGAGATGTATAGGCTAGGTCCATTAGTTAGGGAAATGTAGAATAACAGAGGTAAAGGAATGGGTCTGGGTGGGATGCTCTTTGGAAGGTCGGTGTGGACTTGTTGGGCCAAATGGCCTGTTTCCACACTGTAGGGATTCTACAACTCTATGATATTCAAACCTATGTTATGGTTACTATTCTGTTGTGCACTCATTCCCACAAAAACAATGCATTCTTTTGAGTTCACTGTTAAAAAACACTCTGAACAGAACACGCAACACTAAGAATTGAAGGAAGAAAAAATTAAAATGCAAATGTTTTAACAACATGACATTAACCTGAAAAGAAACATCTCTCAGAATTAAGAAAACTATTCAAATAATTCAGACAGTAAGAGATTTAATCACATTATATAATGTGTGAAGCCAAATAGATAAAATATAATATATAAAATATAATAAATTTGACAAGAACTTCTTTACATCACAGGTGCCCCCAGAAACAATGGAAAACTATATTGTACTCTAGCATTATGAACAGTCAAACCTTAAACAAGCAATACTAGTTTAAAAAAGTATATCATTCATTTTTAAATAGCTTTTTAAAAAAAAATCCACGTTTTTGTTCAGTGATATTCTATGTACCATATCAGGACTACATTTACAGATGTTCTTGTTTGCAAGCCAGCATTGTTGATTGACCTGTGATGGTACAATTCTTTTATAAAGAACTTTTGGGATTCCAACAATTGGGATTAAACCAATTGTTTAGGAAACTCACAGAAGGAAAATCTGCATGGAATATTACAAATAGCTTTTACAAAATTTTCTGGCACCAGCCAGAGCCTTTCATTACATCAGCAAGTAAGTAAATTGAAATATTCATTTCTAAAAGGCATGGGAAAAAACTTGCATGATCTTGTTTCAATAGTGCCTTACCATACATTCAAATATGCTTTACTCAACTACAAAAAAACCAATAAATCTTTATATCCAGCTGAATAATTAAAATAGAAAAGCTATAATTTTCTGCATTTTGTGCATTAATACAACTACAATATCATGCAACTTAGAGTAGTTGTAAAATTTAAGCAATTAACTGCTCCAGGTAGGTGCTTCACCTTAGAATTTTCCGCAAACATTACGGTTTTCTATATCAATAGAAAATTCCATGTTAGGAATTTGTATCTTTCACATTTCAACATCAGTAAATCATTATTTAAAACAGGAGAAAGTTTCTTTCAAGTGGTTTTTTTTGGTGTAAGAAAATCCATTTCAATAAGCGAACGAAACAGCTTCTTCTGGTCAGGAGGTCCTTTCTCAATGGCACATTTGCGTAGTCATCTCCTTCTGTTAAAGAAACAAATATTTTTTTTAGTGGTAATGATAGCCTTGTAGCATTTATGCAAATCCTTTGGACCATGGAATATTTTCTAAAGACAGGAGTTGAATCACGGATGGTTTTTAGATATGTTGCCCTTAAAGGGCACAAAGGAAGAAACCATTACTATGGACAGAGAGTGAAACAATACAATTTGCTTTGGATTACTGTCATAAAGAGCTGAAACAGGCATAATGGGATAACTAACCATAAGACCAAAAGATAAAAGGAGCAGAATTAGACCATTCAGCCCATCATATCTGCTCCACCATTCAATCATAGCTGATGTGTTTCTCAAGCTCATTCTCCTGACTTCTCCCCATAACCTTTGAAATCCCGTTACTAATCAAGAACCTCTCTCTATTATAAATACACTAAATGACTTGACCACCACAGTCTTCTGCAGAAATGAGCTCCACAGATTAGCAACCATCTTGCTTAAGAAATTCCTCCTCCTCTCAGATGCACCGATTTGTCCCTTCACTGAGTCTATGCCTTCGGATCCTAGTCTCTCATACTACTGGAAACATCCTCTCCATGTCCACTCTATCCAGGTCTCTCAGTATTGTATAAGTTTCATTCAGATCCTCCTCATCCTTCTAAACTGCATCAAGTACAGACCCAGAGTCCTCAATCGTTCATCCTCTGACAAGCACCTCATCCTCAAGATCATTCTTGTAAATATCCTCTGGACCCCTTTCATGACCAGCACATCCTTCCTTAGAGGAGAGGCCAAAAACTGCTCATAATATTCCAAATGCAGTCTGACCAGAGCCTGATACAGTCTCAGCAGTACATTCCTACTCCTATAGTCTAGCCCTCTTGAAATGAATACTAATATTTCTTCTGCCTTCATAACTGACAACTTAACCTGTATGTTAACGTTAAGAGAATCCTGAACTAGGACTCAAATTCCTTTGTGCTTCAGATTTTCAAAACCTTTTCCTATTTAGAAAATAGTCTATGCCTTCAGTGTTCCCAGCAAAATGCATAACCTTACACTTTCTCACATTGTATTCCATCTGCCACATGTTTGCCCACTCTCCTAAGCTGCCCAAGTCCTTCTGCAGCCCAGTCCTTCCGCACCTCCTCAACACTACCTGTCCCTCCAACTATCTTTGTGTTAACTGCAAATTTAGCAACGATGCCCTCAGTTCCTTTGTCTAGTTCAGTAGTGTTTAACATGAATAGTTGCGGTTCCAATATTGACCCTTGAGGAACTCCACTAGTCACTGGCTGCCATCTTGAAAAAAACTCCTTTATGTCCACTGTTTGCCTTCTGCCAGTCAGCCAATCTTCTGTCCATGCCAGTACCTTGCTTCTAACACCATGGCACCTTATCAAAGGAAATCCAAATAGATGCCACCCACTGGCTCTCCGTTGATTATCTTGCTTATTACATCCTCAAAGAATCCTAACATATTTGTCAGGTATGATCTCCTTCTGATGAATCCCTGCTGACTCAGCCCTATTTTACCATGCACTCCCAATGGACTCTAAAATCTTACCAATGGCCTATAATTTCCTGTCTTTGGTCTCCCTCCCTTCTTAAACAGGGGTGCTACAACAACCATTTGAGTACTCTGGGACCCTCCCTGAAAGATCACCACCCAATGCCATCATAATCTCCTCAGCCTTCTCCTTCCGAACCAGGGGGGTGCAGTCCATCCAGTCTGGGTTATTTATCCACCTTCTGACCTTTTAGTTTCCCCAGCACTTTCTCCTTAATGATGGCCACTGAACTTAACCCTGCCCCTGACTCTCGAAGCTCTGGTATGTACTAGTGTCCTCCACCATGAAGACTGATGCAAAGAACCTATTCAGTTCCTCTGCCATTTTGTTGCTCCCCATTACTACTTCTTCAGTCTCATTTCTCAATGGGCCAATGTCTACTCCTGCCTCTCTCTTACCCTTTAGATATCTTAAAAAACACCTCTTGCAATCTTCTTTTATACTACTAGTTTATCTGCATATTTAATGTTCTCCCCTCTATTGCTTTATTAGCTGTCCTAAGCTGGTTTTTAAAGGCTTCACAATTCTCTGGCTTCCTACTAATCTTCACTATATTGCATGCCTTTTTGTTTGCTTTTATGCTATATCTGACTTCCCTTGTTATTCTCTCCTCAATATTTTTCCCCCTTCCTTAGGATGAATTTCTGCTGTGCCTCCCAAATTACCTGCAGAAGCACCTGCTATTGCTGCTCCACGTCTTATCTGCTAGGCTCCATTTCTCAACAGCTCTGACCAGCTCCTCCCTGGTGTCTATGTAGTTTCCTTTACTCAATTGTAATACAGTTGCATCAGATTCAAGCTTGTCTCTCTCAAACTGTACTGTGAATTCTGTCATATTACGGTCACTGTCCCCTAGGAAGTTTTCACCTTAAACTCCCTAATCAGATCTACCTCGTTACACAGCAATCACCAAATCCAGAATTACTTGTTCTCTCGTGGCTCCACCACATGTTGCTCCAAAAAAATCTCAGACATTTCATGAATTCCTTTCCTTGGGATCTACTACCAACTTGATCTTCCCAGTCCACTTGCATATTGAAGTTTCTCATGATTATTGCAATAATGCCTTTCTTGCATATCTTTTCCTTCTCCCAATTTATTTTCTGCGCTATATGAAGATTAGAGCTAGGAGGCATGCACGTAACTTCCATTAGTGTCTTTTTTCCTTTCCAGTTCCTCAACTCTACCCACACAGATCCCTTGCCTTCTGACACTCTATCGCTTCTTACTATTAATTTAATCTCACTACTTATTAACAAGGCAACCTTGCCCTCTGCCCACCTGCCTGTCCTTTCAATTGGATGGGTATTTTTGGATACTTAGGTCCCAGGCCTGATCCCCTTGCATCCACAAATGGTCTAAAGGCAACTATGGTTCTTCAGTAAAAAAAAAGAATTTAGATTTTCTCAATAATTTGTGAAATGCTTTTTCATATGATTTTGTACTTTGAAAATCAATCACAACAAAGAAAAATAAGGTCTAAGCAGTAATTTCCAGAGTTTTGTTTTGTTGATGTTAATAGAAAGTACCAACAGAACCAAATGCAGGAATTTTGGCTTTCCTTTTTGCTGCATGATTTAACAAATGAAATAAGATATAATAATTATAAGATATGATTGCTGTGAAATTATCCACAGTACATCCTGGCTCATAGACTGTTATTAAAAGTTGTCAAATAAGACAACAGGCACAGAATGATACAGGCAGGGACACTTATGGACAGTTACAGACAAATTCAGTCAGCTGGCGAAAAGAAAACACGTGTTACAGTTTTTACCTTAAGGTTAACTAATGTCAGTGGTGGGGAAACTATCAGAAGCATTAGGAGAAGCAGGGATTATGCTTATTACCTACTCCAGGATACATGAACACCAACTAGCCACAAAAAGACATGACCCTCTCTCACTAGTATCCTGACATACGGATGAGGAAGGACACCACTTTGACTGGGACAACACATCCATCCTAGGACGAGCCAAACAAAGTCATGCACGAGAATTCCGAGAAGCATGACATTCCAACCAGAACTCTATCAACAAACACATCGAGTTAGACCCCATCTACCACCCCCTGAGAAAAGGAACCGGAAGCGACTTCACAACAGGAAATAACATCACCAACCCAAAGAAACCCAAACATATAAACAGGAAGCAGGAATTTTCAGCATGAGGTCAATTGAAGATGTTACCTAGTAAGGTAACGAAACGTCTGGAAATGAACCTTTCAGCTCAGCGAGCAAATCAGCGAGCAAACCTACATCCAAAACCTCAACCTGAGCTACAAATCTTCTCAAAACTCGCTAAGGCAGGGATTAATCAAGAACAGTCAACATGGTTTTGTTAAAAGGCGGTCATGTCTGACCAATGTGATGACTTTTTCAAAGAGGTGACCAGGTGTTGATGAGGGCAATGCATTTGAATTTGATGTAGTCTAAGTGGAATCCAGAAAGGCTTTTAATAAGGCCCCACATGGAAGAATTAGAGCAAGGGTGAGAGCCCATGGGATCCAAGAATATTTTGATGCTGGATGGCAGGAGCCAAAGGGCGATGGTCAAGGGGTGTTTTTGTGCCTTGAAACCTATATCCACTAGAGTTCCATAGGGACCAATGTTGAGGTCCTTTCTGTTTGTGGCATCTCTCTCTTATATACTCCTGTAAAAGTGAAACATTTTAGACTATTTTTTAAGGTTAAATTTATGAGGTCAACTGTTACATGGATACTACTTTTGAGAGGCTGAAATTCACGCACAAGTTCCAACAGGTTTATTTGGAAGTACGAGCTTTCAGAGTGCTGCTCCTTCATCAGGTAACTAGTTGGACTATAACCTGGTGTTGTGTGATTTTTAACTTCGTCCACCCTAGTCCAACACTGCCACCTCCACATCATTATAGAAGGATATAGACAAGTTGAACAGTGACAAATGGAATTCAATCTGAATAAATATGAGTTGATGCACTTCGGCAGGACAAGGCATGATAAATAGTTGTACTCTAGGGAGAACCAAAGATCATAGGGACCTTAGTGCACACTTCCATCAATCTCTTAAGGTAACAGATCAGAAAAATAAAAATACTAAGAGGATAAATGGACATTTAAACTGAGGCATATGATTTAACAGCAGTGAGGACATGCGGGAATGTATAAACTGCTGGTTGGGCCACAGATACTGTGTTCATTATAGGAGAGATGTGTTTCCACTGGAGAAGGTGCAGAGGAGATTTACCAGGTTGTTTTCTGGGCTGGAGAGTTTTACTTATGAAGAGAAATTGAATAGACTGTAATTGGCTTCCTTGGAATAGAAGACATGATTGAGATGTATGAAATTATGTGGGGCATAGATAGGGTCAGCAGGAAGGAATCTTTCCTCTTGGTGAAGAGATCAATGACTAGAGTGTATAAGCTTAAGGTAAGGCACAGAAGGTTCAGAGGGAAATATATGTTAGGAAAAACGTTTTCACTCGGAGGTTGTGGGAATCTAGAACTCACTAAATTTAAGACTGGTAGAGTCAGAAACCCTCATAACATTAAAGTAGTATTTAGCTGTGCACTTCTGATGCCAAGGCATACAAAGCCTGGGCCAACTGTTAGAAAATGAGGCAGGAACAGTTAGGTGGTTGCTTTTGATCAGCACAGAATTGATGGGGGAGGTGAGCTTTTTCTGTGATGTAGACCTTTATTTGGGACTGCATGCATTCATGTAGAACTCGGAGCTCAAAAACTGCATGAATGTTTGTAAAACACCGTTATCTCACTTTTTAGATTAGAATCAATCTAAGCATCATGGCATAGACAGAGAACACAGGGGCCAACACTTTCAACATATTGTCTAGCTATCACCATTGTTAACAGCTAACCCGAGAATGCAACTTTTTAAAAAAAGGTTTTGTGATTTACACATGAAAGAAGTGAAACTATCACTGCATTCTAACAGATGAAAGGCTAAACAGACAATTTTTCAATGTATAATTTCAGTTACATCACACTGTAAATTTTTGCTATAAATTCTGTGTTACGATTGAGCCCTCCACTATCACCTGATGAAGGAGCGTCGCTCCGAAAGTTAGTGTGCTTCTAATTAAACCTGTTGGACTATAACCTGGGTGTTGTGTGATTTTTAACTCTAATACCCTTATCAGCACTAAAGGAAGGAAATTGCAGAAGCAAGATGACGGTATTGTACAGTCATGTATTACAGAAGAATTAACAAAGCTTGAACAAAAAATATTTTAATCTACAGATTTTTGTGGCCATCTCACCATTGGGATTTTTATTAACATTTCTTTCATCACCTGGTACACAAAATATTCCCAGTAAAAGAAATCTGAGAATAAGTCTTGGCCAGCAATTTACTGTTAACAAAACTTATAATTAGCTGATGAGATAAATGAGAAAATCTGTCATTTGGATCTGAACAACAAACTTAAATTCTGGATTAAATATATATACTGAAAATTTAAATCAATTCCATGGCTAATTCAGCTCCTGCAGAATCATTAATTTCTATATCACAATAGTGGAACTCCTGTGACAAAACACTAGCAGTAATCTGTGAAAAGGCATATCTTTAGCAGAAAGTACCATTTCTAAATTGAAATAATTAAAACTTCTTGCGCATTCCTTTTCTTTCAATGCTGAACTATCTATTGCTTATTCCCAGTATGTCCTTAATTTAAAATGTAATTATTGTGCTTGTGAATGTAATTCTGGAAAGCTTCCTATTTAATAAAAATACTTTGCAAATTATAAAAAAGCCCAATGAAACAATCCAAATCTCCATTTAATCTGGTTTCATGCAGCATCATTTTATTGCTTCAAAATAATTATGTAAAGAGACTTGCAAGCTTATCATTTGATATATGGTGGTACTCACACACTACTTACAGTAAGTAACCCTCCTTAATATTTTATATCAAATTGCACCAATGTTTACTAACGGAACTGGCTTCAGTGACATCCAACAACTTAATCAAGAAAAATAACTTTAACAAATGTTAAGACATACTAGTTTTGCTTCTTCACGGGATTACACAGAATCTGAAGTTCAGAGAGACTATTCCACATAATAAATCTATGTCGGTGTTTACCCTCTACACAAGTTTCTGCCCAATCTTATTTGAATTAACTCCATCAACATATATTCCTAATTCTATCTCTGTTGCATACATGTTTGGCTTCCTCTTAAATGTTTCCACCACAACAACTCATTATAGTAGCAAGTTTCACATTCTCCCAATCCCAGGGGTAAAGAAACTTCTCACAAATTCCCTCCTGGATTTACTAGTGACTCTTCAATGTTTATGGTTCCATGAATGTGATGAAATTCTGTTTGCTTGACAGTAATATATTGTTGCACTGTGTTTTCAAAATGTTTTTAGAATTAATAAAATTCAGTGTTCCAGTCTTCCAGTATTTAGGAGTTAGTGCAATTGTAATTTGTCATTGAGTTGAAAAGAGCCACTAAGCTACTTCAGAAACCTGGGTCTCCGACTGGTCGAACCAGTTACATACATTATGTACCAATGGTTTGGTTGGTGGTAACCTGTACATTTTATGCAAATATTTGCCACTCACCATACATTTATAATGAGGTTCTAATTCTTGCCCTCTGACTCATTCAAACATGTCTAGTGATCAACACCAGTTTATAATTATGTAGTGCCCTCAACATAATATGTTCCAAGAGTGTTACCAAACGTTCCAAGAGTGTTACCAAACGGAATTTGACACCAAGTCACATTTGGGGACATTAGGATAGATGGTTTCATGAAACTGAGATAAATGCAAACAAAAACCCCATCTGATAGATTCCAGCACCTTTTTGACCAAAGGTTCAAATCTGTGCATGTTTAAAGATGAAAAAACATTTCCAAATCTGAAATCATTAATTTCTCAGAGTTAGTTAATCCAACCTTATTTTCCCACCAGCCTCAATGTTATAGTCTCATTTTTTACAAGAACCAAATTATTATCTCCCATTATTAACCCCAATTAAAATTACAAAAAAAAAGGCTAATAGAACAGAAAGCTCTACTCTCAAAAGAAATCTATCAAATAAACCTCATTGTTAAACTGAGCTGTAAAGCAACATACCAGTGGTAATAATTCTTTGTTGTCTATTAGATGGAACTCTGTAACAAAGTAGTAAAAATGCTTGTAACAAGTATTAACATGCGCCTCTGCACCCATTAAGCTAATCCGGTCAAAGTGGTGGATGTAGACATGGACAAAAACACGGAAAAGGCGAGACAGGATCTTCTTGCAAACTTGCAGGAAATTCCTAGGAAAGGGGGTACCTAAGAGAAAAAAATATATACAATTTAACATTTTTGTCAGTGTTAAATGGTGTCAAAAGCTCAAAATTTCTTTGTATAGACTCGAACTTTAGTGTTTTTGAAGTTCATGATTATGAGTATTTAGTGAATAACAATTGGAAATAAAATGTTAAACCTGCACTTTTCAAAGTAAATTTGCTTGAATTACTCTGCATCAGATCAATCTCTCAGTATTACATAAAACAGAATATTTGTATTGTTGGATTCAAATCTTAAAACATAAGGAGGATTTAAAAAAATAATTAGTAATTTTTTTTAAAGTAATCAGTAACTGTACATATCCAATTTTGACTGTATGGAAATCTGGAACTGCAACCCCAAGTTGATAGTAAGTTTGTTGAAATTTTCAAAACTTTTTTTTTGATAAGAATAAGGAAGATTGCAGATCAAATTGGACAATGGAACAGGCTTGAGGCTGAATGGTCTACTCTCGTTCCCTTGATTATGTTTTACTACTATAGGTATTGTGCACTTCCAACATTTAGTATAGCAACAGATTAAACTCCAGTCTGACAAATGCAAAGTGAATTATCCCAAACTGTTTACAGGGCATCCATCCTTTTTTAAATTGGATTCAGCAGAGGAACCAAGCAATCAGAATCCCGAAAGTGCAGAAAGAGGCAATTTGGCCTGTGGAGTTTGCACCGATCCTCGGGACAGCATCCCACCCAGACCTACCCCTCCACACCCATTCTTGTAACCCTGCATGGGGTTTTTAACCATGGCTAACCTATCAAACCTGCATATCCCTAGACACTATGGGGCAACATTTAGCATGGTCAATCCACCTAAACTACATAACTTTGGACTGTGGGAGGAACCCGGAGTACACAAAGCAAATCATGCAGACACAGGGAGAACATGTAAACTCAGTATTGAAATGATGGCAAGTTGATCAACATTATTGAAATGTAAAACTTTCTTTCATCAGACGTTGCTTCATCAATTAACATGTAGCTGATAGCTTCCCCCTCTTTTGCCCTACTATCAATTCAGTTTTAAATGGAATCAATGACTTACGTGATGTAACGTGATTGAACCACTTGATTATCTAATCATTTACAAAATATATATTAAAAAAAATGAAGCTTTTTCTAGCTTGTTGATAAAAGCTGTGGTTTAGTTAGTAGTTCAAAATGACATTTACTCAGAGAACACTGACAAGAACAAATGAAAAGCAAACTCAGTGGCAGTATTTGATGTTTCAGCTCACCAACATTGGTTGGAAAAATGCTTTCGTTGTTCACTTGAGTTTCAATCCAATCCATAAGGAGACTCATATATTGCGGTGCTGACAGTGCAGTAGGCTTTTTGTATTTATTCTCATCTTGCCATCTGTATTCATATCGAGGTCCTCCTGACATTATTGGGCATGTATCATTCGTACAGAATTCTGATACAGTTCCATAAATCAGATTAATACGGTTGAAAAAATCTACCACATGTACAGCTACCCAGTCATTGAGATCCTCGTTAGAAGGGAGCTGCACTGCCAATTTCAGATCTAATCCAGCATTCAGCGATGCTTGCGCCCTTTTATGCAATTCAAACCTCTGCGTGCCTGGCTCAAATTTACGTTTTGGGCGAAAAGTCTTATCCTTATTGAACACCTGTTTCAAGGACACGGCCATAGTAAAGTATCTGTAAAAAGTATCAAGAACAAGTCTTCACAATAAGACTGGCACTCAAGATAATTGATGTTGCTTGCAAATCCAAAATTTGTTGTAAAGTTGTTTGCATTCAACAAGCCTTCAGTTCTGTGAAAAATATAGAAAACAAACTTAAGTCATCTTAGAATACTATAATTCTAATTTAATTTTATCCCAGTCAGTGACACGTTGAGAATTTAGATTGTAGTATTCTAATTTAGTCTTCATTTTTTAGCCTTTCAGGACCTTAGAACAGAAGAACATACAACCACACTAAAAGAAATTATCATCAGTGGACAAGTGTACATTACTTTTAAAAAATGATTTACTTGACAATATCACTGTAATAACATTAACGACAGAGCTGCTTCTAAATAAATCAAGGTACCTGGAGATTAGAACTTGTTTCATTGCCAAGTTCTTAAACTGAACAAAAGCAAACAAGTAGACCACTGCACCTTCAAAATAAATTGGAGAGGATTTAACACTCACTGTTGGTACTTTGATGTGATTTCTTACTTGGAGCATAAAACTATACATAATGACAAAGGATTTAAAGATTACAGAATAACTGAGTTACTACAATAGAACTAGGCAATTTTCATGTCTTTTCTTCCATTTCATCTCATCTTTACTGAATACTGGGTTCCAGTTCAGCAAATGATTTGAGTGGAAATTATACGAAGTATTAGTTAGACCGCAATTTGAACACTGCCTATAGTTTAGGGCATCGAATTTTCCTAACACTGTCATTTACAGCTTGGTTCTTGAAAATGTTGGATTAATCAGAAAACAAATATTTTGTTATGTGCACCAAGAGGCTTTTGAAACTTATTACAAATTATTTTAAAATATAAACAAAAAATTATTTACTGTAATCTTGAAGCGAGATGTTCATTTTACATGTTATGGTACATTAGGTATTTAGTGATAACTACTGAAGAGTCAAATATGTAGAAGTAACAATTTTAAAGTTTTTTCTTCTGGCAGATTAATTTCTACTTTTACAAATATTATGGTACTTTTAATAACTTTGAGATATCTATTCCTTAAGCAGCAACTGGGTTCATTTTTGCACCTTTTATTTTCAGCCTATTGATTATTTTAAAAATCTCCACTAAATTACAAGCAAATCTTAAGAATATACATGTTTACATAGCTTCAAAGCTTAATCCATTACAAAGTTCAACCCAGGATTTTTAAACTTGCCCTTATCTTGTAGTCAAACGAGGAATCACCCTTCCCCAGGCTATCAAGCTCTTTTTACTGGAAAAGCTAGGCTTTTGATTAACAGCCAATAACAACTTTTTAGAGATGACAATAGTATTTCCACATTAGAAATGATGCAACAAGCACCTACCTTCTCATGCAAATAACTCACTTCCCCTTTCACCAGCATTTTTACAACGAAATTTACTTTTGAAAACAGCATATTTATGTTTATCGTTTTTCTGAAGATTAATTTTACGTTCTGTTGTGTCCCTAAGTAGAAGTTGTAATAATAAAGGTCAATCAAAAGGATGGAGCAAATAGCTCATACACTATGCAATTGCTTTTGACAATAGTGTGTGGGCTTCCTGGTTTCTCTATGCTTTATAACTCTGATTCTAGTCCCTAATTATGAATGATGCAATATGGAGGCATGGAAAAACCCAGGTACCAGTTTAGCATATTAATCTGGGGAAGTTAGGGAAATTCCCAGTTGAATTGCTTCTGAGAAAATTTCAATTATTTTCTTAAGCAGGTTTAGAGTACACTCCCAGTTGGTCTTTGTTGGCCGTATACCCTGGTGCTCACCTTCCACCCTACAAACCTTCGCATAAACCAAATCATCCGTCGACATTTCCGCCACCTCCAAAAAGACCCCACCACCAGGGATATATTTACCTCCCCACCCCTTTCCGCCTTCCGCAAAGACCATTTCCTCCGTGACTACATGGTCAGGTCCACCGCAGGAACTGTAAAACCTGTGCCCACACCTCCCCCTTCACCTCGTTCCAAGGCCCTAAAGGAACCTTCCACATCCAAAGTTTTACCTGCACATCCACTAATATCATTTATTGTATCCGTTGCTCCCGATGCGGTCTCCTCCACATTGGGGAGACTGGGCGCCTCCTAGCAGAGCGCTTT
>NC_057740.1:21589022-21654230 GCF_004010195.1 Chiloscyllium plagiosum | reverse complement strand
GGCTCACTGCCTTTATTCCTGATGAAGGGCTTTTGCCCGAAACGTCGATTTCGAAGCTCCTCGGATGCTGCCAGAACTGCTGTGCTCTTCCAGCACCACTGATCCAGAATCTGGTTTCCAGCATCTGCAGTCATTGTTTTTACCTCGGCCGTATAAAATACTCAGCCCAATCACTAGGAGGAAACAGCACAAGTGTCTGACTACTTAGATTTACGGAATCATTTTTATATTGCGGACCGTTATAAAGAATACTTTAATCTAAATATTGTCTTAACAAGCAATCATTTCATCTTGATCTACTTGCTAATGTATCAACAGCCTTGATATATTTAGACACTTGCTTGGTTACTGCCATGAGTTTTAGAATCATATATGAGTGATTGGACAAGCTGAAGGAGCTATCAACTTAATGACTTCCCTCAGGGATCTGTTCTACCATCACTCATTTTTAACCTATACATAAATGACCTAGCTGTGACCAGATTGTGGAGGCTATATCCGAGAAGCCACACTAATGACATAGAACTTACAGCGTAGTAATGCCCGAAATGGTGTCTTCAACCAAGTAGCATAAAGACTGTATACTGTACTATATTTTCCATTTGTATAATGTTAGTGCTTCTCAAGTACTCAGTCTAAGTGGTCAAATTCTTCTGACCATCTACAAAAACAAACTGAAAACTGCAGAGAAAGCTAATCGTCAACCACAAAGTTCTCCTGAGAGCAAACGTCCCAACATTCACTTGTGCAGGTTGTTATTAATTTGAATAGTATTATGTTTTCACACTTTGATAGTGGATACAAAACTGTACATCCAGTGCATCTTGTGTTAGATATATCACAGTTGTCAGACTTTGCAGCAGCAAATACAAACCAACTGGTAACCAACACACTTTGCATTCGTGTTAACAAAATGTTTTAAGATGGCTGGAATGATATGCTAAGACTATAAATGCTAAGCAAATCTTGGCAATAATCTAAGCAAGCGTATAGGCACTGGAGTATAGGGATTTTCTTTAAATTACTGAGAATCTTTTCATGAATCATAAAAGAACTAGGAATCCCCACACTTCCTAAAAATACTAAATTGATAAAAGTTTCACTTCACTGACAGGGCAACAAATTTCCGATCTCAGTAGAATCACACTTGCGGCAAACAGCACTACTTACATATCAGTGAAGGGAGACAAAAAAAGTGTAATCTCAACCAGATGGTTTTGTTTTATCTCTATTCTTATGAAGTAGGTCAAAGGTGAATCTGTAGCATTTGGTTGGTTACTGCAGTAAGAAAAACATAAAATCAATGGTATCGGAGAAAGGAATGAGAGTCAAGACATACAATTATTGTATATGTGCATGTAAAACAGAAATTTATATGCACATGAGTGTGTATTTTTGGGGGGTGGTAAAGGGGGGGTGGGGAGCGGGAGGGGCACACAGCGCAAAGCGCAACTTACACTTGGGTCATATCAGCATTCCAATAAAACAACATCACTAAGTATGGTAAATCCAGCTCCTTGGTACTGCATTTTAATGGAAATTGCACCATTCCTCCAGTGCTGTGATAGTTAGTCCAAATGGTATAGTTAGCAAGTTTGTAGATGACGCCAAAATTGTGTAATGGACAGCGAAGAAAATTACAACGGGATCTTGCTTAGATGGGCTAATGGGCTGAGGAGTGGCACATGGAGTTTAATTTAGATAAATGTGAGGTGCTGCATTTTGGAAAAGAAAATCTTAGTAGGACTTATACGCTTAATGGTAAGGTCCGAAGGAGTGTTGCTGAACAAAGAGACCTTGGAGTGCAGGTTCATAGCTCCTTGAAAGTAGAGTCGCAGGTAGATAGGATAGTGCAGAGGTGTTTGGTATGCTTTCCTTTATTGGTCAGAGTATTGAGTATAGGAGTTGTGAGGCCATATTGCGGCTGTACAGGACACTGGTTAGGCCAATTTTGGAATATTGCATGCAATTCTGGTCTCCTTCCTATCGGAACGAAGTTGTGAAACTTGAAAGGGTTCAGAAAAGATTTACAAGAATGTTGCCAGGGTTGGAGGATTTGATCTATTGGGGGAGATTGAATAGGCAGGGGCTGTTTTCCCGGGAACATCAGAGGCTGAGGGGTGACTTTAAGGAGGTTTATAAAATGGACAGGGTAAATAGACAAAACCTTTTCCCTGGGGTGGGGGGAATCCAGAACTAGAGGGCATAAGTTTTGGGTGAAAGGGGAAAGATATAAAAGAGACCTAAGGGGTAGCTTTTCATGCAGAGGGTGGTGCATGTGTGGAATGGGCTGCCAGAGGAAGTGGTAGAGACTAGTATAATTGCAACATTTAAAAAGGCATCTGGATGGGTATATGATTGGAAGGGTTTGGAGGGATACGGGCTGGGTGCTGGCAGGTGGGACTAGATTGTGTTGGGATATACGGTTGGCATGGGCGAGTTGGACTGAAGAGTCTGTTTCTGTGCTGTACATCTCTATGACTCTAAATAATTACCGTTAGTTTAAACCAGGGATAGGCAATAGAAAGTAGAAACTTGCATTTATACTGTGCCTTTCAAAATCCCTGGATATCCTAAGCTGCTTTACATTCAATTAATTATTTTTAAGAATGCAGTCACTTTTGTAGTTTGATCAATAAGTAAGTGGACAGGCGATGTAAAATCAGTAGTGGGTGCAAAAACTGAAATCAGGAATAAAAGTTTCTATTTAGCATCCAGATTAAGAATAACAAAGCAGATAAAAATATGTTATATGAATTAAAAACAGATTAAATTATTTATACACACTAACTGAACAAAAATGAGAACTTTAGTGGATAAAGGTTCTACAATACTGATCTTTACATAGTTGCTTTTGGGAAAATGGAAAGAAGTATCTTAAAAGTCGACAATGTAACATAGGAATATCAATGGTATATAGGGGAATTGAGTTAATAATGAACTATAATAGCCATAATGCACTTTAGTAAACCAAGAATGATTGACAGACCAAGAGGTTGGGAAACAAAGATTAAAATGGAGTCCAAACAAGAAGTTCTGTTGCAGAGACCATCAACTAAAATGCAAAGGAGGACTGATCAAAACAGACAGCGAACATGGGTAATTAATTAAGAACTTTCTTCCAAAGTATAGATACTTTTAAATAAGACAGAATTATCTTATAAAGGAGTTAAAAGCAGTTGACAGCCCAAAGTTCTTTCTATGCAGGAAATACCAGTTAGTGGGAGGCAAACATTGTTTAAGAAAGGTGAAGGCCGAGTAAGATAGCAAGAGTAACAAAACTGAATTGCTACCCTTTGTGACGTATGAACTGATTCTCTGTGCAAATAAAGCTTGTGCCCAACATTAAGCTATTGCGTGCTTAATTGATGTTTCTTTCTGTGAACCATAGATGGAAGGAGGTGGCCTGAATACAGGTAAAAATATTTTGTTTCAATTCTACCCAATTCCTCATTTGTCCTGTAGGTCATGGGTGAAAAGGACATGCTCAATCAACAGTCTAAACAAATTATTGTGAAAAAAATGAACTTAGGCACGTAGCAGAACATAAAAACATTTTCTCCTGCAACTTGTTATGACATTGCTGTTATAACGCAGTAAAGATGTCACAAAAGTGGTCAATAACCCCTTGTGACATCACAGCTCTAGGACATACTAGAAACCTCCCAATGTAAATAGCAGATAAAAGCATTTCCAAGTTTAACATAGTACAAACAACATTTCAATGAACCATAGTACAAAGTCAAGGATAGAACTTATCACTATTAAAACAAGGTCCTAAACCATAAAAACCTGATCATCCCTTAAATCTGTTGAATGTATGTACTCTTTTACAAAATTAGTATAATTTCCCAAGGGGTGACAAAAGACCTCCCCTTGCAGTCCAAACCAATTTTCTTCTTTGCTCTCTGAAAGGCAGCCATGCGTGCTGAGTTGTAGGCAACTTAAGAATTCTCATAAAGGGACATTTATCAAGGAGGTCAATTATTATGGGGAAGGCAAAAATCTGTCTCCACCAAACATTCCATCATGAATGTTTCAGCTGAGGTTACTGGATTACAATCTGGATTGGAAACTGTAACTGGTACTAACCTCTATAATAAAAAGTAAAACAGAATGGATGCTGGAAATTAAAACTGAAAGTGCTAGAGGAACTTAGCAGGTCTGGCAGCATCTGTCGAAAAAGAAAGTGTCTCCAACACTTTCTGGCAGTATTATTATTCCCCTTCAAACCTGTGCAGCCAGAAATCAACTGGCGAAGATTCCTAAGCACCCAAATGCTACAGCTTCATCATGAGTTCTGAACTGACAGCAATTTCTACAGTACACACAAGCAACAGGAGCAGTAGAAGACCATACAGCTCATGAAACCTGCTCTACCATTCAATATGAGCACAGCTGATGTTAGACTTCTACTTCACTTTTGTGCACACTTCCCATACATTGAACATTTTCTGAGACCAACATTCTGTCTATCTCAGCCTTAAACATGTTCAATAATGAAATCATCCACAACCTAAGGGTAGAGAATTCCAAAGATTCATTAGCTATTGAGTCAAGAAATTTATCATCTCAGCACGAAGTGATGCTAGCCCCGTGTTTTCGTCACCTTACAGAAACACCTCTTAACGTATACCCTGCCAAGCTGTTTCAGAACCACGTATGTCTTTAAGTGCAGAAATCCGGAAATTTCTGTTCGTGAATCTACACCTGTCCAAAGGGTGCGTCGTTGACGTTCCCCGTCACATGGTAATCAATTATAAATTACTGAACCGAGAAGAATTTCCACTCGGGAGTCACAGTAAAAACCCTTGAAAAGTCACACTTCGTTTAACCATGTCTAATTGAGT
Source organism: Chiloscyllium plagiosum (assembly GCF_004010195.1). NCBI lineage: Eukaryota > Metazoa > Chordata > Chondrichthyes > Orectolobiformes > Hemiscylliidae > Chiloscyllium > Chiloscyllium plagiosum. Next base: position 21,649,380 of record NC_057740.1, on the reverse strand, counting down.
TTTTAATGGGATGCTAAATTTATTATAACTGTTAAGTGGCCTCACTGGTCCTGGAAGAGTAATTTAGTGTTTACTGAAACACTAATTACTCCACAATTATTTGGAAATTCCACATAATTAAAAGTATTTGTTTGTGATATTTAGCTTCTATCTTTAGCTATGTATGACCTAATCAATTTTTCACTATCTACAAAATTCAAAACTTTAAAGCAAAAGGGTCTAAAAGTGGTTTGCACTTCCTGGTTTGCTGTCCGGGAATATTTCAATCTGATTGGCTGCTCACCCAGCTTCATGATGTCATCGCTGACCATGAAAATCAACCGTTATTTCTGCAACTTTTCAGAAATTCTCTTTCATACCAAAATTCTGTACTAATCAAGGTATAAAACTGAGCCAAGTAACGTAGAGATGTTCAGTGATAAGCAACTTAGATGCTATGTTTTTGAATCTTTTCTCCCAATACACAGAACTACATACAACCTGCAGACATGCAACAATATATTATTTCTCCATTGTCAATTATTAATCATAAAGAACGGAGTGGTAGCAGAATAAACGAGAGCTCACTGGTATGTTTTCCCTGCTGCATTGAAAATCTCTTTTAATTAAGTAGGTTTAATATTTAGGGTCAAAATTACTAAGCATCTGTTTGAATTTCCTCAATCTATATTTATGACACTTCCCTCTTACACACAGAACAATGGTCATATTCATCTATATTGCTAATTACCATATTTATTTCAAGAGGAAGTGAACAAGTAAGTAAGGGTATTATGTTTCAGTTAAACAGGACATTGGTGAGATCACATCTCCAATAGTGTGTGCTGTCTTCAGTCTCATTATTTAAGAAAATCGGAGGCGGTTCAGAGGAGATTTACGAGATTGATCATTGGAATGAGCAGGTTCTCTTACAAGGAAAGATTGTACAGACAGGACTCTTTCCATTGGAGTTCAAAAGAGCGAGGAGTGATTTGACTGTGGATTAGGCAGTCCCAAGATGTGAATGGGTTCTGTTCTTGAGTCCATTCATAAGTCAAATTTGTTTGCAAATTGAACACAATGTAGGTCAATATAAAATAGCTGTTCGTAAGTATGGATCTTTAAAACTATAGGAGTTTTCTGAAGAAGGGCTTATGCCCGAAACGTCGATTCTCCTGTTCCCTGGATGCTGCCTGACCTGCTGCGCTTTTCCAGCAACACATTTTCAGCTCTTTAAAACTATACCCCTGTATGGGTTTGGAATTCATAAGTACGAGCGTTTATAAATTGGATATTCGTTAAATCAAGGACCCCTGTACATAACATTGTGAATGATCTTGGTAAGGTTGAAGCGGAAGGAATGTCTTGTGGAAAAGACAAGAGCCGGAGACACTATTTTAAAATCAGGTTGGCATTTTAGGACACAGATGAGGAGATTTCTTTTTTCTCTCAGCGAGTTGAGAGACTATGGAACTGTGCTTCAGAAGGTGGTGGAATCGATGTTATTGAATATTTTTAAGTAGGTAGGTAGGTTTGTATTGGGCATGTACAATTCAAAAAAAACAACTAGATCAGCCATGACCCGATTGAATAGGAGCCAAATGGTTGTCTCCTGCTCCTAATTCACGTGTTAAAAGGTAGCCGCCCTATATAAGGAATTTTATTGTGTCGAAATCATTCAATTTATATCGTGATGCAGATTTGGCTGCATGGAACACACCATGTGCACAAAGGACCTAAAATAAGATAAAGCATTGACAGCATGTCAGTTTTACTCATCTGCAATAAGCATCTGGACATAGTCATTTCTTAAAAATTAATATCAATATTTGTAAGATGCAAGTTAAATCACCAAAGACCCAGAGTATCATAGGGCTGCTCTCATTTAAAAAAAATCATTCATGGGATGTGGGTGTCACTGGCTAGGCCAGCATTTATTGTTCCATTTAATGCACAGAGAGCAGTTAAGAGCCAACTATAGGCCAGACCAGGAATAGACAACAGATTTCACAGAATTTCAACAGTGTGGAAGCAGGCTATTCTGCTCATCAAGTCCATACTTAGCCTCCAAAATACACCCCACCCAGACCCAACCCCTGTAACCCTGCATTTCCCATTGATAACCCTCCTAGCTTGCATATCCCTGGACACAATGGGAAATTTAGCATTGCCAATCCACATACTGTGCACACCTTTGGACTGTGGGAGGAAACCGAAGCACCTGGAGGGAACAAACACAGACAAAGAGAGAACGTGCAAACTCGTGCAGACAGTCGCCCGAGGATGGAATCGAACCTTGTCCTTGCTGCTGAGAGGCAACAATGTTAACTGTTGAGCCACTGTGCCATCCTCTGCCATCCTTTCCCTAAAGGACATTAGAGAACCAGATGGCTGTTTCCTGACAATTGGCAATGGTTATCATTAGACTCTTATTCCCAGATTATTCTTGAATTCAACTTCCACCATTTGCTACAGCAGGATTTGAACCCAGGTCCCCAAAACATTACCTGGGTCTCCGGATTAATAGTCTAGTGATAATAACACAATGCTATCTTCTATCCTTAAAGAGAGATGACTGAAGGTCAAGGTGAGGGGAAAACTTGAGAAGGAAAGTCCTCATGGTAACATTAGCAAGTCTAGGATCTCAGCCCACATTGTCATCATTGCAAACCAGTTGTTCAGCCAACTGAGCCAACCAACCCAAGTAAAATACAAACAGATGTATAACAAAACGGGGTCTCTTGTGACAAAGTTGTAGAATCCCTCTTTCTTGGCCAGGAGGCCTGGCTTCAAGTCCCACCTGCTCAAGTGATGTGTCATATGTATAAACAGGTGATGAAAAATATCTATAACAAATGGGGCACAAAGAGGAAACTAACAGTCCTCAAGATCCAGTTTTAAAGCTCAACTAGTTATTGAATTACTTCCACAACCATTGTGCATATTTCAACTTCTATAATCTGTTATGAGGTGAAATAGAAAAGCAAGCACACAGTAAGATTAGATGGAACAGTAGGTTAGATAGTCACGTTTCGTTTAGAGTCACAGAGATGTACAGCATGGAAACACACCCTTCGGTCCAACTCGTCTATGCCGACCCGATATCCCAAACTAATCTAGTCCCACCTGCCAGCACCTGGCCAACATCCCTCCAAACCCTTCCTATTCATATACCCATCCAGTTGCCTTTTAAATGTTGCAAGTGTACTAGCCTCCACCGCTTCCTCTGGCAGCTCATTCCATACACGTACCACCCTCTGTGTGAAAAAGCTGCCCCTTAGGTCTCTTTTATATCTATCCCCTCTCACCCTAAACCTATGCTCTCTAGTTTTGGATGCCCCCACCCCAGGGAAAAGACTTTGTCTATTTATCGTATCCATGTCCTTCATGATGTTATAAACCTCTATAAGGTCACCCCTCAGCCTCCGACACTCCCGGGAAAACAGCCTCAGCCTATATCCTATATCCTCTCCCTATAGCTCAAATCCTCCACCGCTGGCAACATCCTTGTAAATCTTTTCTGAACTCTTTCCAGTTTCAAAATATCCTTCTGACAGGAAGGAGACTAGAATTGCACACAATATTCCAAAAGTGGCCTAACCAATGTCCTGTAGAGCAACAACATGACCTCCCAACTCCTGTATTCAATACCCTGACCAATACAAGGAAAGTATACCAAATGCCTTCTTCACTGCAACTCTACTTTCAAGGAGCTATGAACTTGCACTCCAAGGTCTCTTTGTTCAGCAACACTCCCAAGGACTAACAAAACCAAATAAATAGAAGGAAAATATTCTCAACTGGTATCTAGCTACAATTTAGCACGAGCATAAGAAAGCAATGATCTTTATGTGATAAGCTATTTCATTACTGTTAACATTTTGTACTAACTTAATAGTTAAAGCAATAAAGGGTAAATATTCAGCTAATTTAGATGGTATCATTACTGAAGTCCATGCAAAAGATCCAATTAATCAGTTATTATTCACTTCTGTCTAATCATTGGCTTGTGCTCGCTGCTTGTTTATTTTATCAGAAAATGTTTTTCAACAGTTCCATTGAATCCAGTGTATAAAAACTTCTATCTATTGGGATTTTGAAAATTTGAATCAGTCCTGTTTCAGCCTTCTCAATTTGCATCTCACAGCAGAGCATTCAATTGGGTCCAATGATAATCATTTCATGTTTCTTCCAAACTCCTGCATTGCAAATTACTGTGGATTCCAATGGAGTTGCTCACAATCCATTAGAGATTAGTCCATGAACACACAACCTAATCTCTCCTGTCGCTTAAATCAAAACCAAAAGTCGAGCTGGCAAATCAGTGAGGAGGTTATTCCTATGACAGACAGCCTCAGTTCAACCAAAATAGTTTACAGTATTTGCAAAGAGAAGTTGACTTATATTTAGGAGATGGTAGTAATTTAAAGTAAAAGTAGGGACTTTACATCCATAATTAATGGTGATGTCTGCATGTGACAGAGGTTGAGAAAACTCTGCAATGAGATTTTGATGCTGATGTCTACATGGCACTGCCACAGGTTGTACAAAGTCCCTGGCACTGTCCATGGATTGAATATGCAGTGCCTGGAACTACCCACAGGTTAATTATGGAGTACCAGGCACTGCCAATAAGGTTCATACACGGTTCCTTGCACATATCACAGATTTGTACGGCATTCCCTGACTGCCCACAGTTTACTACACACACCCTGGCACTGCCACTGCCCATAGGTTTAACCACACACCCTGGCACTGCCCAGAGTTATACACAAACCCTGGTACTGCCCACGGGATTACACACAGCCCCTGAGCCTGCCCACGGGGTTATACACAGCCCCTGGCACTGCCCACAGTGTTATACACAAGCACCTGGCACTGCCCACAGGGTTATACACAGCTCCTGGCACTGCCCACAGGGTTATACACAGCTCCTGGCACTGCCCACAGGGTTATACACAGCCCCTGGCACTGCCCACAGCCCCTGTGGTTATACAGCCCCTGTGGTTATACACAGCCCTGGCACTGCCCACAGGGTTATTCACAGCCCCTGGCACTGCCCACAGGGTTATACACAGCCCGTGGCACTGCCCTCAGCCCCTGCAGTTATATACAGCCCCTGGCACTGCCCACAGGGTTATACACAGCCCCTGGCACTGCCCACAGGATTATACAGTCCCTGAGTCTGCCCACAGGGTTATACACAGGCCCTGGCACTGCCCTCAGGGTTATACACAGGCTCTGGCACTGCCCTCAGGGTTATACACAGCCCCCGGGCCTGCCCACAGGGTTATACACAGCCCCTGGCACTGCCCACGGGGTTATACACAACCCCTGTGGTTATACACAGCCCCTGGCACTGCCCGCGGGGTGATACACAGCCCCTGGCACTGCCCGCGGGGTGATACACAGCCCCAGGCACTGCCCGCAGGGTTATACACAGCCCCAGGCACTGCCCGCGGGGTTATACACAGCCCCAGGCACTGCCCACGGGGTTATACACAGCCCCAGGCACTGCCCACGGGGTTATACACTGCCCACGGGGTTATACAAGCCCCAGGCACTGGCCACGGAGTTATACACAGCCCCTGGCACTGCCCACAGGGTTATGCCCTGCCCACGGGGTTATACACAGCCCCAGGCACTGCCCACGGGGTTATACACAGCCCCAGGCACTGCCCACGGGGTTATGCACAGCCCCTGGCACTGCCCACGGGGTTATGCACAGCCCCTGGCACTGCCCACAGGGTTATACACAGCCCATGGGGTTATGCACAGCCCCTGGCACTGCCCACAGGGTTATACACAGCCCCTGGCACTGCCCACAGGGTTATATACAGCCCCAGGCACTGCCCACGGGGTTATACACAGCCCCTGGCACTGCCCACGGGGTTATACACTGCCCACGGGGTTATACACAGCTCCTGTGGTTATACACAGCCCCGTTGGTTATACACAGCAGGTTGATTGTTCAGTTTGACTAAGATGGAGGGAGGGAGGGACTGAGCGATGACAGGATGCACAACTTGTCTTAGTCACCTCAGGGTGGGGCAGCGCAGCTTGGATGGACGGAGCGAGACAGGATGCGCCTGATTACACCCTCCTCGCCAGGAGCTTCTGCGATCGTTAATGAAAGCGGCCGGTTACCTGTGACCTGTCCCGGGGCCGGGGGCCGGTAACCGCCCTCCGAACTCCAGCTTGACACTCCCGCCAGAAACCACCCTCACTCCTCCTCCTGTGATTTGGCGGAAAGCTGCTGCCACCACTTCTCATCTTCCGGGGCCGGGGGCCGGTAACCGCCCTCCGAACTCCAGCCTTGACACTCCCGCCAGAAACCACCCTCACTCCTCCTCCTGTGATTTGGCGGAAAGCTGCTGCCACCACTTCTCATCTTCATTAATCCGACGCAACAAGTCGCAGTCACCCCCTCTAACCTTCTGCCCCTCACTCACCCTTCGTCCTGTTCCTCCTCATGGACACTCCAGCCGCACCGGGCTCGCCGCACTCGCTAATGCGCATGCGTCAAGCCCCGCTGAACGCAACGCCCCATGGGACCAGTAGTCCTCCGGTGGGAGTCAACCAGTGATGAGCCCAGGGAAGGGCCAAGTATCCCAGACTTAACCATCTGTAAGGGATAATTGTAGCACAGTATTATTCTCTCTACTTCTTTCCCCTAGAGTGAAGTTCCACTTCCTACAGAGATGCGTCATAATTTCTGAACTGATTGATGTAGAAATATCTGAAAGCAGAGCAACAACATGCTCAAGCCATCAGGTCTGCATCTTCCCCCCCCAACCAATTTTGCTTGGTTGCAGAAGAGGCTATGGAACATCTACCTAGCACAATGTTGAAACAATGAAGAAGTAATAGTATTTGAAAGAAAGGGGAATAAGACAATTAAGAAAAAAGTCCTCACAGTCTTTACAGCTGAATAACTACTAGAAGTGTAGTCACTGTTATGTTGTAAGAAATGCAACAGCCAAATTTGTACATATCCACCAAAAAGCAGCAACATGGTTTTATGCTGCTGACTAAAGGACTAATATTGGCTAAGATAATACCCCTGCTTTGATCCCCATTCATGGGAAATTAATGAAAAACTCAACATACTGAAAATTGGCAAATCCTGATGCTTTCATCCCAGAGCATCAGAAGAGATGGATGCATTGGTAATCATCTTCCAAAATTCTATAAATTCGGAAATGGAGTTTGGAAGATAACAAATGTAACTCCATTCTTCACTAAAAGAAAGCAAAAACTTTGATTTTCAGACTTATTGGCCTGTTGTTAATAGTAGGTAAAATGCTGGAATCTATTAAAAAGGTTGTGATAACTGGAAAACAATGTAGGATTGGCACTCAATATGGATTTCTGAAAAGGAAATCACATTTGACAAGCATGTTAGAGTTCCCTTAAGGGAATATAGGAGAAACTAGGAGAATATATGAGGAAAATCCAGTGGATGTGTTGTATTTCAATTTTTAGAAGGCTTTCAGTAAGGTCCCACGCAAAGGTTGGAGAACAAAATGAGATCACAAATCAGGATTGGGATCATATACTGTATGGATTGAGGATTGGTTAATAGACATAGAATGGAATAGGAATCAATGGGTGATTTCTAGATTGTCAGGTTGTGACAGAAAAATATTGCAAAGATCCCAGCTACTCAAAATATATATCAGCATTTTGGATGTGAAAGACTAGTGGGCGGCATGGTGGCACAGCAGTTAGCACTGCTGCCTCACAGCGCCAGAGACCAGGGTTCATTTCCCACCTCAGGCGACTGACTGTGTGGAGTTTGCACGTTCTCCCCGTGTCTGCGTGGGTTTCCTCTGGGTGCTCCGGTTTCCTCCCACAGTCCAAAGATGTGCAGTTCAGGTGAATTGGCCATGTTAAATTGCCCGTAGTGTTAGGTAATGGGTAAATGTAGGGGTATGGGTGGGTTGCGCATCGGCGGGGCGGTGTGGACTTGTTGGGCCGAAGGGCCTGTTTCCACACTGTAAGTAATCTAAAAAAAAAACTAACATCTTTAATATTTCCAAATTTGCTGATGACACAAAACTAGGTGGGAATGTCAATTTTGAAGATGAATGAGGCTTCCAGGGGATTTACAGGCTGAGTAGGGAGGAAGATAACAGATGGAATACAATGTGTAAAAATGTGGTTATTAACTTGGTAGGGAATACGGAAATGAGTATTTTTTAAATGACTGAAGTTTGCGAAATGTCGATGTCCAAAGGAACCTGGTAGTACAGAACATTACAGAACATATTCAAGAAAGAAATAGATTTTTTTAGATTCTAAAGGCATCAAGAGGTCTGGAAAGAATGTGGGAATATAGTATTGAAAAAAACGAATCAGCCATGTTCATACTGATTGACAGATTAGACTCAAAGGACTGAAAGTTTCTCTGTTTCATGAGGCATTAAAAGTTAACATGCAAGAAATTTCCTCGGCAAATACTGTAGATATTATTTATTTCCATCTTCAACACCCAATCATGTCTGGTCCAAAAGCCCTACCTCTGGCTTCTTCAAAGCCCCTCTAAGAAAAATCTACTGAATATTCAGGTACTTCACTGTAAAGGAACACTGGAGAAGTTCAATTGTTGTTTGCTAAATATTGAATCAACACAGATCTGTTGAACAGGTAGAAATTGAAAAAATAACATAAGAATCTTGCCAGATTAGGCATTCGATATTTAGGAATGGCCCACTGATGATAGTAAACCAGAAGCTGCAGTCTGGGGCGACCTGAAAAATCAACTAAGCAAGCCAAACACAGATGGTCATCTCCTCAACCTTAGTTACAAAACATTTGAGATATTATGGACAAAAATATTACATTTATATATCTTTAATGTTACATTGGACTTTATTACTGAAAGGCTTGAGGGGTAAAGATACCTTGCTGCAATTGTGTAGAGCCTTGGTGAGTCTGCACCTTGAGTAGAATCCAGTTTTGGTTTCTTCATAATCCCTCCCACCTTGGTTATACTCTCTTCTGCCCTTTTCCATCAGGTAGAAGATATAAAAGTTTGAATATATGAACAAATAGATTCAAGAATAGCTTCTTCCCTGCTGTTGTCAGTTTTGAACAGACCTCTCACATTAATTCTGATATCTCACCCTCTGCACCTGTGACACTGTAGTCTGCATGCTGTTTTACTATATTGATGCACTTTGTATAGTACAATCTGCCTGTATAGCATGCAAAGCAACACATTTCACTGTATCCCGGTATATGTGACAACAATAAATCAAATATTCATCTAAGGAAGGAAATGCTTGTCATATAGGGTGTGCAACAAAGGCTCATCGCGGGGATGGTAGGATGGCCCTATGAGGAGAGAAGGTCTGAGATTAGAAGAATGATATAATCACATTGAAGAATATAAAATTCTTACAGGGTCGATATAGAAAGGATATTTCCCTGACTGGTGAAATATAGTTCAGTTCCATAGATTTTAGAGCACAGAAGGCTGAGGAAGGACCTGGTTGAGGTGTATTAGCAGCATGGACAGGATGACTAGGAAACAGTTGTTCTCCTCAGTTGAAGGGTCAATAACAAGGGGTATTAGTTATAAGGCGAAAAGCAGGAAGTTCAGAGGGGATTTAAGGAAAAATGATTTCATCCAGAGTGGTGGTAGTAATCTGGAATGCCATCTGATAAATCAGAGGCTTCGGTTGGGATAGCCTGAAAACTCCATTAAGCAGGTCAGACACAGCACAATCATCTCCTCAACTTTGGTTACAATAATTTTGAGAAACGATGGCCAAACATGTTGCATTGATATATTATTCATGTTAGTAATATTGCAAATTAAGTTGAAATTCACTAACTACTATTGTAAATTTATCTAACAGTATTTAAAACTCAATTGGATTCATAACTGATTTCACAGGTACTAATTAGTGCATCTTTCAGTAAAACTCTCGTAGAACGTAGAATCCCTAGTGTGGAAACAGGCTAATAGGCCCAACAAGTCCACACCGACCCTCCGAGGAGTATCCCTACCCTATCGTACATTTACCCTTGACTTATGCACCAACACATCCTTGAACACTATGGGCAATTTAACATAGCCAATTCACCTAACCTGCACTTCTTTAGACCATGGGAGGGAACCGGTGTACCTGGAGGAATCCCCACGCAGACACGAGGAGTATGTACAAACTCCACACAGTTAGTCATCTGAGGCTGGAATTGAACCTGGATCCCTAGCTCTGTGAGGCAGCAGTGCTAAACACTAAGCCACCATGTCGCCCTCTCCAGAACATACTGCAAATTCAAAACTGTGAAGACTGGTGAATGCTGCTGGAATCTGGAACAAGACCTTCAACTGCAAGATTGTGACCTGTCACTGTAAAGAGAAAACATGAAACTTGCCAAAGCTGGTAACCTGCCTAGCTTCAGCTAGTTAAATGTTTGTTTGACGAGTTAAGTGTAATGATGGATTTCCTCTTGTGACAATGCTGTCACTTTAAAAAGCTTATTTTGTCCTTGGGATTTTTTTCAAGAGAGGTCATAAAGGCAGAAGTGCTGAAACATTTATTTTAACAATGGCAGGGGAGTGACCAGTTCTTCCAGTTCAGGATGTTTCTAGTTTGGTTCAGTTGTAAAAGTGAAAAAGCTGCTGGGTTTAGCTAGAGCAGAGAAGCTCCTGTAATCCAGAGAAGGGTTCCAAGCTTCAGCAGATGATTCTTGACTGACTTTTCTCTCTGAAATCTCTCCTGCCGGTAAGAACCGGTGTTTGAATTTACCCTTAGCCCAGGGGTGTGTTTATTCGATGGTACGGGATTGGAACAACTCCTTAGTTAAGTTGCTGTGTTGGATCAATTAAGTTTTCCAACAGTTGTTATTCGGTTTTCTTTTGTTTGTGTTTCAACATAGCATTTAAACAAACTCTGTTTTGCTTAAAGGTGAGTGGTTTGACCATCTACATCACACTTGGAATATCCACTTCACATCTGCCTCTAAAATTTGCAAACGTTAGGGTCTGGGCTACGTTCTTAAAATAGTTTGAGTGGGTCTGGCCTGGTCTAACACACTCTTGAATAGGAAATTAATAAATGACCACGTAATATTTTTTGGTTAAGGAGAGAATGGTCAGTCCACCAGAAGGCTATCCTTTTTATTGAATAGTGGATATGTTAAATTGATTGAAGTATGTAGTACCACCACTTTACAAGATTTTAGAGTATGAGTACTGCTTGTGAAATGCAATTATTTTGAAAGTTCTGGTCTATTTTACTGATTTAACCAAGATCAACTTTCTTCATTCTCCATTACAGTTAAAGTTTGCATCAACTATCCCAGTCATTTCTCCTCATCTGGCCTCTGAAGTAGTCATCCTTTATGCCTTGTTATTGACCTCAAGTTGGTGCAAAGACTCATTTCAGAAATCAGAAAACTTCGCTGTTTTAAAGAAAAAAAAGAGAGAGATTTAATTCAATGAGAAGGATGAAATACCCATGATTAACAAAGGTGGTATAGCATCCAATCAAAAACTAAAGCATATAAACAGGTGAAGCTAGTGGCAGCCAGAGAACTGGGAATCTTGTAGGAAGAAGCAAGGTAAAGTTGTCATAGCCTTACCAGACAATAGGGTTGCTCGTTTATTAAAGAGATGACTAGTGGTGGTTTAACCTGAGAGTCACCATGCCTCAGGCGAGGGTAGAGGTTGAGAATGAGAATCCTCATGATAACCTTAGTGTGGAAACTGAACCCATGCTGTTGGCGTCACTCTACATTACAAACCAGCAGTTTAGCCAATTGAGCTAAACTAACCCCAGAAACATGCAGTGGATGACAATAATGCAAATAAAAGAGGTTTAAAAAAATTGTAGTAAATTGGTAGGAAATATAAAAACAAGAGCTCGAGTAGGGGGCAGAGTGTAATGTATCCAAATTTCCTGATGATCCAAAAAGAATTGGGAGGACTTAAGAATTCTGAAAGGGGATATGGATTGAGTGAGTTGGCAAAAACTGGCAGTTTAATGTAAGAAAATGTGAGGTTGTGCACTTTTAGCAAGAATCAAAATAATCTATTATTTAAACAGAGACTTCATAAAAGTGCAGTACAGAGGAATTTGGTTGTTCTTGTGCATGAAACGAAAAGTTAGCACTTGAGTATAACAAATAACTAAAGTAAGTGGAATTCTGGCCATATTGCTAGTTGTTTAAGAGTTTAAAAATAGGGATGTCTTGTTAGAAATGTACACACCACAAGGCCTTGGAGCAGAAATAGGCAATTCGTCTAGAGTCTGCTACATAATTTAATGAATTTCATGGCTGATGTGATAATCCTCAACTCCATTTTCCAGCCTTTTTCCCAAAACCTTTCAATCCCTTTGTGATTTAAAAAAAAAATGACCAGCTAAACCTTGAAGACACTTAACAACATAACCTCATCAGCCTTCTGCAGCAAAGAATTCCACAGATTCATGACACTCAGCAAAGAAGTTCCTTTCATCTCAGTTTTAAATGGGTGATCCCTTACTTTGAGGTTATACTCTCTGATCCTACACTCTTCTACAAGGAGAAACAAGCGTTCTGCATCTACTTGGTCAAGCTCCTTTGGAATCTTATGTTTTAATAAAGATTTTGCTGAAGCTGCACCTGGAGTAGTGTATACAGTTTTGGTCTCTGTGCTTAAAAATATACACTGGCATTAGCAGTCCAAAAATGATTTACTGGGCTGATTCCTGGGATGAAAAAGTTGATTTATCAAGAACTACTAAATAGATTAGTCCTTTGTTCATTAAAGTTTAAAAGAATTAGTTGCTCAATTACTTTTGTGGATGGATGACCCAAGTTAAATAATTTGTTTGCTTTCTGACCTTTGCTTATAAAACAAATCACCACAGGAGCATTATTCAACAGCCATGAAATGTGTCTGTACAGAACTTAGATTAAGATTTACTATGACAAATTCCTTCAGGATAGACGATTAGAATTGCTCCTGGAATGCTCAACTTTTTCCTATTAAAAAATAAAAAAATACTCCAATTAATGAAGATCTGTGCTCATACCTAGATTAAAAAAGTGTTTTAGGAAAATGAAAATTGTTGACAGGATTAAGTTTTGTCTTTCAAAACATATGCACGGTAGCAGCAATCCATTTCACTTTGTGTTTGGAGGTACACACCATGAATTTAGCATTGTGGTAGTATTCAGCATCACATACCTGTGGTTCTTCTCACTGAGTAGAAAGTGAGGACTGCAGATGCTGGAGACCAAAGTTGAAAAGTGTGGTGCTGGAAAAACACAGCAGGCCAGGCAGCATCCGAGGAGCAGAAGAATCGACGTTTCGGGCATAAGCCTTTCTTCTTATGCCAGAAACGTCGATTCTCCTGCTCCTCGGATGCTGCCTGGCCTGCTGTGTTTTTTCAGCACCACACTGTTCTTCTCACTGACTCATTTTTCATTCCCATATTTCCTTTATTGAACTATGAGATGCAACTTGAGTCTACAAAAAACGCACTAATCTCAGAATTGGCCAACCCACAGAGCGATTGACTTTTTGAGAAAATATTCTTTCACATACTACATTACCATGATAATCTTTTGGTTTAAAATTAATCTTCAAGTGGTCCAGATAATCATGGAGGAGTGGCACATTGCTGTATCCATGAAAAAATTAATAAAGCATTGCTTTTCACAGCTTTAGTCTTTCAAATAAAACACATCACTGAGAGGTCTTCTTTGTTTAATGCCTTTTAGGTTATGTTTTTAATAACTGTATAGCTTTTATAATAACCATATGCTAATATCCAATATATTAAATATCCTTTAATGATAGCTCACAAATTAATACATATATTTGAATAAATAAACTTGTTGTTAAGTCTTGGATATTTTGCATGGCAATTTATTTGGCAAATGGTAAACAGGCAGATATTGGAAGTTTAGTCAGCAAGGGTCGTACCACCACAGCTATGAAGCATTTATGATACATAAGCACATAAAACTTCCCAGTTCTCAGTAAGCACTATTTATTTGACTTTTGTAAATCTAACATGCCAGTTCTTTTCGGGGGGGTGGAGGAAGGGTGCATTATGCTTTATGATAAGACAATTATGTATCATTGAAATCTTGTAATATTGTAATCAGGTATTCATCCAATGTTAAACAGTATATTTCATGTCTCTCTCAAAGAAGTCTTCTGTAATTCATAAAGTGGGAACAACACTTGAAAATGAAGTATTTTACTGTCATGATAACATCACTACACTATAACCTATACCAGGTAACATTGAAATTCACCATAGCTAAAAGGGGGAAATGACAATGAAAGAGAAGGGAACATTATTTACGTTCATGTCCAACAACAGCTCTAAGGGTTCGGAAGACAGTTTAATGTAGTGTTCCTCTGACATTCATCAAATAGGTGAAAAATCTAAACTGAAAATACTCAATCAATCGAATGCATTTCACTGTATATTCAGAAAAACTGAAAGTGTTTTCAAGACATTTTTAAAATTATAAGCAAGTTTATTCTGCACAGCCATGATCATTGGAAAAAAATCCATATTTGTATATTTAGATGGCTTGAATTAAAGGGGATCTATTCTACGTTGTCAAAGATAGATTTGAATGCAGGAGGGTAAATACATTACTTTCTACTGTCTGCTGTCAAACCTAGGCTTCATTTAGTGTAACCTGATGTAAAGCAGGAAAATGATGAAAAACTTTAATCTCAGTATGAATTTTTAGTTAATAATTATGCAAAGATCCCAAATTTCTTTTCTTAAAATATGAATGAAGTCATTTATAAATATTGTGTAACTAATTTAGAATGTGTGGTAAATATATTTGGACATTTTCCTATTTTTAGTGAGAACACATATGACTTGCAAGATTACAGTGCAATTCCAGTCTTCAAATTTCCTTACATCAGCAAACTTGCAGATTTGTCATATTATATTTTGTTGTGTTATCCTGGCTGTTGTCTCAGTGCGTTGTACGAGGTGCAGATAATGAAGTTTCAAGTCACATTGTGCAACACCACTTTTACCATTTTAACAGCTTTACTCACTTCAATTGACCATCAGAATATTCATCCACATATACAAACAACTTCAAAAGGTACTCACTCACTATTACAGAACACAAAACAGTTTTACAGCTCAACTGAAGATCACAGATGGTATTAAAAAAAGTGTACAAAAATTACAGTCTGAGTAATAATTGCCACTAATGGTTAAAAATTCAAGTGCTTTTGCCATCCATATTTGTACAGTTTGACAGAAAAGTATTTTCAACATTATAAGCAGCAAGACCTTTTAAACCCTGATACAATTGAAGTTCATGCCTCATTTGATATTTATGTCTAGTATTAAGAATTTTTGCCAATCATAATTTTAAATAATATAACGATTGGTGCAGTTGAACATGATGTTAACCCATCAAAGCCAGTCATTTTAACTAAATACTTAAGGGAAGTAATCTTCCTGCTTAACAAATTTGAAAATCCTTGTAATACAGTTACAAAATATATATATATATTATGTATATATATATATATATATATATATAGGCACACAGGAAAGCCTATTATTCAGGGTTTCTTTTAAACATTACACTTATCTCCATAATCAAGTTTTCTTTAGCATTCTCACTGCATTTCTACAGAACTTTATATTCAATGTACATTTTTCAAGACCAACAGAAAAATATTTACAGGTAGCACTGTGCATTTCATAGCTTGGCATTTCATTTCATCTGAAAGTTGAGGCTGGCATTTTATATAAACTGTACAAGCAAATTAGAATATCAGCACTTAACTAGACCTTAATTCAAAACCTTTGGCAGTCTTTTCAAACAGTTCTTTGTAAACAAACATAATTGAAAACATACTTTAAAAATTCAACCTGTTTGGAATGAGCAGCAAAATCTTTACAACATCCATCCAAATGAAAAAAAAATCAGTACCAGCATGATGCAAGTTTCTTGTATATTTATGGGACAATTAGAATTTTCCCTATTTAACACAGTAATTTCTCAATCATCATCGTATTCTTGTGAAGAGATTCAGCACAGATATGGATTCCTGTAAATTAATTCAAAAGAAAACTTCAGTTTCTGCACTCATAAATGTTTTTACCCCAAAGTTTTAATTATCTCCCTTTTATTAATATTCTATTGGTTTGATATTCAATGTGTCTTGGTAGAAAATGTAGTTCTTTGCAGACCAATTGTCAGTAGCATATTTGTTCAGTATAAACCATTACATTATTTTAGAATGATCATATTTTTCCTTTCTTCCTTTTCTCCTGCACACACATTCCATCTTATTATAAAACATATCCCAATAATTTTGGAGAACTGTCATCACCAGTAAGCAGAGCGCCTGACCAACCAGATTTAATTGAAGACACGACTTAACAACATGAGAAGTTGGTAGCATGATGGCAATGTCACTGAACCAAAAACCCAGATGCGAATACTCAGGTAACACACAGTTTAAATTTCACATAGGAGGATAGAGCAGGTGAATGCATGGCTGAGGAGCTGGTGTATGGGAGAAGGATTCACATTTTTGAATCATTGGAATCTCTTTTGAGATAGAAATGACTTGTACAAGAAAAACGGATTGCACCTAAATTGGAAGGGGACTAATATACTGGCAGGGAAATTTGCTAGAACTGCTTGGGAGGACTTAAACTAGTAAGGTGTGGAGGTGGCACCCAGGGAGATAGTGAGGAAAGAGATCAATCTGAGACTGCTACAGTTGAGAACAGAAGTGAGTCAAACAGTCAGGGCAGGCAGGGACAAGGTAGGACTAATACATTAAACTGCATTTATTTCAAGGCAAGGGGCCTAACAGGGAAGGCAGATGAACTCAGGGCATGGTTAGGAACATGGAACTGGGATATCATAGCAATTACAGAAACATGGCTCAGGGATGAGCAGGACTGGCAGCTTAATGTTCCAGGATACAAATGCTACAGGAAGGATAGAAAGGGAGGCAAGACAGGAGGGGGGATTGGCATTTTTGATAAGGGATAGCATTATAGATGTGCTGAGGGAGGATATTCCTGGCAATTATTCCAGGGAAGTTTATTTGGGTGGAACTGAGAAATAAGAAAGGGACGATAAACTTATTGGGATTGTATTATAGACCCCCCAATAGTCAGAGGGAAATTGAGAAACAAACTTGTAAGGAGATCTCAGCTACCTGTAAGAATAATAGGGTCGTTATAGTAGGGGATTTTAACTTTCCAAACATCGACTGGGACTGTCATAGTGTTAAAGGTTTAGATGGAGAGGAATTTCTTAAGTGTGTACAAGACAATTTTCTGATTCAGTATGTGGATGTACCTACTAGAGAAGGTGCAAAACTTGACCTACTCTTGGGAAATAAGGCAGGGCAGGTGACTGAGGTGTCAGTGGGGGAGCACTTTGGGGCCAGCGACCATAATTCTATTTGTTTTAAAATAGTGATGGAAAAGGATAGACCAGATCTAAAAGTTGAAGTTCTAAATTGGAGAAAGGCCAATTTTGACGGTATTAGGCAAGAACTTTCGAAAGCTGATTGGAGGCAGATGCTCGCAGGTAAAGGGATGGCTGGAAAATGGGAAACCTTCAGAAATGAGATAACAAGAATTCAGAGAAAGTATATTCCTGTCAGGGTGAAAGGAAAGGCTGGTACGTACAGGGAATACTGGATGACTAAAGAAATTGAGGGTTTGGTTAAGAAAAAGGAAGCATATGTCAGGTATAGACAAGATAGATCAAGTGAATCCTTAGAAGAGTATAAAGGAAGTTGGAGTACACTTAAGAGGGAAATCATGAGGGCAAAAAGGGGACATGAGATATCTTTGGCAAATAGAATTAAGGAGAGTCCAAAGGGTTTTTACAAATATATTAAAGGACAAAAGGGTAACTAGGGAGAGAATAGGGCCCCTCAAAGATCAGCAAGGCGGCCTTTGTGTGGAGCCACAGAAAATAGGGAAGATACTAAATGAATATTTTGCATCAGTATTTACTGTGGAAAAGGATATGGAAGATATAGACTGTAGGGAAATAGATGGTGATATCCAGATTACAGAGGAGGAAGTGCTGGATGTCTTGAAACGGTCAAAGGTGGATAAATCCCCAGGACCTGATCAGATGTACCCGAGAACTCTGTGGGAAGCTAGAGAAATGATTGCTGGGCCTCTCACTGAGATATTTGTATCATCGATAGTCACAGGTGAGGTGCCGGAAGACTGGAAGTTGGCAAACGTGGTGCCACTGTTTAAGAAAGGCGGTAAAGACAAGCCAGGGAACTATAGACCGGTGAGCCTGAACTCAGTGGTGGGCAAGTTGTTGGAGGGAATCCTGAGGGACAGGGAAAGGCAAGGACTGATTAGGGATAGTCAACATGACTGTGTGTGTGGGAAATCATGTCTCACAAACTTGATTGAGTGTTTTGAAGAAGTAACAAAGAAGATTGATGAGGGCAGATCAGTAGATGTGATTTATATGGACTTCAGTAAGGCTTTCAACAAGGTTCCCCATAGGAGACTGATTAGCAAGGTTAGATCTCATGGAATACAGGGAGAACTAGCCATTTGGATACAGAACTGGCTCAAAGGTAGAAGACAGAGGGTAGTGGTGGAGGTTTGTTTTTCAAACTGGAGGCCTGTGACCATTGGAATGCCACTAGGATCGGTGCTGGGTCCTCTACTTTTTGTCATTTACATAAATGATTTGGATGCGAAATAAGAGGTACAGTTAGTAAGTTTGCAGATGACACCAAAATTGGAGGTGTAGTGGACAGTGAAGAGGGTTACGTCAGATTACAACAGGATCTTGACCAGATGGGCCAATGGACTGAAAAGTGGTAGATGGAGTTTAATTCAGATAAATGCGAGGTGCTGCATTTTGGGAAAGCACATCTTAGCAGGACTTATACACTTAATGGTAAGGTCCTAGGGAGTGTTGCTGAACTAAGAGACCTTGGAGTGCAGGCTCACAGCTCCTTGAAAGTGGAGTTGCAGGTAGATAGGATAGTGAAGAAGGTGTTTGGTATGCTTTCCTTTATTGGTCAGAGTATTGAGTACTGGAGTTGGGAGGTCATGTTGCGGCCATACAGGACATTCATTAGGCCACTGTTGGAATATTGCGTGCAGTTCTGGTCTCCTTCCTATCGGAAAGATGTTGTGAAAGTTGAAAGGGTTCAGAAAAGATTTACAAGGATGTTGTCAGGGGGGAGTCCAGAACTAGAGGGCATAGGTTTAGGGTGAGGGGGGAAAAGATATAAAAGAGACCTAATGGGCAACCTTTTCACGCAGAGCGTGGTACGTGTATGGAATGAGCTGCCAGAGGATGTGATAGAGGCTGATACAATTGTAACATTTTAAAGGCATTTGGATGGTTATATGAATAGGAAGGGTTTGGAGGGATATGGGCCGGGTGCTGGCAGATGGGGCTAGATTGGGTTGGGATATCTGGTCGGCATGGACAGGTTGGACCGAAGGGTCTGTTTCCATGCTGTACATCTCTATGACTCTAGTGGAATTCAAATTCAATTAATAAACCTGGAATATGAAGCAAGTCTCAGTGTTGGTGCATAACCTTGAAAACATTGTTGATTGTCATAAAAAGCCAACTGCTTCATTAATGTTATTGAAGAAAACAATATTGTTCTTCTTACCTGGTTTGGTCTATATCTGACTCTAAATTCACAACAATGTTACTCTTAACTGCCCTCTGAAATGGCCTAGCATGCCACAAGAAGAACAAACACTAGTCTTGTCAGCAACCTTCATATTCCATGAAAGAACAAATCTACATGAGCCAAAGGCTTGTATTTATCCATTAGCCTATTAATTGTCATGAAGGTCCCAATGAGTAACTTCATCTTACATGGTGCATACTTTAAATCCCAATGTAGACAGGTTTCATGTTGTGGTTTATCTCAATGGAATCCACTTTGATATCACAATAACTAATAGATAAGAAGCAATTGCACCTAAAATGTCGCTCTGGACTCATGCACAAAGCAAAACAGATTATCTTCCCTTGCCTCTGAGAATGTTGCATTACATTGATTGCTGGAGTTTTGACACATTGATGCAATACAGTGTTTTTTTTCCAAAAAATCACTCATCTAATTCTGTGGGAAACTCACAGGGAAAAACAGTAGGAACAAATTATGTTTTATAATACCTTTAAGTAAAGGTGCAACAATCAACCAGATTGGTGACTCCTATACAGCATGATTTTATTATGAATCAAAAATGCGATCTATTGATTCTTTAACAAAATCAAAGATTTCTGGTGCAGCTTTAACATCATTGCAGCTACCCAAGGTATCATACCTTAGTTGAACGAGTTTTACTAAACACATTCCAGAATCGGAGTGTTTCATCTCCAGCTCCAGTTACAATGGCTTCCCCATCTGGTGACATTGCCTGTAGATAAAAAAAAAGGAGAATTTGGCTTTTTATAATGCTTGTGAAAATAGTAATTTCTTTTGAAGCTTATAAAAAATATCTTGTTTCCACTATATCTGCATTTCCTTTTGTTTCCTTTTCTTCAATCTTCTCTGACAGGCAAAAGGTAATGAGAGACTG
Source organism: Chiloscyllium plagiosum (assembly GCF_004010195.1). Taxonomy (NCBI): domain Eukaryota; kingdom Metazoa; phylum Chordata; class Chondrichthyes; order Orectolobiformes; family Hemiscylliidae; genus Chiloscyllium; species Chiloscyllium plagiosum. Next base: position 21,628,834 of record NC_057740.1, on the reverse strand, counting down.
ATTTAATTGATATTACTTAATAATGAGTTCGATAAGGCAGAATACTTTCACCTACCTATTCAAATTCTATACTCACTTACATAACAGGTATGCATAAAAAAAGATAAACACAGATACATCTTTTTTGAGGCTATTATACTAATGATACCTATAAGAGAAATACATGTACACAAACTTTTTCAGTATGATTCTGACTATGTAATAACAGGCTGGTGCACTCCCACAACAGCTTCCTGTATATAGGTCAGCAAGCCTGGACAAATTGTTTGGTTTTATGTTGTAGTATTATCAGTAAACTACATGCTAGAGTTGAGCTCGGCTGCTCAATGCAGGCAACTCCCTAATTCCCATATATAGACCCAGCATTCACCAAGTGTTAATGTTTAGGACTGTACAACAGAATTATGCACCTGGCAGTTCAAAACTGCATTTCAGAATGATTGGATACAGTGACATGAGCAATCACGTGTAGCAGTCTCTCTTGTTGGCCATTGTACACCCAGCAACATTCTGAAATGGAAAGATAAAATCTACCTGCAGACCGCCTCTTCCCCTAAAATCAGCCAAGATCTTCAGGCTTTGATATTGATTTCTTGACTTTGCTGATATGCATAATGTATTCACAGCAAGGAAATACAAAATAGAGGAAAAGTTCCAGGGGAACTCTTCAGAATATTACAGAGTACTTGGAGATAGTTCTATAACTGACAATAGCTGAACAGTATTGATCTTGCTGGGAGAAGTGAAATTTATTTGAGGCAATTTTTTCTTAGTTCAAAAGTTTGGTATACATTTTTCTTACATTCAAGTTCAATACTCTAGGATTAAAAATAATGCAGTACATTTGCATTGAAACGAGGAATCTGATTTCGTGTGAGGCATCCAGCCTACACTGATCCTTGTAGGGTACATATGTTTTGAGCTGCAGCTTTCATAGCGGACCGATATCATTATCAATGCCCACACATCATAGTTTAGATTAAGTAGATGGTAATAAATATGTAGGATTAGTTCATTGATTCGAGACACATCTAATCCCATTGTCTAGCATATCCTAAACTGCCCAGTCAAGGTCTTTGTCGAGCTGATGCCATTTCTATAATATTACATGCAAACTAACTTACATTACCGAATAAAGTTGAAATTAATGGGATTAATTAACAAAGCTTTTGTCAACAATGGCTTAGAACAGATATCTTAACTAAGATTCAAAGGCTGCAAATACTTAATGTCAATATTAGCAAAGTCGAGAAAGCTTGTCCAAAATTATCCTGAGTCAATCAGCCTTGTAAGCTTTTTAGCACTGAATGCATACATAGTTGATTATAAAGTCAAAAACATTATGATTTTAATCCTTTGACTTACACAATACAAATATGAAAACCATTATGACTAACTCACCAAATATAGCACTCTGTATGAATGCCCTGTCAGCTTGGCTACTTGTGTTAAAGATGGATATTTCCACACCAAGATTTGATTTTGTGAATAACCATGAGTACTCACCTACAAATAATAAACCTAATTTAGTGAAACTGATAAAAATGTATATAAAACCACTGTAGCACCACTTAAAAAAGTGCATTAATATTCCAATTGTACTCCAGTTATCATTGTAACATGTTACACAACAGCACCAATATTCATAACAATGTGTTACTCTTACATTTATTCTGGATTTCAACTGTTGCCAATTCCCAACAAGGCGCCTTTATCAACTGCCATAAAAATCTGCAAAATCTCTCAATAATTATGTTCTCAATGAATGGAAAGTTTTCCCCAAGTACCAATTAAGTGAGATTCAGGAGAATATAATGATTTATTTGCTAAAACAATGGTCCAAATATTCTGATTACCATTGGTTCAGACTTGACCAATAGTAATCCTCTTTAAAATTACAGCTCTCCTGTCGATAGCTTGTCTGGCCACAATTCCATCAAGTAAAAACACGGAGAAATACACTGAGTGCAGGAATAACATTATACATCAGTTTCTTACACAACTTACTGCCCAATTTCAGAAGTTAAAGGTCACCAAGACATTTTGAAAGTGACTGAAGAAAGCTGTGTGTGTACGGTAAGGAGAATGGAGGGAAGGTGGATAGGGTAGATGGTTTTTGGCACCAGCAGGGTCAATTGGGAAGCAGGTCAGTTCACCAACATTTTCTAGGTTAAGTTTAAGAGGGTCAGAACCCTCTGAATCCTGCAATGTTAAGGAACTTGTTTATGTAGGGTTCCAGATGTAGAGGAATTGCCCGTTGAAAGTTTAAATTTCCTAGGCTATTTTCTTGGAGGTAACTGCATCAGGAATTCTGCATGGTCCCAATGCGCATCTCCAGTCTACTCTACTCCATTGACTATATAACCATTGGAATAGCTAGACAATTTTAAAACAATACTTGAAGAAAATGAAATAATCACTAAATCCAGATTAAAATATACTTTTATCAATTCTCAAATATGCCCATTACTGATATGACCAATATTAATTACCACCTGTTGGACTGGCAAACGGAGTGGTTTGTTAGCAAGCATTACCACCATTGGTTAAGCCAGAACAGATAAGGATTGCAAGTTTCATTCTCGAAAGTAACAGTGGTGAACCTCTGGGGATTTTAAGACACTGCATTAGCTTTGCTTTAGAAATACCAAAAGCAAATAAACTTTTTACTTACTAGTTCATTTGCGTGTTTGGACCAAGCAAGGTTGCACACCTGGGAACCTGTATCAATGCACTGCAAAGGCTGAGAGGTAAGAGTATTCCAGAACCGGATGCACCGATCAGCAGTTCCACCACCTGATGCAAGGAGACCATGCTGATGAGGGGACCAGGCAATAGCTTTCACTGCTGCAAGATGCTCTGTATACTGCTGTACTGGGCCTGAACTGGAATTGTTCCACACCAGTAGCTAAATAACAACAAGTTATATGTAAAATAATCAGATTTTGCAATATGAAGTACAAATATTTTGTCTTTAAATAATCTTTGATTCACTTAAATCTGAGGACTCAAAGAACAATAGAACAAAAAAAAGATAATTCAGTAAAGAAGTGACTTAGATCATTCCTGAATAATATCATAGTTTGTGTGCACATGCATCTATCTATACTTGACTACACAGCGAAGGCAGAAGTGATTCATTTTTAAAATCTTAAGTTCAAATGACTAATTTTTTTTTAAATGAAGTGTAAAGACAAGGTGATACTAATTATGTACAAGAGTGAATATGTAGACAGTTGTTTAGCTTTCAGCAATGCTGCTCAAAAAAGCAGTTCCTGTAAGAAAACTGTCTTACACTTGCTACTTCCTCACAGCAATGCAGTTGTGATCAGAGAAGAGCTGACAAAGACAGAACACAAAATCAAATAAATATGCTGATAGTTTAATACCTAGTAACGAGTCAGATTCGAGATGGTTTCCCAGTGCTCATTTTCTTCCTTATTCCTGTTCACTGTATTTCCCTAATGTTTCTAATTGAATTTCAGCATCTCATTCAAATGGCAGTTATTGATATACAAGCTGCAAAATATATCTCATTGGAAGAAACACAACCAAGGATGTTCTTGTTCAAGAATTCCCTTTCTTACCGAAATTACTTTATAGGGATCAGGAATGGCGGCCCCATTTCCTCTTCTGGCACTAAACAGCACTGTACCCAACTGTAATGCCCTTACGGTTACTACAGCTTAGATCAGCTATTTAGTTTTCATCATGTTTTGGTCTTTATACATTTCATTACCTTGTTATCATTTCCTCCAGAGGCAAGAAGCTGGTGATCTGTCGACCATTTCAAACCACAAACTTCCTGTCTGTGACCCTGAAGTCGGCGCTCTGATTGCAAGGGTGGTGTACGGATATCTCTCTGAAGAATAAGACGGTCCCTACTTCCTGATGACAGTTGATCAGCATTCCATGCAAGGGCCCCTATAAGCACAAATCAACCTTAGACTGCGTATCAGGCAGAAAACTTAAAGAAAACTGCTGACAACTTGTGTTTTGTTTTAAAGCTGCTTCAATTTTAATTGATTAGAAGACAATTTGCCTGCTGACAACAGATCAACAAAAGTAAATACAAAGTTATTCTTTTATTTCCATCAAATATCAACCTTGCACTGAAAATATGGGATAGAACATATAACAATAATGGCTTTAAAAACTGTGTTAAAAGAATTGCCACTTCGAAACATTTTATTTAAAGTTTGAAAATTTCTGACTTGTAGGTTTGGGTGCTATAAATACTTTGATAGGATAGGCTTTTTAAAGGGTAAAGTTTTAAATAAAAAGGTAAATATAGCAATTGTAATGGGACACCTAGCATTAGCATTCCTCTTTTCCCTTCTTGAATAAAAAGAAAATAAATCCTAGCTTTATAATTGTTCAACTTTGAGAAGGCAAGGTAGAAATGAAAGAAATACTATTTTGGTCTAAGGCCTGCAATTCACTCTAAATACTGTTAATTTATCAAAATGAAAAAGAGCTACTCTATAAAATGTTTTCTGTTATAAACAGAGACATATAAATACTAGACTGTTGAACACTAATGAAAATTTTACCCATTGGTTTGCATTAAGCAGATGATTTTTCTGCCTATCACACTGGAATTTGCTCCTTGTTTTGTCAAATTATACTTCCTTTTGCCAATAATTATGAGAAATTTCTGTATTCAGTAACTTAAGAAATCTGGTTTATCACCATGCTATATTTCATGGAGGTGGTCAACACTCAAATTCAGTGACAGATTATGCATTTATTTAAGCACTGACTGACTGCAAATTAGGTTAAAGATTGTTCTCTTTGTACTGATGGCACATGTAAGCTCACTGATGGGAACAGATAAATTCTCTCAAACTGATGTTTCACCAAGAAAAGCGTTTGAGAGCAAGATATCAAATATCAAGTTGTAAGTTTGCTCACTAAGCTGGTAGTTTTGTTCTCAGACGTTTTGTCACCATGCTAGGCATCATCATCAGTGAGCCTCCGATGAAGCGCTGGTGTTCTGTCGTGCTCTATATTTGTGTGTCTTGGTCTGTTGTGGTGGATGATACCATTTCTGGTTCTTTTTCTGAGAGGTTGGTAAATGGGGTCCAAATTGATATGTTTGTTGATGGAGTTCCGCTTTGAATACCAGGCCTCTAGGAATTCCTGTGCATGTCTCTGTTTAGCCTGTCCCAGGATGGATGTATTGTCCCAGTCGAATGGTGTCCCTCTTCACCTGTGTCTTCTTGCAGACCAGCGTCTTCAGGAAAGCCACACACTGACCAGATACTCAACTTAAGGAGCAATTATCCCAGCACCGTCAAATGGAGCTGCATCAGGGCATTATTTAAATGAGCCACAACACACTGCAGCACCTAGGAAGTAAGAGAAGCTAAGGAAAAACACCTATGCAATATATTCAGCAACAACAGGTACCCAATAAGCGCAATTAGTTAATTCCTATACAACAGACCTAAACAAGAAGACACAACACACCCAGAAACTCTAGCCACCCTGCCAAACATTAAAGATATCTCAGATGATTACCAGACTACTCTGGCCCCTCGATATCACGGTAGCCCACAAACCTATGGCCACACAAACAGCTCCCGATAAATTTAAAGGACCCTGTGCCAACAACCAGCAGAACGAACCTCATATGCAAAATAACATGCATGGACTGCACAAACATTACATTGCACAGATTGGCAGGAAACTAACCACCAGGATACATGAGCACCAACTAGCCACCAAAAGACATCATCAACTATCAGTAGTATCCATACACACAGACAAAAAGGGACACCAGTTCGACATCCATCCTGGGACAGGCTCAGCAAAGACATGCAGGGAATTCCTAGAGGCCTAGCATTCAAACCGGAACATATTGACTTGGACCCCATATCCCAAACTCTCAGAACAAAACCGGAAACAATATCACCCACCACAACGGACCAAGACACACAAATAGCAAGCAGGACAGAACACCAGCGCTTTGTTGGAGGCTCACTGATGATGCGACCTAGCATGGTGACAAAACATCTGAGAACAAATCTACCAGCTCAGTGAACAAACATACAACCTGATCCACAACCTGAGTAACAAATCTTCTCCAAAATCTCAAATATCTCAAAAAGTGAAGTATAAGTTTCTTCAACATAAGAAAGTATCTTAATTACTCAACATGAGTTCAGATTATTGCTAAAAATGTAGATTTTAGAGAAAGGTGGAGGAGTAGAGCAGTTTAGGAAGTGAATTTCAGGTAGTGGTACACCCTAGCCGAAGATACAAATGCCAGAAGTAAGGTGAGAATATAGAAAAAGGCACAGCTACAAAAACAAATGACCGAAGTCAGTGAAAAAGAGAACTGGAAACTGGTCACTGGACTTGAAGTGTTAACTCTTTGCTCTCCACAGATGCTGCGAGACTGAGTTTCTCCAGTAATTTCTGTTATTATATGTTTCAGATCTCGAGTAGCCGCAGTTCTTTATTTTATTTTGTAACTTTGTTTAATGTTTAATTGCTGTTGTAATAAATAACAGTATCCCAGTCGCTTTCTTCATTGTCAGCTGTACCTGAATACTAATTTTTATGATTTACTCGAATACCTAAATCCCTCTGTACCTTGGATTTCTGCAGTTGTTATCCACTAAGACATTCTTCCTGTCTACTTCACATTTTCCCACAGTATACTCCATCTGCCAGATTTTTGCCCATTCATTCAACGTCTCTAAATCTTTCTGTAAACTTCTGATATTTTCTTCACGACATGCTTTTCCTATTATATTTGTGCTGTTCCCAAATTCAGCTGCAATGTCTTTGCTCCTCATAACCACATTGGTGTAAATTGTAAAAAAGTTACCATCCTGGCATAGGCCCCTGGAGGTCTCCACTCATCACATCTAGCTAATTAGACAATGTCACATTTAGGCATACTGCTTTCTGCCTTAAAGCCTAACGCTATCCATACTAATGTGTTATCCCTATGCCAATAGCTTTTACTTTCTGCAATAACCTTTGGTATGGTACCTTACCTCATGTACTTTCTGGAACTCAAAATACAGTATGTCCACAATGTATGTTACTTCCCCAAAGAAGTCTAATAAATTAGTTATATCCAAGATTAAAAATGATTCCTGTCGGAGGAATCAGGATTAAGTAGCATTCATTTTCAACAAAATTGGATATAATCCTTATCAGCCTTGTACATCCAATTTTAAAATAAATGCTCACCTTCATGTTTATTATGTTGCAAAAGCTCTGAAGTATTGCATTATAAATATGACAGTGAGGACATTATAAATATGGCAATGAGATCATCATGGATTCTTAGGCAGAAAAGGGATGCAAGAAATCTTTTGGGACATTAAAAAAATGCCAATATCTGAAGAATATATAAACTGGCTGGAAAATATGATATTTTACTGAAAATGTGTGTTATCTTTCTGCTTCATATTATGAGGTTTAATTTGTTTTCCAACAACTTACCTACTCTAGCAGAGTGTCCTTCAAGTGTGGATAATTTTTTCCCTGCAGCTGTATCCCAGATCTGAACATATCCTTTGTGTGTTCCAACAGCTACCAGGTTTCCCTAGAAAACATTACATAACTATGATTTCTAACCTTTTTAATTTCTATCTGTACATGACAACTTTTATTGCCACCCATAATAGTTGAATAGTAAATCAAGACATTATAACATTTATTTGTGCCTGACCTTTTCTAAAATTGTGGAGATAAAAATTCCTATTTCTGAGCAATTTATGACCAAAGTGTCTTTGCTTTTACTATTCCCTAGTAAAGTTTAAGTATAATTTATAAAGAAAAGAATGTTATAGCTACCTTGATACCACATTACACTTGAAACTAAAACATACTTCTCATACCATCAAGTATAAATTATGGACACTTACCTACAATGGTATGGGAAACAGCAATATTTATATCAAAATATTTTGGTTTTTCATTATTTTCAGAAGAGAATGGTTTACTCAATGAATATCACAGGGTTTGTTAATAGCAAATCGTCTCAATGTCCACATGCAACAATTTTTTATTAAGTTCCTTAATCTGTCCCTGAAGTTAAATATAATACTGAACAGAATTTATCCAGCGTGGATGTTCGGTTACCTGCTTAGGGTAATTCATAGCGCAAATAGTATCATTTAATATTTACTACTACATGTTCTGAAATGCTGAATGAAATAAAAGTCAGTACCACTTCCTAAATTTAGCTTCCTCTTAACTAATATTGCAAAACAAAATTGTTCTCTGAAGTGTCTAAAAAATAAACCATCATTCATTTATATGGTGTTGTTTATAACTTTAGAATGTCCCAATTATGCAGTCTTCAAGAGTGGCCAATGTTCAACAGAAAAACGTGGCAACTAATTTGTACAGAACAGTTCACACAAATGACTGTGGGATAAGTGAATAGTAAAATTTCCTTTCATTGCTTGAAGCATTAAGACCTAACACCAGGAGGAAAACTCTGCTCTTTCTGAAGAGTGTTACTGGATCTTTTCCAAAAATAGTGAAAATGCAGCTTTAATTATCTCAATCAATAATGACAATTTCAAAAGTGTAGCACTACTTTAGTGCAGCACTGAAATAACAGCTTCAATAACGTGTTCTATTAAGTGAATGGGTCTTAAACCTGTGACGTTCACAATCAGAAGCATGTTACAGTGGCTGATAAACCTTCCTTTCATATGTTACAAATTCACAACACATTTACAAGAATACTCAAAGTAACGGTGAAGTATACTGAATTATGGAATTAAGATCATGTTTGTTTGTTGTAGTATTTCTTACACTGACAAATTAATTAGGAATAAAACAGTTAAATGAAATAGGTGTACTTAAATAAGACTTGAGCCTAGTTCTATTTTCACATCAAAAGAATGATATTTACTCTCTCTGACCAGCCAACTGATGTAACAGAATCTCCGTCAATAGAAAGGTCACACAACCTGATCACCTAAAAAAAAAACACAGTTAGGATACACAATTTAAAAATATCTACACAACCAGAGCCTTAAACTTTTCTTAAAGCTGTGCTGAAAGCAAAAATCGCACAAAGGTACTTAAACAATTTATTCCAGACAATGATCTTTCTGATGCTGAGTTTTCAAATTACATATTTCACATTAATATTAGATTAATACATTTAACTCTCTTTGTACATTTCAATATTCTAAGAGTGAGATCTCCCTTCTCTCAAAAGCACAGGCTTTGATTGATTTCCAGACTGTGAACACTACACATATACAGAATTTAACAGTATTGTCAGCTACACAGAGCAAATATTTTTCCCTTTAGCATCTAGGAATTTCAGGGGGAAGTTTTAATTCAGTTACATTTTTATTGAGCTTTCTAATATGTAAAATATTCACATTTCATTTTAAAAGAAGCTTTTTCTTTACAGGAGCGTCAGACTGATTGAACACTTGTTTTTACTATTTTGAAAGATAAAAACTTCAGTCATCATCTGGCTTCTCATTATAACTTGTTTCTTCAATAGAAGGCTACAGTACGTTGTTCTGACAATTAGCATGGCCTTTGATAATTCATGTTTAGTTAGAAAATGTGAGTTTGTAAATTTGAGAGGGTTCCCACATGCACAAATAATGGCTCAATCCAAAGTTACTCTTGGACTCTCTAAGGACAAATATCTTCCTCTTTACTTATTTAATGTTTATCAATGTATTTTCTTTGAAACTGTGTTGCAAATCAATTATGTGTACAACTGTGTGTTGAATTTGACTGTTCTTAGAAGGTGCTGAGAACATTATGTAAAAAGACTAACAGTCTTCAGGTTCAGATGAAATTTATAAACTCAACTAAACTTAACATCTATCCTTTAGGATTGTGATTAGTCGCGATTATACACCTTTGCAAATTTTAACTGTTATCCTACTTTTTGTTTGTCAGCTATATTTTCAAGGAAATAGCTGAAATGAATGAATGAAGAGGGCATATTCTTTCAGTCATTCTCATTTAAAAAATTCAATTAATGAAAAGCAATATCAATGAGATGATAGTTCATTAGTATTTGGAAGCTGAATATCCTTAAGACTGGAACACTGATGGACCAGAAAACAATGGAATTGACTTGCATAAGTGTGATGAGTATTATGTATTAAAAGGTAAGGTAAAGTCGACACAGTCTTACCAGACAGTAGGGCTGCTTTTTCCTGATTAGTGATGGTTTAACCTAGGGCCACCATTCCTCAGGTGAGGGGAGAGGTTGAGGAGAATCCTTCATGGTAACCTCAGTTGGTGTTATACGCTGTTGGCATCACTCTACATTGCAAACGAGTCAACCAGCCAACTGAGCTAAACTAACCCCCCAGGGATGACGAATTATTTAGTGGGAACAGTCCAGAAAAGTCAAGAGATAGGCAACTTCATAAAGACCTTTGCAACATGTTGCAAAATATAATTGGTGGAGCATGAAAACAATCATATGAACAAACAATTTCAAAAAATTGTGGACATTACATCCCAATCTAAGCAGTGACAGAATTTTGTTTTTAAAGTTTGAAACAAACTTTGCTACAATATTTACACAAGTAATAATGATGTAGAACTAATAATAAAATCAAGCCACCAAGAAAGTTTTCTACAAATAACAACAATGGAACAGAAATATGTGCTCTATTTTTCTAGAAAGATAAACTGGTATTCCAGTGCAGGTGGAAGGCAGGTAAGCAGCATGAGAACCTCAAAAGGTAATTGTTTTGATGCTTTCTACAGCAGTAACAAAAAAAATCACCAGGACGTACCAGTCAGCAGGTGATTTCTCAGAAATATTGATCAGGCTCAGCATCAGGGTTGTGAGGGAAGCTGAACAAAAACTTTTAAATTATAAAAACCCCTAATAATTTGAACTAAAAATGTCTGTTATTTTAAATAACTGGTTTAGTCTTTCAATGATTAAATCATCATAGAAGACAGAAATCATAAAATCCCCATTGTGGAAGCAGGCCATTCGGCCATCGAGTGCACAATGACCGTCCAAAGAGCATCCCACCCAGACCAACCCCCTACCCTATAACCCTGCACATCCTACATTTCACCTACATATCCATGGACACTGAGCAATTTAGCATTGACAATCCACCGAAACTGCACAAGTTTGGACTGTGGGAGGAAACCAGAACACTCAGAGGAAACCCATGCAGAGATGGGAAGAATTTGCAAGCCCCACATAGACAGTTGCCAAAGGGTAGATTTCTGGCACTGTGAGGCAGCAGTGCTCACTATGGGCAACCAAACCACCCAGTTATTAAAACATACATCTTGAGATAAACATGCATTAATTAGATTTTCATTAGATGTGGCCAGAAAGAGACTGGAATCCAAAGACTCACCTGGCTAGTACAAGCACTCCAAAGATAGACACACGTGCCAAGTCCAACACTTAATACATTTAGAGAAGACCAGTCCACTAAGTTTAAGTAAAAATCATCCTGCAGTTCTGGTGCATCAAGAACTTTAAAGGGAATCTTTGAGATTTTCCTAGTTGGCTTTCTTGGTGACCGCAACAATTTTTGGCTGTTTGAGACAGAAGAATACCAAATTAAATACCAACCCAAAATTGTTCTGCTCAGTTTTGGAAAAGGCACATCACTGTTATAATTTTCTTGTGACCATTCATAAAACATTAGAAATATTAGAATTCTTATTACAAACAGCATGAGGTACAAGGCTACCTTTTATTACTAACAGGAGATAAGGAGTAAGGCGAAATGTCGTTTCCATCATCAGGACTTGCCCGTTTAGTGCTGAGTGAGTACTACAAAATAAAATCAACGATTAGATATGTTAAAAACATTTTTAAAAATTCCATCTGTGGAAATGGGGAACATAAAGTGTTTTCATGTATTCTTTAGCAAGAAAAAAATGACTCAAGATCTGAATTTACAATAAACCCAGATTTTCATTTCAGTAATGCGATCCAGTCAACTTTATTCTGTCAGTAGGATCATAGATGTAATTATGAACGTAGACTTTATTCCTATTTTTTTCCAGAACAAGAATAGCAGCAAATAAAGTATATGAGAGTAAGGAGTGTAAAGTAAGCATTAGTAAAGCACTCACAAATTTATGGGACAAATTCCCTGCAGAACAGATTGTAAAACCTGTTATAAAACAGATCAAATTGTTCATTGATTAGAAATTCATACCTTAAATAAACTTTTCTTTTCAGGTGTTGATGGCTGCAATCTTCTGTCTTCAGTTTGAGGATCTTGAACTTTTTCAATTCCTGCCCCAAGAAGCTCATTTTTAAGTAATGCAGAATAAGCAAGCCCATCTGTCAAAAAGGCCAAAGGGAAACACAGAAAAGCTTAAAATAAAACATAAGCTGAAGGTGGAATGCAGTTCTCACTTCAATCATTTAACCAGTCTTAATTAGTCAACGTTTTATGATTCTACATTTTTCAATGCATGGTTAAATAACTTTAAAAGGCAGTGGGGTGATTTATCAACATTACTTATTAGATTGACGTGCATAGTGTCTTCCAGTACAGCAATATTTGTCAGTAGCAACTGATATATTAAATGATGTGACATTGAAGGCACAGTATTGTGGCAGTGAAGAACAGCAGGTTTTTTCTATGATCAAATTAATTTACTTGAGATAATATAAGCTTCATTTATCAAGTCTTGCACTTTGCCTACTGCTTTTATCCTTGTTCTAAAGACAGCTAAAATAAAAGCATAGGGCACTAAATGTGACCATTGATTAATCCACCAATAATTTAGGATGACAAAGTGCAACAGCTGTGCAATTGGATAGCAGATTGGGATATTACAAATGATATAATATTCTGAACTGTACCCAATCAGTACACATTATCATAGAGAAACCTATTTTAGCTCTGTGTTCTAATTCGCCTACAATTGCGTGTGAATTATCTTGAAAAACGTTTAGTTTTGTACCTCCCTATCCTACAAATTAGGTTGTAAACTTTTTCATGGGATGTGGTCGTTGCTGCCATTATTGCCCATCTCTTACTGTCCTCGACAGAATGGTGGTGAGGCAAATTATTCAACTGCTGCAGTCATTTGATACAAGCTTAGAACAATCGAGTGGGCAGTTAAGAATCAGACACCTTGCCTGTGAGTTATCTGCTGGTAATTCAGGTAATTATGGCAGAATTTTTATTTTATTTTATTTGAATTAATTCATGAAATTTCAACTTCTACCCAGGATTTGAACTCTCGACTTCCAGCTTTACCCTTGGGCTCTGGATTACTAATTCAGTGACATTACCACTATACCATTGTCTCTGTATAAATGTAAACAGCAAATGATAGTTTTTATACAACAAAAGTTGAAAAGTATTACATTAAAAAAGTGAACCTTCTGTGGTGTTTCTGCAATTAAATTAAGACAGCACACATCCATCAGATTGCATTAGTGATGCTGTTCAGAATGAAGATCAGAAGCTCCATCTAATGGTAGAAGTTTGCAGGTGAAAGTATGACTAGCCACTGGTCATACATGCACTAACATCCCACAGTTCAAAGCAGTAAGATGGTCTTGTATCCAAAGTCCCACAACTTGCAGAGAGTGTCACCATAGTCCACTTTACTAGACCAACCAGAATGCAGCAACAGGTTGGTAAATGGCAGATCAATGCAGGAAGGCAACAGAGTTCTGTAACCCATGTTTTGAAGGTTTAGGCTATAGCCATACCTCAAGGGCAAAATTAGTGCATTGAAAGTAAAACAAAATTCAATCAAATAACAAAAGAAATGATTGGTGTTAGGTCAGCAGCTTTTACATTATGCACCTGTGTGCAATTATATACTAACAGCCAGGCTCCTCCGTACCAAGATTCGGTCATTAAAGATACAAAGCTGTATTCTTGAAGTTCTGCATATCCAATCAGTGATATCTTCATTCTATTTGAACCACATGGATCAGTCTCACATCCGGTATCTACCTAGAAGGCTCGGTCAATGGTTTTGAATTGATTAACAACCAAATTTTGGATCTTATTGTAACGATTTCTATCCTAGCATAAATTCATCTTTCAAAAACTCAAATAGTAAGAAATGTAAGCTATATAATCCCTCCAGCCAACTTCGCCATTCAATAGGATTGAGCTGATCTTTTTCTTCAACTCCTTCTTGCACTATTCCATCTCAACTTTAAAATAAAATCCTATAATCTGGAATAGATATTGGCCAGGACACCGATGAATGTGCCTGCTCTTCTTCAGATAACCCCACTGGAACTTTTACGACAACTTTAGAGTATAGGCACACTGCAATTTAATGCTCCTAACGACATTGCTAATAATCCAACCTTTTCAGTTCTACTTTGAAGCATCAGTCCAAATTATGAACCTGACTTAGTGTTCTACTCTACTATCTTCATTCTTTTCAGGATGAAAAGCCTTTTTATGTTAATCTTAATTTTAAAGCATTACAATTTAATATTTTGCGCTTTTGGCTTTCAGACATTGAATGTTTTCCAAGAGCTGTGCTAGCAGAAATGTGTTCTTTTTTCAAAATAATAAAGGACTGCAATTGACTACTTTATAAACAGCGTGGTTCTTCAGAACTACCCATCCAGATGCCTGGGTACATTGTTTCTTTTGTATTCCCCAATACCTTTGTGAACGTTGAGTGAAGGAGCAATGGCCACAATGTTGTGTCATTCATGCACCTATCTTAATTTGGACTATTCCAGTAGTTGGTCTCTGACTACTTCTCTAAAGTAGAGGGAGAAGAGTAGAGAATAGAGATGAACAAACAAAGCAACACCGGTTAACTCTGACCCCTGTAATTATTTTAAACTACATTTTCAACTCAACACTAAAGCAAATTAGTTCCCACACAATAATCGAACATTGTTTTGCATTTAGATTACTTTCATTTAGTTTGGACATATCTGAAAAACTGCCTCTTCATAAAATTTCAGTCTGCTTGACTTAAATAAGACATTGAGATAGCTAAAACTGTGTGTACAGAACCTTTGCCACTGTCAGAGGTTGCATCTTTTGCTTTTCTGTTTTGGCTGGGTGACTTTTCATTCTCCTAGAACAGAGAAAGAATCAAAACGTTTATGTTCAGTTATATGCATTCAATGTTCAATTTATGCAGGTCATTTATGTAGCACCATCTGAGAATTGGTCAATAGATCTATTTATGAATATTTTCAGATAATTCTTTTTTGCCACAGACAAAATGCTCTTAATGCTAGTCAATTTTTCTCAAATGCAGATCATTAGTTTTTGGATCTATGAACAAGATAGTTATTACTGTTAAATCATATATGCTGTACTTTTAAAATATTTTTGTATAGGATATGAGTATCCCTGGTAAGGCCAGCATTTATTGCCCATCAACTGATTAACTGCCATCTACAATGGCATGGAGAGCCAAAGAGACAACCACGTTAAAGCGCATCCAGAATCACTTGTAGACTAGACAAAGTAACAACGACTGATTTCCTTCTCTCAAGATGATTAGTGAACCAGGTGTGCTTTTAATGACAATAGTCACCGTTAAACTAGCTTTTAATTAATCAGGCATGATGGGACTGGAATCCATTCCTCCAGAACATTAGTCTGGGGCTCTGGATTACTAGCCCAATGACATCATCACAATGCCACTGCATCCGCTAATTTGACAGAGTATAAAAGAAGACTTGGGAAGATAT
This sequence comes from Chiloscyllium plagiosum, assembly GCF_004010195.1. Classification (NCBI taxonomy): domain Eukaryota; kingdom Metazoa; phylum Chordata; class Chondrichthyes; order Orectolobiformes; family Hemiscylliidae; genus Chiloscyllium; species Chiloscyllium plagiosum. Next base: position 21,613,176 of record NC_057740.1, on the reverse strand, counting down.
GCTCATTTTCTTTTGAAAATAGCAACCATTTATTTCAACAGAAATAGAGATTCCCTTTTAAAAGTTCAGAGACAAGATTCAAGCCATATGTTTATTAGGTCAGTTAATTAATAGCTGACACTCCACTAATGTCCAGGTTGTAGAGCAGCTCTGTAAAAGTCTAGAAGTTTCAGCTTCAGACTGAGAAGAAATGACTTAGGAATGCAGCATTCCTCATCCCAAAACCCACAATTCAGGGCATAATACAATAGCTCCTAATGACTATTACTTGTAAATAGGTTGTCATTCTTCCAGAGGATAATAGGCTGCTTGAAAGAGAGAGAGATGAATGACAGTGAGTTTAATCTGACGCTCGCTATGCCTGAGGGAAGGTGAAATTGAGAAGGGACCTTCATGGTAACCTTAGCATGAACAGAAATTGGACTCATGTTGGTGGCACATCACATTTAACAAAACAAACTATTGCAAGGCACTTTACAGAAGTATTAGTATATAAAAGTTGACAATGGATGCAAAGAGAAATTAAAGTCAAATGCTGTTAAAAAGGTAGATTTTAAATATTATTCCAAATAAGGAAAGATGAAAGCGGGTCTGTGAAATTCCAAATCTTTCCACTTTGAAGTCAGCGCCACCATGTTTAAGTGATTAAAGTTGGGGAAGCTCAAGAATCAGAATTGGAAGAATGCTGCTTGATGCAACAAAAATATTTTACTTGAAGTGTTGGTTGACAGAATGTTAAACATACAGATCACAGACATGGCAACATTCTTCACTCTAATAGGACAGGATTTACTTGCAATGAGATTTGAGCTATTGAAAACCAGAAACATTTAGTACTTAATAACTAGCAGCATGTTGACTAGTCAGATGATGGTTTTATTGTTTATTATGTAACTACATTAATATATAAACATAGTTTCTAACATATTTTATCAATCACACTTTGCTACAAAGCTATCTTATGGAGAACACCAGTCAGTTAATGTCCACAACTTACAAGCATTTTATAAATCACTGTATAAATAATAAACTTTGATTAAGCCAAAGACTGTTTCTTTCACAGCAATTATATTTTGAAGCCTTAAAAGAGCAGAATATTATAACGTATGGTATATACAAGATGTCTATCCTTAGTAATCTATTGCATTACATAAAATGTCAAATAAAAGTTCCACTAAGAACAAAAAGCTTCTGGAACAAAAAGACACTTGAGATAATGTAGCCCTCTATACAGGTTGTGGCACATTCTTACCTAGACAATCATGCATACAAACTACATTGAACATGGTCTTTTACCTTATTTATAAACATTTAAGATTCAATATATGACCATGGAAGAAAAATGTTTCTTAGCAGAAGCAAATTTTGACAAAGAATAGTATTATTTAAATGGCATGGAATTTATTCTGTTGAATGTTTCAGCCACATTTTTCTTAATCTGTCCTAATATTTCCATTTCTGCTCAGTGTTTATTCCAAATCTTGACTTTATTTACAAAGGATTTAAGTTTTAAACTCCAGACCAGTCCAAATAGAGAAGGGTGCTAACCTTTGATTCAGTGACAGCCACTCATTGGCAGATCTGCTGCAATGTTGGTTGAATGCTACTCTTTTTTGAATTAGTGGTGCTGGAAGAGCACAGCAGCTCAGGCAGCATCCGAGGAGCAGTAAAATCGACATTTCGGGCAAAAGCCCTTCATCGTGCTACTCTTTTGTGGCAAGGGATGAAGGACACAGTATCATCATTTGATCGCTAGAGGTCAGGTGAATCAGATGCAAGAGCACAGGGGTAGCTTTCACTCCTTCATGATGTTGGGTCTTACAACAGGTCACTGTTTTTAAACAAGGGATCCCACCTTTCCTCCACGAAGACCAAAAGCAAATCTGACAGGGATTGCTGGGCATCATTCAGCAACTATGGCAGACTGATGCAAGTCCTGTTAAATCCCTGAGCTATGAATAAATTTCAAGGATCACAGATAATTGGCTTTAATAAATAAACTTAATTGACATCCCTTCTTGCTTCTTACTCTATCTGAAACAATTTTGTTAGTGCTAGGAAACAACCTCAGGTACTACTGACAGAATCTACCTCACCCTGGCAACCAATACAGAAATATCTTTACATTCCATTCACTGCTTGGCAATTCCTAGTTAGTTTACCTGCATTCACAAAGCAACTCTGGAAGAGCAAGCAGCACTATGTATCTCAAAAGCTTTTGTAAAAATCCAATACAAGCTATGGTAACCTGATATTCTATTTGAATGTGTAGTAAGCTAACAATGAATTAGATTTTTGATTTACAGTGTTCTAGTGGCACAATAAGGGCAAGTAATAAATGTAAACTTAATGTCAACTGAATATTGGCCCAGATCTTCCAGTCTCCAAATAGTTGGACAGCAGATGTAACAGCCGAACGGTTATCCATGTTAAATTCCACCAGGCAAATTTTGGCCCATTCACTGAAGTAATTCATTTTCACTTGTAAAGTTATTAATTCTTCATTGCAACTTACTATCCCACCTATTTTAGTGTCATCTGCAAATACCTTCTGTCACTGCATCCAGTTTTGAAAATATATTTTAAATAGTTCAGGTCCAAGGAACTCTATGCTTCGCCACTAGTTACATCTTGCCAACCAGAAAAGACCTATTTATCCAACTCTCTGCTTTCTGACGAAATGTCTGACTCAGAATTAAAGTTGGAGACTTTGGAGTGTTCTGACTTGCTTACTTGGATAATTACCCAGAAATTGTCAGACTGATCAGAACAACAAGTTTTAACTTGTTGATAATTAAACAACTGATTCTGGATCTCCATCTCAACCCCATCTCTGACACTCCAACTCAAGCTCACCATCCTACTCACTCAACCATCTATCACTCTACCCCCATCTCAAATGAACCATCTTACTTGCTTAGATACTTTCAACTACACATTGACTCATACATGTTCATTTTAACGCAATGGGAAGTTCTAGGTCATTTGAACTTTATTTCCCAGAATATGGCAATTATAGTCATGTAAAGGGAAGATCAGCATTGTTTCTGTGCAGATCCTCTGCAAGATTTCCTGTATAATGTGTCAGATGTGAAGGATTCTCCAATGGAAGGGTACTCATAAAATTTGGAGGAAAGTGAGTGGGTATTTTTGTTTGTTTGATCAGGGTCAATTAGGGTTTCTAATCCTAATTGGAAGACCTGGGACATTATATGGGCTATGTTGAATGAGGAACAATGGAAGAACATAAATCCACATTAAAGCAACAATTCGATGCCATTCCAATCTAATTCTGAATGTCCAAATATTTTCTCTACAACATGCTTGCATTATTGAATGTTTTCAACAATAACATACATTAATTCTGTGAAAGTTTATACTCCAGTTTGCTGCTGCTCTTGAAGGGATAAACCGGTCTCCACTTTTACTTGGTGATGACACTGGTGAATTTGAAGGTGTTAATGTTCTTCTAACTTCTGATATCTGAACAAAACCAAGAAATAGAAAATGTTGTTAAATTAGTATTAAAAATAAAAAATCTGAAACAAAATTAGAGTACCCTCCAATTTATTTCACAGGAACTTCAGGACTCTCAGCATAAATTTCTTCTGTTTTTGTAGTTGCTGGTGAACATAAAAATTAGAAGTAGCAATTTGGCTCCTCAAACTTGCTCCTTCGTTCAATATAATCATGGATGATCTGATTCTGGCTTCAATTTCACATTTGTACCTGATTGCAATAGCCACTAACTTATAAATGATTATGGATTGAGTCAAAAGAGTCAGCATGGATCTATTGTTATGTGAACATTGTATATAATGAACTTTTGAAGGGGTATCAGAGAGGGTTGATGAGGTGAAGGGAATTGATGTACCCAGTATACATGGACTACCAAAAGATGTTTGATACAGTGTCACAAAATAGTACTGTGAGGAATGTTATAATTTACGGAATAAAAGGGGTAATAACAAAATGGATACAAAATTGTTTGAGGGGTAGGAAACAGAAGAATGGTTAGTGTTTTTCTTTGGGTGGTAAAGTTCGTAGTGGAGTTTCCCAGGGTTCTGTATTAGAATATGTGTTTTTCCCAAAAATATAAATGATTTAGATCTTGACATGCAAGGGACAGTTTCAAAGTTTGTGGCAACGTACAACTTGGCGATTGTACAAAGAGCACAAAGAGACAGCATTAAATGAAGGATACCAAACTAAAAAGTGTACAATAGAGCATAGACAGTGGGTGCATATGTACACAAGGAGAAAGCGAGGACTGCAGATACTAGAGATCAGAGTCGAGAGTGTGGTGCTGGAAAAGCAAAGGCCAGGCAGCATCTGAGGAACAGGAGAATCAATGCCTCGGGCATAAGTCCGTTTTTCCAGCCACACACTCATATGTACACAAGTCATTAAAAGGTGACAGAATAGATAAACAAAACTGTTAATAAAAAATGCAAAATTCTAAGCTTCATAAACAGGGATGTATTTTACAGAAGAAGGGAGGCATGATGAACTTATAAAGCATGTTAGACCTCAGCTGGAGTAGTGTGTACAGTCTGAGTGCCCCGCTATAGGAAGATTGTAAATGCAATGGAGTGCAGAAGAGGTTTACAAGAACGGTTCCTGGGATGACAGCATTCAGTTTTGAGAGAAGACTAGAGAGGTTAGGACTGTTTTACTTGAAGAGGAAGAGGAGGTTAAGAGGAGATTTGATAAAAGTCATCTAAAACATGAGGGGTCTGGACAAAGTGGATAGGGAGAAACTATTCCCACTCAAATGGATCGATAACCAAAGGCCACCATTATAAAATGATTTGCGAAAAAAAAGTAGGTTAGCAAAACTTTCTACATAGAAAATAGTTAGAGCATGAACGTAGTGCCTAGAACTGTTGTAGTTTAATAATTAAATAGATCCAATGTGGAGGATTATGGGGGAAACGTTAAAATGATCAGGCAGTTGGCGCAGACATGATCGACTGAATGGTCTCTTTCAGGTCTGTAACAATGCTGTGACTCTGCTTTTTAAATATTTGTGCTGGTTTTTCATAAAGAGCTAACTGTAAAGTTATGTTCTCATGAGAGATTACTACTTACATTAAAAAAGGTCCTCTTTTAAACAGCAAAGAGGGACAGGATAAATGATTTGTAAATATTGCCTGGTTGTTAAATAGCACTTTATTACTTAACTCCTCAACGTGTTACATGGAAACTACTGTCATACAATGTTTTATCTCGTCAAGAATATCAAAGGAAGGTCCTATTACAAAGTAAGGTCCTATTGACCACATCGTTAAAGTTAGTCTTAAAAATATTTAAACAGGTCTACATATGTTAAGATAAACTAGAGATTCATTTTTTTTAATATGTTGCCAGGAAAAAGTGCTTTATACTCAAAAGATTCAAAACCCAATTTTTCAAATGCTGTTTGATGAGCCTTACCCCATATGTTAGCAAATATCAAACTGATTTTTAACAAAGGAACTTAGTAATAAGATCATCTTTAAAAGATAGGATAAATATTTAAGTACGAATGAGAATTATGGAAAATTGTTTACTACTTAGGTAAATATATTCAATGGTACTTGGACTTGCAGGGTTTCTCTTCTGTTTTTGTAATAGTACAGTGCACCTTTTATACATGACATGGAGTAGCTGACAGGCTGACTTGGAATGTGGTTCACTCTAGAAAAACATTTTGGAAAAGAATTTTGCTAGTGTGATACACCAGCAATCACCCTAGTTACAGTATTTTGGTTTTGTACAGCTCAAGGTATTCGAGTTGAAGTCACAATAGTTACCATTTTTGATTTACATTGGTACAGAGATTAGTGATAAGTGCTCATGTCTGCAGGAACGCAGTACATTGAGATGACTGCATACTTTTTGTCTTAAGAACTGTGGTCAAATTGTTAACCTAACTTCCAAATTATACAGTGAACTTCATTTACTGCACACCTACATATTGACTCTTATTGGCTATAACAGATTGAATTTAATGCAATTTTATGAGAATCCCAGTTGCAATAATTAAATCTATTCCCAATTAATGATCAAAACCTAATTCTAAGTTGGACATCTAAGCTGAAGTCACTGTTCGTGTTCCTTTTTGTTTGCAGCTGTACTATTTCTCATTTTAGAATTCAATAATGCAGTCAGAAGATACTACAACCCAACAACACAGCGCAGAACTCCACATCACCTGTGCCACTTTGGTTACCTATTTTTCACTTTATAAAATATACTAAAAGCCATAAGACTGACTCTCTACAATATTACTCATGAAATATAAGGAACAGTCAAGAGAACTGGTTCACTTTTCAAACTTCTGGAAGAAGGTATTCACCCAGGAGAAGGATATAGACACTAGTGAGATTTGTTTGGAGCATGCTAATAGGCTAGGGTATTTTGAAAGCAAGAAAGAAGTGGTGTTGGATCTCTTGGAGAGCATCAAGGTGGATTAGTTCCCAGGTTACTGGGAGAGGCAAGGGAGGAGGAGATTGCTGGGGCCTTGACCAAGAGTATCCTCATTAGCCACTGGAGAGGTCCTGGAGGACTGGCAAGTAGCTAATGTTATTCCTCTGTTCAAGGAGGGAACTAGGATAATCCAGGAAACTAAAGACTGGTGAATCGCACATCGATGGTTGGGAACCTACTGGGAGAGAATTCTTAGGGATAGAATTTATGTACATTTGGAAAAGCATGGCCTAATTAGGGACAGTCAGCATGGCTTTGTGCAGGAAAGGTCACGTCTTACTAACTTGATTGAATTTGTCAAGGAGGTGACGAAGGTGATCGATGAGGTTCGAGCAGTAGATGTGTTTACATGGATTTCAGCAAGGCCAGAAGATTAAGACGCATGGGATCCACGGTGACCTGACCGTGTAGATTCAGAATTGACTTGCCATAAAAAGCAGAGGGTAGTGGTGGAAGGGTGTTTTTCAGGTTGGAGGACCATGACTAGTGAACCGCGCAGGATCCGTCCTAGGACCTCTGCTGTTTGAGATATTTTATATATATATATATATAAAAAACTTACTTATATGAAAATGTTTTTGGTTGCGTTGTAAGTTTGCAGACAATACAAAGATTCATGGAATTGTGGATAGTGTAGAAGGTTTTCAAAGGCTATAGCATTGTATAGACCAGTTGCAGATATGGACAGAGAAATGGCAGATCGAGCTTAATCCAGGTAGGTGTGAGGTGCTGCACTTTGAGATCAAATGTACAGTTAATGGCAGGACTCTTAACAGCATTGATGTACAGAAGGATTTTGGGGTTCAAGTCCATAGCTCCCTGAAAGAGGCCATGCAAGTAGATATGTGGTAAAATGCGGCACATGGCATGCCTGTCTTTCTCGGTTGGGGAATTGACTACAAGAGTCAGGATGCCATGCAGCTTTAGAAGACTGTATTCAGTTCTGGTCACCGTATTATAGGAAAGATGTAGAGGCTTTGAAGGTGCTGAAGAGGTTTACCAGGACACTGCCTGGATTAGAGGGTATGAGATATAAGGAGACGCTACAAAAACTCGGGTTGTTTTCTCTTGAACAGCAGAAGCTGAGGAGAGACTTGACAGAAGTCTATAAAATTATGATATGCGTAGACAGGGTTGACTGCCAGAATCCTTTTCCCCAGAGTTGAAATGTCCAATACTAGGGAGCATGCATTTAAGATGAGAGGGGGAAGTTCGAAGAAGATGTTTTAAGGACAAATTTTATGACACAGATTGAGGTAGGAGTCTGGAACACAATGCTGGGGTGGTGGTTGAGGCAGATATAATAAGGGCACTTAAGGGACTTTTAGATATCATATGAATATAAAAGAAATGGAGAGGTATGGAACAAGGGTAGGTATAATGGAATAGTTTAATTTGGCATCATGTTTGACACCACATTGTGGGCTGAAGGCCCCATTCCCTGCTGTACTGTTCTATATTCTATGTTCTAAGTAGACACGGTGGCACAGTGGTTAGCACTGCTGCCTCACAGCGCCAGAGACGCGGGTTCAATTCCCGCCTTGGGCAACTGTCTGTGTGGAGTTTGCACATTCTCACCCTGTCTGCGTGGGTTTCCTCTCACAGTCCAAAGATGTGCAGGTTAGGTGAATTGGCCATGCTAAATTGCCCGTAATGTTAGGTGTAGGGGTCTGCGTGGGTGGCTCTTCGGAGGGTCGGTATGGACTTGTTGGGCTGAAGGGCCTGTTTCCACGCTAAGTAATCTAATCTCAACAAACTGTCATTTATTTCCTAGTCACTTGACTTGAGAATTTGAACTCTTGCATCTTGCTTTACCGGCGATAAGTATTAAGGCCATAATAGATTAATGCCAAAAATGGATTGACTTATTTTTGTTCAAATTATGCAGATGGGCATAAAGCAGTCTCTGTACTTTTCAAGAAAATAGTTTATCATTTATAAGCATCATTTACAGATAAGGCCAGCCTTACTTTAAACAAACGTATCTATAAAGTTGTTTGGGACAATACCATGTGGGTTTCACAGTGACATAAAATCAGTCAATTCAGATTGATAAGATGATCTCTTATATATATTAACCATTAATTCAACACTGTTGTCAGGAGTTTATTAAGTGCAATAAAAGACGTGTAAAATTATTACACTATGTTTATCAAAAACAATCAGTAGTATAATTGTAAATGTCATCATCCAAAATGTGGATTATATTTGGATTCAGTACTTGTATTGGAGCCAAATATTGAAGGAAGGAGTGATAGTACGGGGTGTGGGAAGCAGTGTTCATAGGTAAGGATGATGCCAACAGGTCAGGCAGCATCCAAGGAGCAGGAGAATCGACGTTTCAGGCATAAGCCCTTCTTCAGGAGAGAGGCAGTGAGGCAAGAAAACAATAGTGAATCAAAGCACAATGTGAAACTCAACAAGAAAAGAAATACTCACACAAGGGACTTTGTTTTCATTCTGAACATTAATTTGGCGTAGAAGTCGTCGTTCATAATCTTGATCCATGGTAATCCAGACAGTTGAATGTGATTAAGACGTAATCAGGAGTCAGCACTGAAATCAGGCAAGAATCAACAATCAGTAAATGAAATCTACAATACTGTGCAATTTTTACACTAGTAGTCAGCATGATAAATATACAAGACAGCAATTCACTGATTGTAATTCAAATAAATTTTGTTTGAATGTTTGAAATCTACAATACTGTGCAATTTTTACACTAGTAGTCAGCATGATAAATATACAAGACAGCAATTCACTGATTGTAATTCAAATAAATTTTGTTTGAATGTTTGACAGACTAACTTTTTGGAAGTGTCAGCACAAAATGAGTGAGACTGCGTATCTTTTTTATTATCGCAGTGAGAAAGGAAGAGAGATCAGATAACATAACCAAAAGTCACTCTCCAAGGTCCAAACTTGATTAAAAATGCTCCCAATGAAACTTGTCTTTGCTTTTTTTTTTGGTGTTTTTGAAGAAAGACGTTATGATGCACTATCAAGCTGACCACTTAGAACCACTGGCTTGCACTCGTAACATAACTTTGAAGTGGAAATCATTCAAAGGTATAGCGCAGGGGAGTGGTGGAAATCTAAGTAGGAATTTAGAGAGAAACAAATATTGTGCTATGGAGGAGAGATTTGGGCACAACAGTTGGTACAAGGAATCTATACCATTGCCCACTCAATGCCAGGAAAGGTCAGTATTGAGAAACATTTTTCAAAAAACTGGGATTAAAGCACCTTACAGGGATATTGGCTAAAACATAAAGCTTGATTTTCCATAAAGGTGTAAAATAAACTGTTAGCATTATTGGCATCACTAATTACGGTCACAGAGTGAGATATGGCAGCAAAAGAAAAATAATATTCAGACAAACCATAATTCATAATTTGTTATTTTGTACTTCACAACAAAATTCCTGAATTTATCAGAAGAGCATTCAATGTACTTGTTAAGTGCAAAAGATAAAGCTGTACATTATGGTAGAACCCAGTTATTTTCAATTCACATATGAATCCAAGATTGAATACCAGAAGAACCTTCTTCATTGCTGCATTCCAGTCCACACATCAACCTAGCCTAAATAATTCAGTACAATACCAAGGAATTGTTGGACTTTCCAGCATTCTAATGAGATGTTAAATCTGAATGTTAAACTTTCTTCTGTTCAAGAGATCCCAGCACTGAGTAATTTAAGACCTACAGAGTTCTTCTGATACCCTAACTAAAATATATCCTTAATGCAGTAAGTTCCTGTAAAATTCAATGAAATGTTCTATGTTTTTTGCAATTGTATCTACTTCATTAAAAGTGACAGTAATTTAAAAAATAAATTTGATGGTTTTCGATGCTTTGGGAAACATGATGCTAAAAATTAGATCCTCTATATTGGAATCTTGTACAATTAAATCAGTACCAATAATTTTTAAAATCCAAAACTGCAGGCCTAGCCTGACCATGCTTCAGTCTTTCTAAACGCAAGAATGAACCATAAAATCTTCAAACACTGAACTCACCTCACTATACCCTATAGTGAAAGCTCCTTTTCAACGTCTAACCTTTCTCTCCATTCTGCTCTTCTAATTACTGCTTACCCATGTCTTTCATTGAAGACCATCACTTAGCCTGCTTGAACTATCTTACCTTTCCTTCTGCTTTTGAAAGGCCAATTAAAACACACTTGTGATTTATAATAACAAGCATTTTTAAATGTCTGAATTCCACAAAAGGCAATATATTATTTTATGAATTCAAAGTTTGTCTCATTTGTGAGAAGACTATTCAATATGCAATGCAATAACAAACAACTATTCTGCAATGTAGTTGTTTCTCTGGAATAAATCCCCCGCCATTCCTGCCCACAAATTATTTGAGAAAAAATATTTCTATTCCTAAAAATAACATACAACATTTTGTTCATACATTTCATAATGTGGATATTAGTGATACTGACGGAAAGCTGCATTAAACTCAGATAAAACATATAACAAGGAACAACTGGAAGGTAACAATGAACTAGCACAGCAAATGTAATTCATAACTCCAGAAAAATAATTTCATTTTGAACTAACTGATAAAGCGGTTTCTATTTGATATTATATAATACAGCGTTTGAGTATCAAGCTTATGCTTTTGGAAACATGAAGTGTCTTAACTAAAGATACATTGCATGCTAATACACAACTGTGATATTGCTATTACAACTTGTAGAGCAACAACACTAACTGAAACTTGAGCTGCTTTGAAAGTTACTAAAGGTAATGCATCTGTATTACTGTTTAACCCACTCAGGGATGCAGTGTGTTTGTCTCCTACAGGGACAATAATAAGTTGATGGCAATTGATTGTTGATTAATCATAGCAATCTGTTATGATTCTAACATATAACCACTACAATAGAAGACAAATTAAATGGCCTTAGCAATTTCTATTTTCCTGCTTCTTTGGAGTATAACAGGTGTAAAATGTTGATATTCTTAAAGATAGCTATTGGATAAAACAAGCTTGAGTTCTGAATTTACAAAACAAACTATGTCCTTTTAAATGGGAAATACATTAGGAGAGACCCTCTGAGTTGCATAATATTTAAGTGTTATTGAAAAAATAGATGATATCAACCCGAACAAAGGAAAAGTTAGAATTAGGCATAGTTGCACTGAATTGTTGGAAAGGCAATGGTATTATCATTGGACTATAAAGCTACAAACTCAAGCAATGACCCAGGTTCAAATGCCACCATTGCATGGAATTTGAATTCAATGAAAATCTGGAATGAAGAGCCTAATGATGATCATGAAATCATAGCTGATTGTGAGAAAGACCCATCTCATTCACTGATGGCCTCGAGGGAAAACAAAAAAATCTGCCTTTGCGACCTATATGTAACTTCAAACCCACAATGTGGTTAACTCTTAACTGACCCTAGGCAATAAATGCTGGCCGAGCCAATGACAGCCCATCCTGTAAATGAATAGGTAGTGTGCTTCTCAGCAATGCAGTCCATGACAATCTTACTTCACCTTGTCCAAACCAGAAAAGTGCCCGCCTTTGAAAGGGCATTAATTTTAAATTTATCTGTAGAAGCAGTATATCTCAGACAAAGTTATTAATCTACGGAACAAGCTGCCTAGCATCACTTGGAAGACATTAGTATTATTTCATTACAACAAATTAGGTAGGTTTACTTCAGTAAACAACTTTTTGGGATACAATGTGCACAAATTGTTTGAGATATGACATGTGACAAGTCTATGGTTCTGAAATTACTGAGGTTTTTCCTCACAATTTGCAAACCAAGTGATTGATTATCAAAATTAATCAATTACTTTATCATAACACCACACAACTGCCTGGGTGATAGGAGTCAATCTGTATGAACAATGATCCTCCATCTCTAGCAATTCTTTTGTTTAAAGTGATGGGCCAATGGTTGCAGCAACCGGTTGCTATGAGAGCAATCCACACTCTAAGGCACACTTAAGGCCTTCTACTTTCACCAACCTTTTGATCATCATGTGGCTTGATGTCATATTTAGTTTCATAATTTTCTGCGAAGCACTCTTGCATGTTAACTTAAAGGCATGATATTTTAAAAAGTTCCTGTTGTTGTGACTAATTATTAAAATGCACTGGCTCTTTCCAAAGCACTACTGATGGCAATACTACTTTCTCAAAATGATTGACTAGATTTTAAAATCAGGTTCCTACTGGTACAGAATATAGTCATAAGAGATCTACAGCACATAAAAAGATCCGACAGCTCAGAGTCCATGCTGGTCACAAACAACCACCTAATTATCGATTCCCATTCTTCCAGCACTTAATCCATAGTCATGTATACCTTGGCATCACAATTGCACGTCAAAATACTTAAATGTTTTGAGGATTTCTGTCTCCACCATCCTTAGAGGCAGTGAGTTTCAGATTCCCACCATCCTCCTCACATTCCCAGTCACTGATCCTTTCATCATGCGGAAATTTTTCTTCCTATCTATACTGTCTGAGCCCCTTCATAACTTTATACAATTCAATCATTTCCTTAGAAGGGACAACAACCCTAGTCTGTCCATAACAAAAACACTCCAGCACAGAATACATCCTAATAACTTTCCACTGCAAGCTGACCAGCACTACCATATATTTCCTTTAATATGTATTCCAAAATTGCATACAATAATCTAGCTGTGTCCTTAACAATGCTTTATACAGTGCCAGCATACTTTCCCTGCTCTTAAACTGTATGCCTCAACTAACAAAGACAAGTATTCCACTGGCCGCCTTGACCACTTTATCTGCCAACCCTGATGCTTTAATGGACTGGGGTACAGAAGAACCTCGATTATCCACATTTGGGACTACCTGAATAAGATTGCAAGACCCTGATGCTTGGCTAAACTGTGTTATCCAGCATTGAATTATCCGAACAAAATACTCCCCACCCATGATGTTCGGACAATTGAGGTTCCTCTGCACGTGCACACAAAAGGTCTCTCTGATCCTCAGTGCTTGCAGATCAATCTGAATGCTCTTGTCTTGCTGGCCCTGGCCAAAATGCATCATGTCTCATTTACCTGTTTGGAATTCCATTTGCCACTGATCAGCCCATCTGACCAGCCTGTCTATATTCTCCTGTAAACAGAGGCTGTTCTAGATATTTATCACCCCACCAATTTTTGTATCACCTGCAAACTTACTGATCAATCATCTTGCATTCAAATCTAAATTATTTATTTAAGGAAAACACAGACAAAAGGCCCCAATACTGACATATGTAGGACCCCACTCGACTCAGATCCTGTCAGTAAAACACTCCTGAATCATTAGCGTTTTCTGCCACTCAGCCAACTGTGGATCCAATTCACTCGCTTTCCATCGATCCCATGGGCTCTTACCTTTGCTATGAGTCTCCCATGTGGGATCTTTATCAAAAGTCTGGCGGAGGTCCAAGGAGACTACATCAAAAGCACTGTCCTCATCTTCATGGTCACCTCTTCAAAGATGTCAATTAGGTTGTTAAGACATGACATTCTCTGAACAAAATAATGCTGATTAGATTAGATTACTTACAGTGTGGAAACAGGCCCTTCGGCCCAACAAGTCCACACTGACCCACTGACGCGCAACCCACCCAGACCCATTCCCCTACATTTACCCCTTCACCTAACATTACGGGCAATTTAGCATGGCCAATTCACCTAGCCTGCACATTTTTGGATTGTGGGAGGAAACTGGAGCAAGCGTAGGAAACCCACGCAGAAATGGGGAGAATGTGCAAACTCCACACAGAGAGTCACCTGAGGCAGGAATTGAACCCAGGTCTCTGGCGCTGTGAGGCAAATCCCTTGTTCACCAAATCAAGATTAATTTTGTCCCTTAGAATTGCTTCCAAGAGTTACCCCACCAACAAGGTTAAACTATCGAGCTTGTGGTTTTCAGGTTTATCCGTTCTTTCTTTCTTGAATAATGATATCACACCGTCCTCAAGTCTTCTAGCATCTCCTGTGGGCAGACAGGAATTGTAACTTTTTGAACATCTTAATATTTCCTCCCTTTCAGGTCGTAAGTGTGCTCGCTGAGCCGGAAAATTTGTTCTCAGACATTTCGTCACCAAGCTAGTAACATCATCAGTGAGCCTCCGTTGAAGCACTGGTATGCTGTCCCATTTTCTATTTATGTGTCTTGGTCTGTTGTGGTGGATGGTCACTTCCAGTTCTTTTTCTGAGAGGTTGGCAAATTGGGTCTAAATTGATGTGTTTGTTGGTGGTGTTCCCATGCATGTCTCTGGATGTGTTATACCTCCTTGTAAACATCTTGCAGATGATGACCAGACTTCTCCAGCCCCTTGGCTTCGTGGTAGCCCCAAACCTTCCAACACACGATCAATTCTTGATGGATCTAAAGTACTAACAGGGTAAAAACAATGACTGCAGATGCTGGAAACCAGATTCTGGATTAGTGGTGCTGGAAGAGCACAGCAGTTCAGGCAGCATCCGAGGAGCAATAAAATCGACCTAAAGTACTAACAACCAGCAGAACAAACGTCATATACAAAATATCCTGCAAGGACTGCAACAAGCATTACACTGGATAGACTGGCAGGAACCTAGCCACCAGGAAACACTAACACCAACTAGCTACCAAAAGATACGACCAACTATCACTAGCATCCTTACACACAGACAAAGAGGGACACCAGTTCGTCTGGGACAATGCATCCATCCTGGGACAGGCTAAATAAAGACACGCACGGGAATTCCGAGATCCCTGGCATTCAAACCGGAACTCCATCAACAAACACATCTACTTGGACCAGATTTACCAAACTCTCAGAACCTCTCACAACCTGAATCATAACCTGAGCTACAAATCTTCACAAAAATCAATTTTCTCCTTTTCTTCGCTCAACAACCTGTAATTTCATCTGGGCCTGGATATTTGTCAAATTTATAATGCTGCCAGACCACTCAGATCTTGCTGTCTGTCAATGTTAATTTGTTTAATTGTATCACACATTCTCTCCTTCTTTTGTGGGCAGCACAGTGGTTAGCACTGCTGCCTCACAGCGCCTGAGACCCGGGTTCAATTCCCGCCTCAGGCAACTGACTGTGTGGAGTTTGCACGTTCTCCCCGTGTCTGCGTGGGTTTCCTCCGGGTGCTCCGGTTTCCTCCCACAGTCCAAAAGATGTGCAGGGTCAGGTGAATTGGCCATGCTAAATTGCCCGTAGTGTTAGGTAAGGGGTAAATGTAGGGGTATGGGTGGGTTTCGCTTCGGCGGGTCGGTGTGGACTTGTTGGGCCGAAGGGCCTGTTTCTACACTGTAATGTAATCTAATTTCTACACTCATGTCGACCCTCTCACTAGTCAACAACGACACAAACCATTCACTTACAATTCTACCAATATCCTCTGCTCCCAAGCACAAATTACCACAATGGTCTATAATGCACCCTACTTTTTCCCTTGTTACCCTTAAGGTACCTGCAAAAGAATTTAAGATTTACTTGGCAGTAAGTTTGCTCACTGAGCTTGAAGGTTTGTTTTCAGACACTTCATCACCATACTAGGTAACATCATCAGTGAGAGCCTCCGGTGAAGCACTGATGATATGTCCCGCCTCTCTATGTACAGGTCTTGGTTTCTTAAGGTGGGTGCTGTAATTTCAGGTTCGTTTTTTTTTCAAGGGAAGGTAGACAGGACCTAAATCAGTGTGTTTATTGATGGAGTTCTGATTAGAATACCATGCCTCTAAGAATTCTCATGTATGAGAGAAAGAGAGGGAGGGAGATGGAACATAGCATCACAGACCCTCACCTAGAATGGTGACAAAACATCTGAGAACAAACCTTCGAACTCAGCGAGCAAACTTACAGACTTATCATCAACCTGAGTTACAAATCTTCTGAAAAATCATATACTTGACAGTATCCTTTCATGTCCACTTTTAGCTCTAATCTCCTTTTTATGTTCCATCTTGCTACTTCTATACTCCTCCAGGGCTTGTGCCATTTGAGCCCTTGGTACCTATCCCAACCCTCCCTTTTTCTCTTAACCCAATGCTATATATCTCTCAATATCTAGTGTCTGGCTTTCACCACCTGCAGTTGGCCTATTGCATGAAGACTGACACAGTATTAACTTTCATTCATCAGTTCTTAATAAGTGCTGTATCACCAGCTGTCTTGGGAGTTTTTTTTCAGATTACCAACATCTGCAGATTAATTTTTCATCTTTAAAATAAGGCCTCATCTGCATATTAAAAAAGCAACACTACTAATGGCAGCACATTCCCGTACCAATGATGATATCTTAATGCCACATAACTAAGTTCACTGATCAGTAGTCCCAATACTGACGATGGGAAATCGAAAAGCACAAGCTGATTGTTGCATGCGTGTATAACAGTGGCACTGTAAGATTAGTTACTTTCATGTGGATGTGAAAAATGGTTGGGTCATCTTAAACAGATGAATGAATCCAAGTTACCTCTGACATGTTTGAAAGAATTTAAAACATGAGAGACAGCGAGCACACAGAAGCATCGGCCAAGACACCAAAGCAAAACACACCCTCATGTTTGCAGTGAAGCTACATTATTCTTCATCAAGGACAACCCCAAATCCAGCAAGAAGTGCCTTGCACAACAGCTTAAAGAAAAAAAGGACTGAGATCAGCAGGATCTAGAAGAAACAAAGCCTCGAGCACTGACCATGAAAAAATGTGGCCATCGGGCACCTTCACGGAAAGGCAGCAACCGGCGTATTCCCCTCCACGCCCACAGTAACCCTCACTCCCCCTCTACCATACCTGCAATGGAAGGCGGGAGAGGGCAACCTCCACAAAACGGTACGATGAAAACTCGCAGTCACATAACCATCCGTGTCACTGATTCCCGGTTGAAACATTCACCTCTCAGATCCCCCCGCAGTTCCGACCGTGCACCCCTCTGCAGCCCGGACAATATGGCGACCGCACTTCCGGCGCCGGGCGACCGTTACCATTGTGACGTCACACGAATTCAAACCTCCACAGGAAGTGCGCTGTTGCCACGGCGACGCGGCGAGTCACCATGGTTACGCGATCACAATAAACGATATTGGCAAAATAATATATCCAGCGCGCGGATCCCGCGGCCCATATTTGTATATCCAGCTGTAATGAAGGGAATGTGGTTCCGATCCGGACTGGCCGAGGTGGGAGTGGGCTTTTCGTGTCCAGGTCCCGGGACTAGCAGGAGGGGGAGGGGGAGACATTCGGACTTGAACACTTCCCAGGTCAGTCAGTGAAACATGGCGGAGGAGACGGTGGTGCCCATGATGTTTTTATTCCTCTTTCTGTTAATGAAACGCCGCGCTGAGTTTGAGGGTGCGAGCATCGAGAGGAGGAACGACGCACAGAGGAGGCTGAGGCTGAGGCAGTATTTCCAACAGCGGCAGAGGAAAATGATTTTGGTACGAGGGAGGTTTGAAGTTGGGGGTGGGGGGTGGGAATGAAAACAACGAAATGTGCGCTGCCACACAAAGGGCAACAGGGAAAAACAACTGGGACTGGCGACCGCGCGTTTAATCCCAACGTTTAGAGCTCTTGTCTAGAGGACTCGAAAAATAAACAGAAGAGGAGCTATTTAAAGCGGCGATGTTTGTCCACACTCACTATCTTAACTCGTCCACAACTTGAATCCCGACAGGAGTTTGTAATCTCACTCAGACCTGCAATATCCGAACAAATGGTGTAAAGCGAATTTGGCGGGCAGATGAATTTTGCATTTTTGGATTCCGTTACTTAAGAGAGGAGAATCTCAACTGAAATTATTGATGAGATTAAAATAGTGTAAGGTATGAAACACATTTAGCCCTATTTATGACATATTACGCAATGCCCAATAAAATTGAGATTTAATCGTTGATTCCAGATCAGGAGGTTTTTTTTGTTAAGACGGCGAGCTGTTTGGAGAACGTTAAGAGTACCTCTTCAGAAAGATATCATGGTAGCTTTTGAATAGGAATTCGATAATCATTCGAAATACAAACAGAAAATATGTGGGGTAAACAGAGGAGTGGGATTAGGGCTTCTTGAGCTGTAAAATTGCAACATTCTTTCTCAAATGTCCATTTCTTGTTTGCGTTTATTCAGAAACTGCATGGACGGTGGCGAAAGAGTAGTTATATAAACCAACAAGCTATTCTCAATTACGATAGGATTTAAATTCATTCATTGCATGCTGACTGTAAGGGTCTTATTAAAATAATGCTTGTTTAGTTGGGCTGCTCTAAACTTCGGTTACTTTTGTTCCGTAAACTTGTTAAAACGTAGAGAATTTAGTGTTGCAGTTGGCTTTGATCTGATAACTAATTCTGACATGTGAATGCACTAATTTCCCTTCATCAGTGCAGACGTTCAGATCTAAAACCTAATCTGAATTTTAGTATTTGTGGAAAGGAACTGAAAAGGAATCTATTTTTCCAAACAGAAAAATGTGATTTGAAACATGTCAAGTCATGAAGATGTACAGCACGGAAACAGACCCTTGGGTCCAACTCTTCCCTGCCAAGCAGCTATCCTAAATTACTCTAGTTCCATTTGTTAGCACTTGGCCATGTTTCTCCAAACCTTTTCTATTCATATACCCATCCAGCTGCCTTTTAAATGTTGTGATTTTCCCAGTATCCACAACTTCCTCTGGCAGCTCATACCTTTCAATGCACCAGCTTCTACGTGAAAAAGTTGTCTCAGGTCCCTTTTAAATCTTTCCCCTCTCATCCTAAACCTACGCATTCTAGTGCTAGACTTTCGCATCTTGGGGAAAAGACCTTGTTTATTTAGCTTACCCCATGCCCCTCATGATTTTATAAACCTTTATAAGGTCACCCCTCACCCTAAAAAGACAACTAATTGTCAAAATTCTTTTTTGGATTGGAAAGTAATTGTGAATCTTGCAATAGTTAAACCCTAATGTTTGGACCCTAAGCAAAATTCCAAAGGCCTATTTTGTATGCCAAGCTAATGTATTTTTCCTTTAATCGTATTTGTGTTTTGATTGAGACACTTGAGATGGCACCTGTGCCCGTATGAAATGACCATCCATACCTGATTGTAAATGTCTGAATGGAAGTTAATTAAATAGAATTCAGGTTAATTCTGTCTAAATTTGTTTTTCTAAACTTGAGAAAAAACAAATTTACATTCAATTGCAAGCTTAAGACCTTACTGAAATTTATATACTTTGTGAGACACTGTTATGCTTCCTAAAGTGGTAAAATCTTATTATGCACCAATAGCCTCTTTCTTTCATTCCAACACACTTTGCTGTAATCAATACTTCTTAAAAAAAACCCTACAAAATGTGGGTTCATCCATTCTGTGAATACACTCCTTGCTATGTAGTTTTATTATATATTCTGGTGCATACAAGTTGTTTTAAATTAGCTTTGCTTGTTTCCCCTAGGTATAATAATTTAAAACCTCATTTCTAGTGACTTAAATAGGAAGTTAGTAAGATATTCATCCAAAAGAAATTTTTGGCAACAGTTGTGTTATCATACCTGAAGTGTGTGTTTCTTTGTAAATGTCTGTCATGTTTGTAAATATTACGATACCATCATATACCAGCAAGCAGGTGCTGGCTATAACAACGTATGTCCTTTATACTATAACTTTTAAATAAAGATATCTCAAGTTAGCAGTTTCACTGGATAATTAAGCTGTGCAATTGTAATAATACTTTCTTTGATGTTTGCAGATGGTGATGGCACGCGGAGGTTGTAGGTGTAATTGTCGTACAAGAATCTGGTGTAAGCCAAGAACTTCAGACTGGTGGGAACGTGTGGTTATGAAGGACTTTCAGCCAAATGATTGGCTGGAAAATTTCAGAATGTCTAAGGAAACATTTTTTCATATTTGCAATAAGCTGAAACCCATGGTTTCTCGACGAAACACTCACCTTCGTCCTGCACTCCCCTTGGAAAAAAGAGTTGCAGTAGCATTTTGGCGACTTGCTACTAATGTAGAATATAGAATTATTAGTCATTTGTTTGGGATAGGTCGATCAACTGTCTGTAAATGCGTAAGAGAGGTTTGTCATGCCATTGTGTCTCTCTTAAAGCCTCTGTATCTCAAAATGCCCGCTAATCAAGAATATGAAACAATAGCTCAGATGTTTGTTCGAAAATGGGACTTTCCCCAATGTGTAGGTGCCATTGATAGTTGCCATATACCTATCATTGCCCCTCCACAGTATCACAAAGATTACCTAAACAAACAGGGGTGGCATTCAGTTGTGTTACAAGGTGTAGTTGATGACAGTGGGAAATTCTGGGATGTATGTACTGGATTTTCTGGGAGTTCTCTTGATACAAAAAATCTGAGGAATTCTGCTCTATGGAGAATGGCTACTGAAGGAAGACTGTTCCCTGACTGCTCAAGAGATATTCTGAGAACGCCAGTGAAATACCTACTGATAGGCAGTTCTTCATATCCACTACAGGAGTGGCTCCTGAAGCCGTATTCTGAAACAGCAAAACTAACACAGCATCAACTTGTGTTTAACTACAGATTAAGCCAAGCTCACACTGTGATAGACGATGCATTTGGACGACTCAGAGCTCGTTGGCAATGTCTTCTCAAGAGGAATGACTGTAGCCTTGAACTTATTCCAACAATGATCACTGCCTGTTGCATTCTTCATAATATCTGTGAAAAGCATAATGATAGTTTTAATAATGACTGGAGGGGTGTTCTTGGGCAGGAGGAATTTCCTCAGCCAAAGCAAGTAATATCAGATAATACAGTTGATAGGCAAGCCGAAGAAATTCGTCAGGTATTGTCAACATACTTTATGAGTCAAGGGGAGAGCTAAATGTTAGCTTGAGGTTGTCACAATGGCATTTATGTAAATAATGTAAGATATATTTTAAATATGATTTTCATCGTTGGTTAGAAATGCCTTGGTATTGTTTACTGATATGCTGTAGCAATAAACCTGTAATGCTATTTCCTTTTTTATTGTAATCATGGTAAAATCTATTGTGATTTTTATAGTACTACTGACAGCCTTCAGTAAGTTGGTTAAATGTAGAGCTGCTGAAGTCTGAATAGCTGTTGAGGTCTTGAAGAATATATTTTGTTTGTGTACTCGGTTCAAGGATTTTCAGTCAAGCTCAGTTTAGCAACTATTTTCTGATACTTGAAACCAGTTTGTACAATTATTTGCAAAACCCTTTAAACAGAAACTTAAAAATCAAAAGATAATGATGAACTTTTGTGCGGATAAAGTGAAAAATCAAAAATGCATCAGTAAATACCAAAGAAAAATATACTTAGCACAAAGGTTAGTTTAATACCTCAGATTAAAATCTTTAAAAGCCATCATTAAAGTACAGCAAAAAACCATATTAGAAAGACAAGACAGAAAAATTTACAGAAAAGAATGAAAGACAAAAGTTTTCAGGAAGTAGTTTGTTGAGAGTAATCATCAAATTCCCAACTGTAACAAATATTTTTAATTTAAAAAGTATTTGCCAAGTTTGTGTATACTCATCTAATTACATGTGGATAATTTACCCTGACAGCATGTACTGAATTTAACAAGTAAGAGGTTAGTTTTATTATGCAAAAATGCACCCAGGTAAAAATGTAAAAATATGTCCTGAATCTCACAACTTGCAAGAAAACGTATACAGTCAACCAAACATACAAAATAGAAAATACAGAACAAACGAGATTAAATTGGCTAAGTTAAAGATCAATAAGAATTAAATCATAAGAATTCACTGGTTCTAAATGGCTATCTGCTCTGGCTGTAGCTGTCCAATGACTTTGTTTCATGGCCAGCAGTTTCAGGTTGTACATGATGTCTTTTCTTTCTGAAAGTGCTGCTGTGGAAGGTGAAGTCTTCTTTTGAAAGTTCTCTGCCTGCTTGCAGGAAAACGGATGCAATCACACTCTGCAGATGGGGTTCAAAGTTTAAATGGAAGGTTGGAGAGAGAGAGATGGCATCTGTTCACTCTAGCAGATGATGTGATGTCTGTCCAACTCCCAAATTCAGCAACCACAAAAAAGTTGTAATGTGACCTCGATCTGCATTTTATTTTAGACATTCTAGTATACAGCCAAGATAATGTTTTTTTTAATTAGGGTGGCATGGTGAATCAGTGGTTAGCACTGCTGCCTCACAGCACCAAGGACCTGGGTTTGATTCTAGCCTCTGGCGACTATGTGGAGTTTGCACATTCTCCCCATGTTTACTCTGGGTGCTCTGGTTTCCTCTCATAATCCAAAGGTGTGAATGTTAGGTGAATTAGCTGTGCGAAATTGCCCATAGCTTTGGGGATATGCAGGTTAGGTGCATTTGTCAGGGGTAAATGTAGAGTAATAGGATAGGGGAATGGGTCTGGGTGGGTTACTCTTTGGGGGTTCGGTGTGGACTTGTTGGGCCAAATGGCCTGTTTCCACACTTTAGGGATTCTATGAAAAGAATTTCAGATGCTCGCCCCATTCTTTATTAATAGCAAGGCAATAAAGGCTCAGGTCCTCTGATTGCTGTGATGATGTTCAGTGTACATTGACAAATCAATTATGGGATCTCGCAAGTGTGGCAGTACCATCTACTTGGGAATTTTGCAGGAAGCTTGTGTGAAATGTGAAAGACTTTGGCCCAAATTTTGACACTGCCCTTTTTCACTTACCATGTCCTGGGGTTCCAAGTTTCTGACTTGAATGTCTAGTTCTTGAGAAACATGGTGCATACCATGGGAGCTTTCTGTGCCAGCACAGGATCATCCTTGGAAGACAAATCATGCCCCCTTTTTACTGCAGTTACTGCCATACTTGATTGTGAAAGATCTAAAGCCTATTTAAGAAGGTATGGAGAGAAGGTAAAAAAATGTGCTGGAAAAACACAGCAGGCCAGGCAGCATCCGAGGAGGTGAGAATCGACGTTTCGGGCATAAGCCCTTCTTCAGGAATGAGGCTGGTGTGCCAAGCGGGCTGAGATAAAAGGTCGGGGGGGAGGGGTGCTGGCAATACGATAGGTGGAAGGAGGTGAGGGTGAGTGTGACAGGCCGGAGAGGGGGTGAGGCGGAGAGGTCGGGAAGAAGATTGCAGGTCAAGAGGGCGGTGCTGCATCTGGGGATTGGGACTGAGATACGGTGGGAGGAGGGGCAATGAGGAAGCTGGAGAAATCTACATTCCTGAAACGTCGATTCTCCTGCTCCTCGGATGATGCCTGGCCTGCTGCGCCTTTCCAGCACCACACTTTTCAACTCTCATCCAAATGATACAATAAATGGTAAATCTTCAGGTCGTGTGGTCTGAACTCTATGGAACCCCAAAAGTTGCCAACCATGAACGAAACAGCTATCCAATCTCTCTGCAGTTTGTTGGCTCACCAGCCCTCTATCTAGGAGAATGACCTCCTCCCAAACCCATGTCCTCTTATTTTACAGCTTAATATTTTGTGCAGCGTTAAATCAGTCCCTTTTCAAAGCTCAGGTACTTTGCTTCTCCAGGATCTCTATTGTCTACTCTCTTAAAAGATGTGACAAGCAAAGTAGACAATGGAATTGGCTGTGTAATTGGCTTCTGTTGCAGACTCTTTCCGGTGTTCTATGCAAAAAATAAGATCATCCTTCATTTTGTAAACTCTAATGCATATTGTATCAAACTGATCATCCTTTCCTTATA